>NW_024704766.1:8129282-8504660 GCF_018977255.1 Callorhinchus milii | reverse complement strand
ACTCACTTCTCTCTCTCTCAGTCGCTCTCACACTCTCTCTCTCTCTCAGTCGCTCTCACATACTCTCTCTCTCTCTCTCTCTTCACTCTCTCTCTCTCTCTCTCTTCTCTCACTCTCTCCTCTCAGTCGCTCTCACACTCTCTCTCTCTCTCAGTCGCTCTCACACTCTCTCTCTCTCTCACACTGTCTCTCTCTCTCTCTCACACTCTCTCTCTCTCTCTCTCTCACACTCTCTTCTCTGTCTCTCTCTCTCACACTCTCTCTCTCTCCGTATCTCTCTCTCTCACACACACTCACTCTCTCGGTCTCACTCTCTCTATCCGTCTCTCTCTTTCTCTCTCTTTCTCTCTCTCTCTCACACACGCTCTCTATGTGCCTCTCTCTCTCTCTCTCTGTTTCTCTTTCTCTCTCACACTCTCTGTCTCTCTCTCTCTGTCTCTCTTTCTCTCACTCTCTCTCTCTGTCTCTCTCTCACACACTCTCTCACACTCTCTCTTTCTCACACTCACTCTTTTTTTCTATGTCTCTCTCTCACACTCTCTCTGTCTCTATTTCTCACTCTCTGTCTCTCTTTCTCACACTCTATCTCTCTGTTTCTCACACTGTCTCTCTCTCTCTGTCTCTGTAACTCTCTCACACACTCACTCTCTCTTTCTCTGTCTCTCTCTGTCTTTCTCTCTCACACACACTGTCTCTCTGTTTCTCTCACATTCTCTCTCTCTCTATCTCTTGCTCTCTCTCACACTCTCTCTCTCTCTCTTTCTCTCTCTCTTTCTCTCTTTCTCTCTCACACTCTCTCTCTTTCTCTCACACTCACACTCTCTCTCACACACTGTCTCACTCTCTCGCTCTGTCTCTCTTTCTCTCTCTCTGTCTCTCTCTCTCTTTCTCACACACTGTCTCTCTCTCTCTCTTTCTCTCACACACACACACTCTCCCTCTCTGCCTCTCTATTTCTCTCTCACACTTTCTCACTCTCTCTCTCTGTCTCTCTCACACTCTCTCTCTCTCACACTCTCTCTCTCTCTTTTTCTCCCACTCTCTCTCTTTCTCTCTCTTTCTCTCTCACACACTGTCTCACTCTCTCTGTCTCTCTCACACTCTCTCTCACACACTGTCTCACTATCTCTTTCTGTCTCTCTCTCTCTGTCTCTCAGTCGCTCTCACATTCTCTCTCTCTCTCTCTCAGTCGCTCTCACACTCTCTCTCTCTCTCTCTCTCAGTCGCTCTCACACTCTCTCTCTCTCTCTCTCTCTCTCCGTCGCTCTCACACTCTCTCTCTCTCTCTCAGTCGCTCTCACACTCTCTCTCTCTCTGTCACACTCTCTCTCTCTCAGTCGCTCTCACACTCTCTCTCTCTCTCAGTCGCTCTCACACTCTCTCTCTCTCTCTCAGTCGCTCTCACACTCTCTCTCTGTCTCAGTCGCTCTCACACTCTCTCTCTCTGTTTCAGTCGCTCTCACACTCTCTCTCTCTCTGTTTCAGTCGCTCTCACACTCTCTCTCAGTCGCTCTCACACACTCTCTCTCTCTCAGTCGCTCTCACACTCTCTCTCTCTCTCTCAGTCACTCTCACACTCTCTCTGTCTCTCTCTTTCTCTCACTCTCTCTCTGTCTCTCTTTCTCTTTCACACTCTCTCACTCACTCTCTCTGTCTCTCTCTCTCACACACACTCTCTTTCTCTCTCTCACTCTGTCTCTTTCTCACTCTTTCTCTCTGTCTCTCTCTCTCACACTGTCTCTCTCTCTCTGTCTCACTTTTTCTCACCGTCTCTCTCTCTCTCTCACACTCTCTTCTCTGTCTCTCTCTCTCACACTCTCTCTCCGTATCTCTCTCTCTCACACACACTGTCTCACTCTCTCTCTCTCTCTCTCTCTGTCTCACTCTCTCTATCCGTCTCTCTCTTTCTCTCTCTTTCTCTCTCACACTCTCTCTCTTTCTCTCACACTCACACTCTCTCTCTCTCACACACTGTCTCACTCTCTCGCTCTGTCTCTCTTTCTCTCTCTCTGTCTCTCTCTCTCTCTTTCTCTCTCACTCTGGCTCACTCCCTCTCTCTTTCTCTCACACACTGTCTCTCTCTCTCTCTTTCTCTCTCTCACACACACACACTCTCCCTCTCTGCCTCTCTATTTCTCTCTCACACTTTCTCACTCTCTCTCTGTCACTCTCACACTCTCTCTCTCTCACACTCTCTCTCTCTCTTTTTCTCTCACTCTCTCTCTCTGTCTCTCTCTTTCTCTCTCACACACTGTCTCACTCTCTCTGTCTCTCCCAAATTCTGAACTGTTGATCCGTTTTAATGTGTGCATAATATCTAAATGATGACATGTTCTAAGAAGTCAGGAATGTAGCTTTCAGTGTCTAGGATCCCACATTAGTTTGGATTTTGGCCAGTCTTGGTAAAATGAAGGAGTTTATCATATTTAGTTGAGCTACGTTACATTTAGCACAATTATGATGGAAGTCTAACATCTGTTTGAAATAGTAAACTGGGAATAACAAATGAGAACTTGTCACCAAATTCAAAAACAGTAATTCACAGCATGCATTCAATAAAATGAATGTCAAATTCATCCATCTAGTGTAGCCTTATGCCATAAACTAGTACAACAACAACATAAACAACATTTATGTACCACTTTTCACATCAGGTGTATGTCCCAATCCCTGAACATTCTAGTTTGCATCCAAGATGGGGATTGGATTCAGGAGCCTTGGGGGCCAATGTTGGGTGGAAAGATGACTGAAGGTGTGGTCAAAGAGGAAGGTCTTGAGACGCACCTTGAAGGAGGTGCGGGAAGGGGTAAGCTGAAGGGATTCTGGGATGGGGTTCCAGAAAGTGGGGGAGATAATAAAAATGATAATATAGATTGGAAGC
Organism: Callorhinchus milii; assembly: GCF_018977255.1. Taxonomy (NCBI): domain Eukaryota; kingdom Metazoa; phylum Chordata; class Chondrichthyes; order Chimaeriformes; family Callorhinchidae; genus Callorhinchus; species Callorhinchus milii. The sequence continues at coordinate 8,501,779 of NW_024704766.1, read as the reverse complement.
TATTAAACAGTTAACCAAACTCAAGATCACAAGAGAAATTCAGATGAAAAAGACTTTTCATTATCTCACACACAGGTTCTCACACACACACAGTGTCTCACACACACAGTATCTCTCACACACAGCTTCTCATACACAGCATGTCTCACACACACAGTTTCTCACACACAGCGTCTCTCACACACGGAGCATCTCACATACACACACAGCGTCTTTCACATACAAACACAGCAAATCTTGCACACACAGTGTTTCTCTCACACACAGTGCTTCTCTTTCTCAAACACAGCATCTCTCACATACACAGCATCTCTCACACACAGTATCTCACACACAGCGTCTCTCTCTTACACACAGCATCTCTCAAACACACATACAAACACACACAGCGTCTCTCACACACATCTCTCTCACATACAGACACATACAGCATTTCTCTCACACACAGCATCTCACTCACACAGCATCTCTCTCACACACAGTGTCTCTCACACACAGTGTCACTCACACATCATCTCTCTCACACACACAAACAGCATCTCTTACACACAGTGTCTCATGCACACAACATCTCTCCCACACACGCAGTATCTCTCTCTCACACACATGCAGACACAACGTCGCTCTCACACACACAGTGTCTCCCACACGCACACAGCATCTCTCTCACTCTCACACATACAGCATCTCTCTCACTATCACACATACAGTATCTCTCTCACACTCACACATACAGGATCTCTCTCACACACGATGTCTCTCACACATACAACGTCTCACACACAGCATCTCTCTTACATACAGCATCTCTCAGATACAGCATCTTTCACACTCCAAGCATCTCTCACATACACAGCGTCTCACACACCACATTTCTCACATAGACGGTGTCTCTCACACGCACACAGCAACTCTCACACACACAGCATCTCTCTCACACACAGTTTCTCTCACAAACACACACAACATCTCCCACGCACACACAGTGTCACTCTCACACACAGCATTCCCATGCACACAGAGTCACTCTCTCACACACACAGCATCACACACACAGAAACACACATAGTGTCACTCACACAGCTTCTCTCACACACACATCTCTCTCACATACAGACACACACATCATCTCTCCCACACACAGTGTCTCTCTCATACACACAGCATCTCACAGCCAGCATCTCTCACAGAGTCTCTCACACACACAGAAACTCTTACACACACAATGTCTCTCTCAAACACATACATACACGGCGTCTCTCACACCCACACATCTCTCTTACATACACAAACAGCGTCTCTTACACACAGCATCTCTCCACACACAGCATTTCTCTCACACACACAGCATCTCTCACACACGTGAAACTATCACACACAGCATTTCTCTCTCGCACACAGCGTCTCTCTCAAACACACAGCATCTCTATCACACACAGTATCACACACACAGACACACACAGTATCTCTCACACAGCATCCCTCACACACACAGCAACTCTCACACACTGTGTCTCTCACACACAGCATCTCTCACAGACACACAGCATCTCACACACAGCATCACACACACAGACACACACAGCGTCTCTCACACAACATCTCTCACATCCACATCCAGACACACAGGCCATCTCTCTCACCCCAGCGTTTCTCTCACGCACAGCATCTCTCGCGCACAGTATCTCTCTCACACACAGCATCTCTCACACAGAGTGTCACTCACACACACAGCGTTTCACACACACAGTGTCTCTCAAACACACAGCATCTCCCTCACACACACACAAAGTATCTCTCACGCACAGCATCACTCTCCCACACAGAGCGTCTCTCACACAGAACATTTCTCTCACACACATAGCATCTCTCACACACACAGCATCTCTATCACACACAGCATCACACACACAGACACACATGCAGTGTCGCTCACACACAGTGTTTCTCACGCACAGCATCTCACACACAAACGCACACAAAGAAATTCTCACACACAGCATCACACACACAGAAACACACACTGTCTCTCATGCAGCTTCTCTCACACAGATCATCTCTCTCACACACAGCATCTCTCATAAAGAGCATCTCTCGCACAGCATCTCTCTCGTACACATAGCATCCCTCACACAGCGTCTCTCACACACACAGCATCTCAGACACAACATCTCACACACAGATCATCTCTCACTCACACAGAAACTCTCACACACACACATCTCTCTCACATACACAAACAGCATCTCTCACACACACAGTATCTCTCACACACAGTGTTCTCACTCACATACACACACAGCATCTCTCTCACACACATCTCTTTCACAAACACAAACAGCATCTCTTAAATACCACTTCTCACACAAACGCACACACAGAAACTATCACACACAGTGTCTCACACACACAGAGCATCACGCACACAGACACACACACACACAGTATCTCTCACACACAGCATCTCTTTCAAACACACAGCATCACATACACAGACAGACACAGTGTCTCTCACACAGCGTCTCACACACAGCATTTCTCACATATGCACACAGTGTCTCTCACACGCAGTATCTCTCACACACATCTCTCTCACATACAGACACACACACCATCTCTCTCACACACAGCGTTTCTCTCACACACAGCATCTCCCTCACACACAGAGTATCTCTCACACAGCGTCTCTCACACACACACAGTGTCTCACACACACCATCTCTCACACACAGCATCTCTCACACAGCATCGCTCACACACATTCAGTGTCTCACACACAGCATCTCTCACAGACAGCATCTCTCACATATGCACACAGCGTCTCCCTCACACACACAGCGTCTCACACACACTGCGTATCTCACAAACACAGCATTACTCTCATACAGAGCATCTCTCTCACACATGCACAAACAGCATCTCTTACACACAGCGTCTCTCACACACACATCTCTCTCACATACAGACACACCATCTCTCACACACAGCGTTTCTCTCACACACGCATTATCTCACACACAGCATCCCTCACACAAACAGCATCTCTCATAGACACACAGCATCTCACACATACACAGTGTCGCTCTCAAACACAGTGTCCCTCACACAAACAGTATCTTTCACACAGTGGCTCTCACACACACATAGTGTCTCACACACAGCATCTCTCTCATATGCACACAGTGTCTCACACACACAGTGTCTCTCACGCACAGCATTTCACACACGCTGCATCTCTCACAAACACAGCATCACTCTCACAAACAGCATCTCTCTCGCACATGCACAAACGGCATCTCATACACATACACCATCTTTTACACACAGAGTCTCTCATACACAGTATCTCTCACACATAGCGTGTCTCTCATACACACATCTCTTTCAAACACACAGCATCACACACACAGACACGCACAGTGTCTCTCATACACATCTCTCTCACATACCGACACACACACCATCTCTCACACACAGCGTTTCGTTTACGCACAGCATCTCTCACACACAGGGTCTCTCACACACACAGATTCTCTCACATACAGGTGCGCACACAGTGTATCTCACACACAGATGCTCACACACAGTATTTCTCTCTCTCACACACATACAGTGACTCTCACACACAGTGTCACTCTCTCACACGGAGCATTTCTCTCACACACACAGTATCTCTATCAGACCCACAGCATTACACACAGACACACATGCAGTGTCTCTCACATAGAATCTCTCTCACACACAGCATCTCTCTCACACAGCGTCTCTCTCATACACGCATTATCTCACACACAGCATCCCTCACACAAACAGCAACTCTCACACACAGTGTCTCCCACACACAGCATCTCTCATAGACACACAGCATCTCACACATACACAGTGTCGCTCTCAAACACAGTGTCCCTCACACAAACAGTATCTTTCACACAGTGGCTCTCACACACACATAGTGTCTCACAAACAGCATCTCTCTCGCACATGCACAAACGGCATCTCTTACACACAGCATCTCTCTCACACACACACGCACGCACAGTGTCTCTCACACAGTGTCTCTCCCACACACACAGCATCTCTTTCAAACACAAAGCATCACACAAACAGACACACACAGTGTCTCTCACACAGCATCTCTCTCACACACATCTCTCGCACATACAGACACACACACCATCTATCTCACACACAGCATTTTTCTCACGCACAGCGTCTCTCACACACAGTATCTCTCTCTCTCACACACAGTATCTCTCACACACAGTATCACACACACATAGCGTCTCTCACACACAGGCGCTCTCACACACAGTATCTCTCTCACACAGCACCTCTCACACAAACAGCATCTCACACACAGCATCTCTCACACACACGACGTCTCTCTTTCACACACAGTGTCTCTCACACTCACACAGTGTCTCTCTCTCTCTCACACACATCATATCTCAAGCACAGCAACTCACACACACACGCACACACAGAAAATCAATGTCTCTCTCACGCACACAGTGTCTCTCTCACGCACACGCAGTGTCTCTCTCACGCACACAGTGTCTCTCTCACACAGCATCTCTCACACACAGCATCTCTCACACACAGCGTCTCTCACACATAGCATCTTTCACACACAGTATCTCTCACACACAGCATCTCTCACATACATAGCAATCTCTCTCACACACGCACAAACAACAGCTCTTACACACAGCGTCTCTCACATGCGCACACATCTCTCACACACATACAGCATATTTTACACACAGCATCTCTTTCACACACACAGTATCTCTCTCTCAGACACACACGGACACACATAGTGACTCTCACACAGCATCACTCACATACACAGCATCTTTCACACACAAAGTGTTTCACACACAAACAGCATCTCACACACAGTGTCTTTCATATCCACACAGCGTCTCTGACACACAGCATCTCTTACACAAACAGCATCTCACACACAGAGTCTCTCACACACAGCATCTCTCACACACACAGCATCTCTCTCACACATGCACAAACAGCATCTCTTACACACAGGGTCTCTCACACACACACAACTCTCTCACACATACAGCATCTTTTACACACAACATCTCACACACACAGTGTCTCTCACACACACAACATCTCTCTCACGCAGAGCATCTCTCATACACACAACATTTCTCTCACACACGGTGATTCTCATACAAACAGCATCTCACATACAGTGTCTCTCACATGCAGCTTCTCTCTCACATACAGGATCTCTCTCACACACAGCATCTCTTACACAAACAGCATCTCACACACAGTATCTCTTTCACACAGAGGCTCTCTCTCTATCTCTCACACACACAGCATCTCTCACACACACACCTAGCGTCTCTCACACACACTGCGTCTCTCACACACACAGCATCTCTCTCTCCTGCACACGCACACGCACACACAGTGTCTCTCACACATAGCACCTATCTCACACATACATCTCTATCACACACACAGCATCACACACACAGACACAGTGTCTCTCACACACACAGCATCTCTCACACACAGCATCTCTCACAGTGTCTCACACACAGTGTCTCTCTCACACACAGTGCTTCTCTCTCACTCACACATGCACACAGTCTCTCACACGCAGCATCTTTATCACACACACAGCATCTTTATCACACACACAGCATCTCTCTCACACAGCGTCTCTCACACACAGCATCTCTTATACACACATAGCAACTCTCACACACAGTGCCTCTCTCCCTCACACACCCAGCATCTTTCTCACACACAGTGTCTCCCTCTCACACACAGTGTCTCTCTCACACACAGGGTGTCTCTCACACACAGTGTCTCTCACACACAAACAGCATCTCTCACACACACAGCACCTCTCTCACACACAGCATCATACACAGACACACACAGTGTCTCTCACACATCTCTCACACAGCAGCTCTCAAACACACAGTATCTCTCACATACATATACACACACAGCATGTATCACAGTGTCTCTCTGTCACACACACAGTGTCTCTCAAACGCAGCTCCTCTCACACACAGCATCTCTCTCCCACACACACACAATGTCTCTCACACAAACAGCATCTCACACACAGCATCTCTCACACACACATCATCTCTCACACACGCAGTGTCTCTCACATGCAATGTCTCTCACACACAGCATCTCTCACACACATCCCATCTCTCACACACGCACAGTGTCTCTCACACGCAACGTCTCTCACACACAGCATCTCTCACGCACACAGCATCTTTCACACACAGCATGTCTTGCACGTTCAGCCACTATACCCCAAAGCTCTGGAATACCCTCCCTCAATCCCTCTGCCTTGCCCCCTCTCTCCCTTTTTTCAAGTCCCAACTGAAGACCTTCCTCTTCAACCTTGCTTAGGGGCCACCTCACCCTCCCAGTTTGGAGTCAGGCTCCGACACTGTTAAGCGCTCTGAAACGCTACCTTGTGCAAAGGGTGCTATATAAGTGCAAGTTGTTGTTCGTCTCACACACTCAGAGCATCTCTCAGACCTACTGCGTGTCTCACACGGAACATCTCTCACATACAATGTCTCTCACATACAGCATCCCTCACACACAGCATCTCACACATTCTCATTCTCTGTGTCTCTCTCGCACACTCGCACCCACTCTTTCTCACGCACTCTGACACACTTTCTTTCCAAAAATCATCACAACAATATCTGAATACAAAACACCTTTATTAAACAGAGCTGGTGTGTGTGTGTGTGTCTGTGTGTGTTTGGTGAGTGTATGTGTCTCTCTGTTTAGTCTGTGTATGTGAGTGCGAGTCTCTCCCTTTATCGGTATGTGTATGTGTCTCTCTGTGTGTGTATGTGTGTGTCTCCCTGTCTATCTGTGTGTGCTGTGTCTCTCTCTATCTATGTGTATGTGTCTCTATCTGTCTGTGTGTCTGTCTATTTGTGTCACTCTCTTATTTGTGTCTCTCACTCTATCTGTGTGTGAATGTGTAAATGTGAGTGAATGTGTGAGTGTGTAAGCTCTCACTCTCTCTCCCCGCTCTGCATGTCTCTCAACGCCGCAGACATGGGTGTTTGCGGGGGGTCAGGGCACGGTTTGGGGGCATTCGGATTGACTGCTTTCTCTTGCTCTTCCCTTTCTCTGTCTCTGTCGCTCTCTCCAGCGTGGGGAGAGGGGGGCTGGGGGGGGAGGGGTTGGGGAGGGAGCTGCGGAGATGGATTCAGCCCAGAGACCCCCTCTCTCCCTCTCAGAGACTTGCAGCGACTCAAGAAAGCGGTGGATTGTGGGACATCTAAACAGGTTTTTATCTGAGGGAGAGAGAGAGAGACTGAGAGACTGAGAAAGAGTGTGAGAAAAAGAGTATGATAGAGAGTGAGTGTAAGAGATGGAGAGAGAGTATGAGAGAAAGAGTGAGAGACAAGAGTGTGACAGAGAGAGAGACAGAGTGTGAGAAAGAGACAGAGAAAGTGACACACACAAGTCATATCAGTTGGAAGTAATACATTTAATATGACTTAGTTATGTGAAACTTGTATAAATCATATCATATATGACTCATGCAAAGTTATGTATGAGTCAGATTTTATTTGACTTACACATGACAAACATTATATCTAGAGAGAGAGTATGAGACAGAGAGGGAGAGATCGAAACAATTACTCCATATACCCTGTGAAGCGCTTTGAGACATCTCGAAGATTATTATTATTATTAGAGAGTGTGTGAGAGAGAGCGCATGAGAGAGTGTGAGGGATAGTGTGACAGAGGGACACACACACAGAAAGAGAGAAAGAGCATGAGAATGTGAAGAGAGAGTGTGTGAGAGATAGAGTGTGAGAGAGATAGAGACTGACCGGTCGATACGAGTCAGGCAAATGCGAGATATTCGATTGCCGAATCGAAGAATTTTCTATCAAATCACGTAGTTTTTGAGCTGCCTCCGGTCTGCGAGCAGTGGGATTAATATCCGCTGGTGGTAATCTTGCAGGTAATTCCCAGGTTCCCATGAACGATCCCCATGGAGTTTTCTATCAGGAAAAACGGGTCAACAACAACAACAACAAGATTCCATTTATAAAGCGCCTTTCACGTCAGGAGGACGTCCCAAGGCGCTGCACAGTTGGGTCATGACCCGAGCAGGGGGGAAATGGTCAGGGGGAGGGGAGGGAAGGGAGGGAGCGAGGAGGGGGGAAATGGTCAGGGGGAAGGGAGGGAAGGGAGGGAGCGAGGAGGGGGTAGAGAGTCGAGAGGGGAGCTGAAGGCTCGGTCAAAGAGAAGGTTAAAGAAACGGTAAAGCTCCCTCTACACTGTGCGTCCACACTCCCAGGTCAGGGTTAGAGACACAGTAAAGCTCCTCTACACTGTGTGTCCACACTCCCAGGTCAGGGTTAGAGACACAGTAACGCTCCTCTACACTGTGTGTCCACACTCCCAGGTCAGGGTTAGAGACACAGTAACGCTCCTCTACACTGTGTGTCCACACTCCCAGGTCAGGGTTAGAGACACAGTAAAGCTCCTCTACACTGTGTGTCCACACTCCCAGGTCAGGGTTAGAGACACAGTAACGCTCCTCTACACTGTGCGTCCACACTCCCAGGTTAGGGTTAGAGACACAGTAACGCTCCTCTACACTGTGCGTCCACACTCCCAGGTTAGGATAGAGACACATTAAAATTCTACGTTTCTCTCTCTCTGTGTTTCACTTACCTCAGAACGTGGAGCTTTGGGTAACAGATAGCCTCTGTTGTCAGCTAGAAACTGTGTTGACCCTTCATGTGCTTCAGGAATCTAGAGAGAGATGGAGATTGAGAGAGGCACTGTATAATTGAAAGATATTTAATATTAAATAATTTGATTAAATCTCTCACCCGTGATGTAAATTCTTGATCTTTAGTGATTTCCCAGTTTTTCACCCTTGTGCTGTTATAACCAGACTCATACTGTGAGAAAGAGAGAGAGAGAGACTGTGAGAGAAAGGGAGACAGAGCGAGGGACTGAGAGATATACAGAAAGAGACAGAGACACAGAAATTGAGAGAGAAAGTTGACATTTATCTGAATATTCAAGGTGAATATTGCTCATTCTCTTTCTACCTGATTTGCGTGATAACTGTGAGACATTCTCTCTCTCTCAGACGCTCTCTTTCAGTTTCTCCCACAGTCTCAGTCTCTGAGAATCTAACACTGTGTGTTGTTTATCCTGTCTCCCAGCAACCAGTTCCAGTAGTAATCTTTGTGTATCTCGCTCTCATTCGCTCTTTCTCTTTCTCAGGACTAGCGTGTGTGTGAGACAGAGGCGGAGAGAAAGAGGTTGTACGGCTGCTGCGTTTTGTTCACAAAGTACACAGTCACTACACATATAGTATATTCTGTGAAGAGCTTTGAGACTTCTCAACAATGTGATACGGCGCCAAATCAAATGCAAGGATTATATTATTACAAGCTGAGAGAGAGACTGAGATGGAGAGGTTGTCAGAGAAACTGAAAGAGAGAGAGAGAGAGTGTGTGTGGGTGTTTTGCCCACAAAACACACAGTGAGTATACTTTACAGTATATTCTGTGAAGCAATTTAAGACATCTCTCCACATGATACATCAAATGTAAGGTTTATTATGATGTTTGTACCCTTTCTGATCACATTAACGTAGGATGTCACAGTGAGGCAGTGACTTTATTTATAATTAAATTTAGTAATTTATATAATGTAATTATGTTGAATTGTTACATTAAATGTAATTGTATTAAATGATACAGTGTTCAATTAAATGTAATTATTTTAATGATAAATTAAACTAACCTTAACCCTAATATTAATTGAAATTATTGTATTTAATTGTGTTAAATTAGTTTTTAAATGATTAAGTATTAAATTAAAATAAATGATAGTTTATTACAATTTTATTACAAATTATATTATTACAATGTATTATTTTATTGATTACCTATTATTGATTATTATGTGACATTGTTACACTCTCGCTGAGTCACATAGTGACTCTCAATCTCAGCCTCAGCTGTCGCTGCTCCCCCCACTCCATCCTGTAGTTCTCGGTGCCATCACCGACAGCTATGAGCAGCGCAACGAGGACTCTTTTTGCCCAGCCGGGTTGAAATCCACCACTGTGCTTAAGATATCCAAACTAAGCTGATATTTCTAGCCATCCCACCTACACATGGAAATCAGAGAGATGGATTGTTGGAATGGAATGTGCACTCTCTCTCCCTGGAGGGACACATCCAATTTATCTAATTCCGGAGAGTATTAGGCGCTGGTTGGCGAAAGCTCGAGGCTTGGGGACCCCAAAGTATGCATTAGGGTAACTGTTCGAGTCTAACCAACTAAAACCACATAGCTGGCCATTGATATCACTGTCTGGCAAGCTTTCCCTCTGCTTGGCCAGCTAGGACTACCCTAGCCGCTAGGGCTTTGGTTTGCCGAGGTAACAGGAGCTGAGTGGGAGGATTCCATGCCCCAGTGCCTGGTCTGCCTTCCAGGTCCTGTTGATGAGCCAGGCTGGACTGTGCTGTCATCAGCAGTAAGTACCCTGGGATACTGCGGACCTGCTTGGTTCAGGAACCAGACCAGAGACCGTCACAGAGGGCTGGGCTCGATTCCCATATTCCATTGCCAGGCATGTCACCTTGGAGTCAGTTCAGCTCCAAGGAGACCCTGCTTTCCTCCCCCCGGATTATTGATTATTTGTGATTTATTGATGATTAATAATGATTATTAATGTTAGTATTCATTTAGTGATGATTTATTTGTGTTTTGATTATTGGTGTTTATCATTACTGAGGATTATCGATGATTATCGATGATTTATAATAATCATTAACATTTAATAATGATTGTCAATGATTTATTGATGATGATTATTTATGTATTAATGCCTGTATGTGTGTCTTCAGGAATGGTAGATAAACACACAGTTGTAATCACAAACTGCTTCTCAGTTCCTCACAATGAGTTGGAAGATGAGGTTAGAACAGTAACTAACTTCTCTCTTTCTTGAGTCTCTCTCTCACACTCACTCTCTCTCAGTCATTCTCTCTCTGTTTCTCGCAGAAACAGCTTGACAAATGACACAGGGTGGTGCGGGGGGAGCAACGGCAGCTGAGGCTGAGATTCAGAGAGAGAAAGAGAGAGAGAGAGAAACAGCATCATTACATCACTATGTGACTCAGGGTTCCATCTGTCTCCTCATCATCCTACTTGACCTCTCTGCTGCCTATGACACCGTTGATCACTACCCTCCTCCATTGATTCTCCTCTCACCTCAACCTTCATGGTTCTGTCCTTGAATGGTTCAGATCGTACCTCTCACACCGTATCCACCTCATCTCCACTAATGACTTCTCCTCCAGTCTCCGCACCGTCTCGTGCGGCGTTCCTCAGGGCTGTGCCCTTGGTCCTCTCCTCTTCAACATGTATATGTTTTTGTTGTGGAATAAAAGCATAGACCATACAAATATTAACAGTAATCAGTTTAAGTTTTATTACGAGCTGTATTACAAGCTTTATTGTGAGCTTAACAACTATTACTAGCTTAGCGGTAAGGGGAAGCACCCAATCAGGTTCTCAAGTCACCCGAGATGGTACTTCCAATGAATGTACAAAAACAAAGGGTTATATTCTTTTTCTTAACAGATTATTGGCATTTTACAACCTATGATTATTTCTCACCATGACCCGTGATAATTCTGAGCATTTTCACATCCAATCATAGCAATTAACAGTTTTTCTTTGTTTGCTATAATTTCACATACTCATATCAGAGTCATGTGATCTTACCTGACCCTGAAGAGTGGTACCATCTGGTTTTAACAATCATCTCTTCTAGTCTGGGAAAAGGTTGGAAAGTCTGAGACTTTGTGTAAAGACCTTGAGTAAGACCACTGTATAAGGCTATGTGCCAACACTGTGTACATGCTTCAATTATCTATCACGTGAACCAACCATACAATCGTCAGGGTCGTATAACCTCTGTAGGCTGATGGTACTTTTAATGTCGCCTTCCACACTTTCTCTTAATGACATCATCTGTAGACATGCGGTCACCTTCCATATGTACACAGATGACACACAACTCTATCTCTCTGCCTCCATCCTTGACTCCAGGACTCCAGGACAGGATTGTCTGTCAGACATCAAGTCGTTGATGATAGCCAACTTTCTCCAGTTGAACATCAACAAGACCGAGGCTCTCCCGATTGTCTCCCATCAGCACTTCCTCACCTCAGGCGCTGACAGCATCCCAGTCCGGAACCTTGGGGGTCTTATTTGACCCTCAACTGTTTTTTCTAACCCACATCTGCGCCATGACCCGCTCTGCCTTCCCCATCTCTGCAACATTGCCTGGCTCCGCAACTGCAGGCCGCTAAAATCCTCATCCACACATTTATCACATCTAGGCTTGACTATGCCAACTCCCTGCTTGTCAGCCTCCCCAACTCTTCCCTCCACAAGCTGCAGATCATTCAGAACTCTGTAGCTTGTGTCCTCTCCCACACCAGGCTCTGTGACCCCATCACCCGCAACCTCATCCGGCTCCACTGGCTTCCCATCCCCCAGAGGATAGAGTTAAAAATCCTTGTACTCACCTTCAAAGCCTTCCACACCTTTGCTCCTTCCTAAATGGCATATCAACCTGTCCGCTACCTGCGCTTAGTCTTCTCCATGTCCCCCACCATTGACGGTCGGGCCTTCAGCCTCTCTGCCCCCACCTTCTGGAACTCCATCCCACAGTCCCTTCACCTTGCTCCCTCCCTTACCTCCTTGACAAGGCATGTCTCAAGACCCTCTTCTTCGACCATGCCTTCGGGCACGCTCCATCCTCCCTGATCCCAACCCTCAGCTCAGGTCCAAATACCTGACTGTCAAGTGCCTTGAGACGTCTTCCTGATGTGAAAGGCGCTATACAAATTGACATGGCTGGCTCTCTCACACTCTCTCTTTCAGTCTTTCTCTCTCTCTCTCTCTCTCAGGTCGTCATTGACATGGAATTTGCTAAGAACGGGGGGAGAGAGAGAGAGAGAGACTGAGAGAGACACAGAGAGAGTGAGTGAGGGAGCAAGAGTGTGAGAGAGATACACACACAAACACATAGATAGGAACATAGAAACAGGAGGAGGCCATTCAGACCCTTGAGCCTGTTCTGCCATTCTATTAGACCATGGCTGATCTGTACCTCAACTCCAATTGGAGTCCTGTAGTCTAGTGGTTAGAACACTCACATCGCAAGCCCTGCACTGGTTTAATTCCTGGGCAGAGCAGTGAAACCTTAGGCAAGTTTCCTTACTCCAGATGCCTCTGTTTACCAGCAGTATGTAGGAACCCGGGTCAACCTCATCAACTTCCCTCCGAAGGGCTTACATGTTCGATGCTGAACAACAGATGTAAAGTACATCTTAAGATGTAAAGTATTGGAATAAGAGTTTTATTACAAGGTATAGATGATCAGCTACACACTGACTGTTCTGGTTCAAATGATTGCTGGACACTCACTTTTTATATACTTATGTTAGTCCACTATGGAACTCTGAAACAGAATGATCTCAACTCTAATCTAGAGGTCATCTATAGGTCATCGATATCAGTTCTTGCAGGACACTAAATTAGTGAGCATCTCGACTAACCATCAATATTATCTGATAGTTCCTTGTATAAAGTTCTACAAACCCCCAACTAATGAGTATTTTGACTATCCATTAATGTTATCAGGAAATCTTTATCTTTCCTTGAGTTCTCTGTTGGTCAAAGACACCTTAGTAAATCTTACTAATTGGGCACTTCCTTTTACTAATTGGGTACTGGTACTAAATCTCTGGAACACATATGTTTGTGGTAACACCTTACAAATGTGTACAAGATTACAGATTGCAACCTTCAGCATAATCATCTCTCTGTACTTTACTGTGGTTAACTGTTGCAATGCCAAAACATCTGACATATTCACTCTTTTTTTTATCATGTTGTGCCTGTTTGCCTTCCACTAATATCCATTTGAAGGCTGCAACATTCGCCACAGAAACCTAGTCCGCGGAGGCCTTGGTAGCTGTCATGCATGTAATGTGAATTTGGGGATCACTTTGCTTTTGATAAATTTGATTTTCAAATTTGCCTTTGCCATTTGACTGGTTAATTGTCGCTACCCTTCTTTTATTTATCCTGGAATGTTTGCCACAATTGTGTCATTTTATGTATGACATGTGCAAGGCATGTTCTTGAATCATACCATAAATTCACAGCCCTACACAGTCATGGGAGCAAATTTCAAATAAATTTTGGTCACTGAGTTTTGAGCACAAAGCTGCAACAATTTTTCCAAAGAACATTATACTCACTCTTTAAAACTTTGCTTTTTCTGGTGTTCTAACTGTCCTTTTTCACATTGAATTTCTTTTTCCACAGGATCAGAGGATACAGCCTGCGATTGAAGGGGGATAAATTTCAGTGAGTGATTAGTAAACCTGTGGAACAGGCTCCCTCCGTGAAGCAGGAAGTGTTGATTCTTTCAAACACAGATTAGATAGTTTTGTTTTAGGAAATAACTTTATGGGATATAGTACATAGGGAGTTTGGGACATGTGCAGCGACCGCCAGGAAGGTGGAAGGTAAACTGTATGGACCTTGGTCTTTTTCGTCTACCATTTCTTATGTTCTTAAGTTCATATGTTTTTCTTACTTTTTTTTCACTCTCTGTCTTTCTTTCTTTCTTTCTTTCTTTCAGGAGTCCTGTAGCTCAGTGGTTAGAGCACTCGCCTCACAAGTGAGAGATCTGGGTTTGATTCCCGGCCGGGCAAAACCTTGGGCAAGTTTCCTTACTCCACACCCCTGATAATAATCCTTCAAAAAAAAAAAATTGGTCACTTCAATCCACTACTGTTTGTGGGACACTGCTGTGCGCAATTGGCTGCCGCGTTTCGCCCACAAATATACAGTCAATTCACTTTACAGTCTATTCTGCAAAGCGCTTTGAAACATCTAGAAGATGTGATAAGCACTATATCAAATGCAAAGATTATTATTATTATTTTTATTTATCTCTTCCTTCTTTCTTTCTTTCAACTTGTAACATTCTCTGCTGCAGAGTCTTTCTCTCCCTTGTCTTTACATTGTTATTATCCAATACATATGGAACCTCGGTAGAGTTTGGCTCATACTCTGCATCCAGAGCAGAGTCAGACCTACCATGTTTTTTTACTTTAATACATAAATTACATAAACACAAAATACATAAAACTGAGACATTTTGTAACTTTAAAATTTCTTTTATAACCCAATTTTTTCAATAAATCTCCCCAGAACATTCTTATTTCCTTACTTTAATATTTTTTCTGTGATTTTTAATTGGTTCTTTTAACCTTATTTTAACTTCTTTTAACCTTATTAGTTAAGTCATTCCAATCGGTATTATCCTATTTTTGCTCCAGCAGGGAGATCTGCAAAAAGTTGTGGAGAGAGTTAAGGGCATTTTGATCTTCTCTAACTCCTCACAAGTATTAAGTAGACTTAACTGTTTTCAGTGCCTTCAGATAAGCCAGGGGAGGGCAATTATTTTGGCTGGAGGGCCACTTCACGAGTTCTGGTAAGCTTTGGAGCCACACACTTAATATAGATGCAAATAATAATAGCTCAAAGTCAAGGCTTACATTTGTACATGCATAAAATAAAGTATGTATAATTGACATTCATTAAAATTAGGTTAAATAAAAACAACTCATTGAGCAGACATTTATTCAATATTTATTAATTTATTCACATATTGATGAGAATGTGAGATGCTCACTCAATGGGAAGAATGAAAGCGCTGATGTGCGTTAACCAGACAATTGAAATCAGGCATCGTCTCCATTGTTGCAATGCGGAGTACTGCTGCAAGGTGGTCATCGGTCATCACAGATCTATGATTTGATTTATTGAATTTCATCACAGAAAATGTCTCCTCGCATACGTATGTTGATCCAAATTGCACAAGCATCCTCCGGGCATGAGCCTTCATTTTTGGAAAGATATTCATTAAGAGAAGCGTAAAAACTGGGAAGCAACACTGAATTGAATTGCTCGGCAAGCAATGGATCACATTGCAGGTCAATAAACTCGACTTGGAGGTCAAATGGGGCTTTGTCAATATCATATCAGAAAGGTGAAGAGACCAAAGAGGTCATTTTCAATCAAATTGAAATCCTGGAATCGGTGAGAAAATTCAGCATATAAGTCAAGTAGTGACGAAGCATACTTTTTAAGGCTTTGATCGCAAATAGTAATCTGCCCCAAAATTGGAAAGTGGGCGAACTGCCTGTTTCCTATCTGACGTGATAAAATAAATAATTTTGTCATAAATGACTTGACACTGCAATACAAATCATGCACAAAGGCCCTCTTCGGTTACAGTTTTGAATTCAGTTCATTCATGTGGCCCATGATATCAACGGCAAATGCGAAATCAGAGCCAATTTGCACTATTCAGTTGTGGGAAATCCAAATCATTTTGTTTCATGCCCCAAAATAAATCAATCTCTTTTCTCAGTTCCCACACTCTTTTCAAGACCTTTCCTAAACTAAGCCATTTTACACTCATGTGATACAGAACATCCGTGTGCTCGGATTCCAATTTCTCAAGCAGAGTTACAGATTGCCTGTGGTTTAATCCTCTTGCTCCAAAGTAATTGACCATTTTTGTAACTGTGTCCACGACATTGTTTAGTTTTAGAACACTCTTACAGAGGACCTCTTGGTGGATAATGCAGTGTAGAGAAACAATATTCTGTTCTGGATTTGTTTCTTTGACTTGATTTTGAATTCTTTTCATTAACCCAACATTTTTGCCTATTAGATTTGGGCTTCCATCAGTGGTCACATTCACCAATTTTTTCCACTCCACTCCTAATTTTAAGATACACATATTTACTGCCTCCAAAAAGTTGTTGTATCTTTCATTGACTGCATTGATGCCAATTCTTCTGTGAGCTCAAAATGTCTGGTGATACCTCGAATAGAAATGATCAACTGGGCTTTGTCTTTGATATCACAACTCTCATCGAGTGCCAGTGAAAAACATGCAAAATTGCTTACTTTATTTTGTAACTGCACACTGTTTTTATTTTCTTTATTTATTTGTTAATTCATTTTTATTTTTTTTATGTTGTTTTATTTGTTTACCAACCTCCATGGTTGCACATACAACTCACCGCCAGTCAGGAACCTAGGTGTCTTGTTCGACCCTCAACTGTCTTTTCTTCCCCACATCAAATCCATGACCCGCTCTGCCTTCCCTCACCCCCGTAACATCGCCCGACTCCGCCACTACCTCACCCCTCAGGCCTCTTGTTTATACCTTCATCACCTCCAGGCTCGACTATGCAAACGCCCTGCTTGTCGGCCTTCCCAACTTCTCCCCCCACAGACTGCAGATAATCCAGAACTCTGCTGCCCATGTCCTCTCCCACACCAAACTCCGTGACCCCATCTCCCCCATTCTCGCCCTATTCCATTGGCTCCCTATCCTTCAGAGGATCCAATTCAAGATGCTGGTCTCACCTACAAAGCCCTCCATGGCTTCGCCCCACCCTATCTCTGCAACCTCCTAACCCCCTACCAACCCGCTCAGCCGGCTCTGGCTGCTCCACGTCCCCCAACCCACCGCCCCCCCCACCATTGGCGGGAGAGCCTTCAGCCACTCTATCCCCAACCTCTGGAATTCCATCCCCCAATCACTCCTCCTCATCCTTAGTCTCCTTCAAGTCCCGCCTCAAGACCCTCCTCTTCGACCAAGCCATCGGCCATCCTTCCTTCCCCTCCCCTCCCCTCCCTTCTCCGCCCCTGACCCCAGTTTGGGTCTAAAATGCTGTACAATGTCCAGCGCCTTGGGATGTCCTCCCAACGTGAAAGGTGCTATACAATTGCAATCTTGTTGTTGTTATTTTCCACCCACACTGGTAAAAAATATTGAGAAGTCCATTCTTTGTTGAATATTCGGCCTTCAGCGTCCACTTTCCGCTTCTTTCATAAACTCATTTAGAACGTCCTCTTCAGTGAAAACTATTGCCGCGGTTGCCACGCGCACGTGTTTGAAAATTTGCCGATCCGTACATTCCTGACGTCAGCCTGATTCAACACTTAAGGGAGCGGCGCACAACTAAGCCGTGTGATTGGCTGATGTTCCCGGTCAGATTCAAATGCCAATTTTGTGCCACTTTCCGGGACTAAACCAACTATAATTTTTTCTATTGGCAGGCCGGATAGAATCATTTGGTGGCCAGATATGGCCCGCGGGCCGTCTTTTGTCCACCCCTGAGATAAGCCAATGAATCATCTCCCTGTTTGGTCTAGAGGTATATCGAAGGGTCACTAGGACCTGTCTCTGCCTGGCCTTAGCTCTCAGTTCCCCTCACAACTTTCCTGATTCTAAATTTATTTGTCCTACCAAGATCTTTCTATTTCACATCCGTTCCCTGACCAGGACTGCTTTCAGTAAATGAAAAGGCTTCCAGTAAATGAAAATGTTTCAATGCTGAATTCATTTGTCCTACCAAGATCCAAACTGGCACTTTTCTCTCTTTTCATCTTTTCATTTCTGTTCACAATTTTTCATCATATGCACCATTTTACCACAGATCTGCCATTCTATTTTCGATCTACATTCAGGACTAATGTGTCCCATTTTATAATCTGGTACCTAAGTTGCGCATGGGTTCGGTGAGTCTTAGGGGAGGTTGAGGAGTTCAAGCCTGCAGGAGAGAAGACGTTGACGGAAGCCAATGAGTACGGCTTCTGTCTTGCTGACACTCAGCTGCAGGAAATTTGCACTCATCCAGGCCTTGATGTGCGTCAAACAAGCTGACAGGACATAGACGGACTGGGAGTCACAGCTGAGGAGGAGAAGTAGATTTGGGTGCTATTCGCATACATGTGGAAGTTGACCCCATGTGTTCAGATGACATCACTGAGAGGGAGCATGTAGATAAGGAAAAGAAGGGGGCCAAGAATGGAGCCCTGGGGTAGCCCGCAGGTGACAGGACAGGGGTGGGAGGAAAAATTTGCCGAGATGTATTATTGGCGGTTGGTTAAGTGGGACTCAAGCCATATGAGTGCGATCCCACTGAGGTGGATGACGGAGGAGAGCCAGTGGAGGAGGATGGCATGATCAACTGTGTTGAACTCGTGGAGAGATCGAAGAGAACGAGAAGGCGGAGGGAGCCCTTGTCACAGAGAAAGAGGACATCATTTGTTATTTTGATAAGTGCTGTCTTTGTGCTGTGGACAGGGTGGAAACTGGATTGGAGGGGCTCAAGTAGGGAGTGGAGGGAGAGGTTGATTGGTGTCAGCCAGCAGTGGGCAGAGGAGGGGGAGTTAAGTGACCAGAAGTTGGGTGGGGAGATGGTCGAGACAGCAAATGGTGGGCTTCACCTGGGTGATGGTGAGGGAAAGGAAGGAGGGATATGAGGGCAAAGGAGTGTAGGGTGTGGATTGCGGTATGGCTGTGGGTGGTGAAGTTAGCATGGAGGGAAGGGCACGGGGAGTGGCACGTAACATGGGAGAGGGGAGGAGGAAGAGGCTGTTGTCTATCTTGGACACAAAGATGTCCGGGTCCTCTTTGCACTTGGCATCTGAAATGAGGATCGAGAGTGCTTGAAAGGGGGCGTGAAGGAGGTGGTAGGTGGTAGAGTACAGGATTTTGGGGTTTATTTTGGTCTTGAGGATGACATGTGAATAGAAAGCGGTTTCAGCTTGCGAGAGGGAGCGATATGGTATGAAGATGCTCGAGGCACAGCTGCCAGTGAAATGTGAGGCCGGTTTTGTGCCATCTGCACTCGAGCAACCGGGTTTGGGATTTGAGGGGGTGGATGTCTGTTGCATCAGGGGGAGCAAGTAGAATTGGAGATGGTCCTGGATTTCAGGGGGACAAGGGAATTATAGGTGGAGGAGAGACGATCATTTAGCAACTTGATGGCTGCTTCAGGAACGCTGCAGGTGGAAGGCCAGAGATGGGTCTCAGATGGACCAGAGGGAGAGAAGGTCCGAGGATGAGAAGGCGTTTGTGAGGGACTCAGGCAGAAGGTTTTTCCATGGGTAGAAAAAGATGGTGGAGGGCTTGGAGTAGAGTAGGGGATACAGGAAGAGAGGGAGATGAAGAAGTGGTCAGAGATGGGCTTGCCTGTGATGGACATACCAGAGCTATCTAGGTACCTTCTCAGGTACTAAAGCACGAGGCGGCAGGGAGTGCAGCCACACGGGGAGCGGCGGCAGGACACCGCGGAGAGGAGCCTGGGCCTACCTTCACAGGTACTAAAGCACGAGGCGGCAGGGAGTGCAGCTCGGGGGGGGGGAAGGGGTGGGGTCTGTGGGGGCGGCGCGGGGGAACCGCTGACGTCATAGTTTAGTTTCACGAGTGTGCGCGCGCAACAAAAAATAACCTCTGCGCCGCCCCCCCCCCCCCACCACCGGGGCTCGCATCAGGGCCCACCATGGTCCTGTTGGGTTGGCTGCCCCAGCCCCAGCCTATGGGCTAATGCCATCCACCTGACCGCTCGCTCCCGGTCCCCGCGTGCGCATTATGGCTGCCGCTCTGACCCTCGCCCCCTCCCTCCCTCCCCCCTCCTCTCTCCCCCCAAACCCTCCCCACTCTGCATCTCTCTCGCTCTGTCCTCCTCTCTCTCCGTCTCTCTCGCCTTCTATCCCCACTTGACCCTCCCACAACCAGCCTGGGAATCCTCCGCCGGGTTCACCGTGGCACTCGGCGTTGGCTGTCCAGCAGCAACCACAACGACTGCCCCATTCCCCACCACACTCGCCAGCCACCCCGGACACAGACCCGGGGAGCCAACCTCTCCTCCCTCATCCCCCTTCCCCCCACCCCTGCCTCACAACCTGGACCCCCTCCCTCCCCACACACCCTTCTGTCAACCGCTCCCTCCACATCGGACTACAAAACGTCCGCTCCCTCTGTAACAAGGCCCTGGTCATCAACGATCTCATCCTTGATGAGAGCGTTGACATCATGGCCTTAACGGAAACCTGGCTCACCCCAGGCGACACCTTCCCCCTCACGGAGGCCACACCACCCGGCTACACCTCCCACCACATCCCTCGCCCCAACCGCTGTGGCGGTGGTGTAGCCCTTATCTCAAGGACACCACTTGCCCTATCCCCCTACTCCTCTGGCTCTTTCCCCTCTTTTGAGCACCTCACCCTCTCCCACCCCTCCTTCCTCTCACTCAAAATCCTCCTACTCTCCCGGCCTCCTAACCCCTCTCCCATCTTCATCTTCGATATTTCTACATTACTTACATCTCTGCCTCTTCGCTGATCGCCTCATCATCCTGGCCGACTTCAACCTGCACTTCACCACCTCCTGCTCCATCTCCTCGGACTTCTCTTCCCTGCTCTCCTCGCTCAACCTCTCCCTCCACATCAACTCCCACTCTCACCGTCACGGCCACACAATTGATTTGGTACTCACCCGGGTCCTCAGTGTCTCGGATGTCACCATTAGCGACAAGACCGTCTCCTATCACTACTTCATCTCCTTCACCACCTCCACCCTCCTACCCACCTCCACCAGACCTACCACCTTCTTCTTCCGCCCCTGGAAGAAGTTACCCCCACAATCCCTAACCACTGCCTTGGAGTCCTCTGAACTCCTCTCCCTCTGGCCTTCAACCCTCACTGACCCCTCTTCTCCTCTCACCCTCCTCCACAACACCCTCTCCTCCACACTCGACACTCTTGCCCCCATCACCTCCCGAACTGTCTCCTACTCTCGCTCCTCCCCCTGGTTCACCACCCACCTCCGCTCACTGAAAAGCCAGGTGCGGGCCGCTGAACGCACCTGCCTCAAATCTGGCCTAACGGTCCACCGACAAATCTGGCTGGACCTCCTCAAAATCTACCGCTCCACTCTAGCCTCGGCCAAGTCGTCCTTCTACTCCAGGATAATCCTGGAGGCGAAGAACAACCCCAGGCTTCTGTTTTCTACCACATCCCGACTCCTCCGTCCCCCCGGCCACCCCGCGCAGGTCATCTCCTCCAACCTTCACTGCGAGGAGATGCTGGATTTCCTTGAATCCAAAATCAAGGGAATCCGCTCCGCGGTCACTCCCCCTCCAACTTCCACCCACCCACCCCCCACCCCCTCCCTCCCACACTCCGATTCCTTCCCATCTCCCCCTGCACACCTTCGTACCCGTTTCCCCACCCTCTGTCACCAAACTCATCCTATCCCTGAAACCCACCACCTGCTCCCTTGACCCCATCCCCACTCCACTCCTTATCTCCCAGCTCCACCTCCTTGCCCCACATATCACAGACATCATCAACCTGTCCCTCTCCTCTGGCTCTGTTCCCATTCCCTTAAAAACTGCCATCATCACTCCCACTTTGAAAAAACCCTCCCTTGATGCGTCGCAGCTATCAATCTCCGGCCCATCTCCAACCTTCCCTTCCTGTCCAAGGTCCTTGAAAGAGTTGTCGCCTCCCAGCTGCGCTCTTTCCTCTCCACCCATTCATTATTCGAACCCCTTCAATCGGGTTTCCGTGCTGCCCATAGCACAGAAACCACCCTGGTCAAGGTCACCAATGACATCTTGACCATCTGCGACCAGGGCTCCCTCTGCCTCCTCGTCCTCCTCGACCTATCGGCAGCATTCGATACGGTCGACCACGCTATCCTCCTCCACCGCTTGTCCTCCCACCTCAACCTCAAGGCCCTTGTCCTCTACCCTCAACTCCACGAACACCTATGTCCTGACAGCTGTCTGTCCGACATCGAGTCCTGGACGAGAGACAACTTTCTTCAGCTCAACGTACGTAAAACTGAGGCTCTCCTGATTGGCTCACGTCAACGCCTCCGCACCTCTGGCGCTGACAGCATCAGCATCCAAGGCTGCACTCTCCACCTCTCAAAGCCGGTCAGGAACTTCGGCGTTCTGTTCGACCCTGAGTTGTCCTTTCTTCCCCACATCCGCGCCACAACTGGCACCGCCTTCCATCACCTCCGAAACATCGCCAGACTACGGCACTACCTCACCCCTCACGCTGCTGAAACTCTGGTCCACGCCTTTATCACCTCAAGGCTGGACTATGGGAACTCTCTCCCCGCCGGGCTTCCAAGCCCTCCCTCCACACTGCAGGTCATTCAGAACTCTGCAGCTCGTGTACTGTCCCGCACCAGGCTTCGGGAACACATCACTCCCACCCTCGCTCGCCTCCACTGGCTCCCCATCCCCCAGAGGATCGAATTCAAGATCCTCACCCTCACCTACAAGGCCATTCACGGCCTTGCTCCCTCCTACCTCTCCGACCTACTATCCCCCTATCTACCTGCCCGTACCCTCCGTTCCTCTGGCTCCGGTCTGCTCCACATGCCCAGCCCCACTCGACCTACCATCGGTGGCCGGGCCTTCAGCCCCAAGGCTCTGGAACTCCATCCCCAGTGCCTTCACCGCCTCCTCCCTTTCCTCCTTCAAGGCCGGTCTCAAGACCTTTCTCTTTGACCGTGCCTTCAGCTCCCCTCTCAACTCTCTACCCCCTCCTCGCCCCCTCTCTTCCCTCCCCTCACCCTGACCATTTCCCCCCTCCTCGCTGCCTCCCTTCCCTCCCCTCACCCTGACCATTTCCCCCCTTCCTCGCTCCCTCCCTTCACCCTGAGCATTTCCCCCCCTGCTCGGGTCCTGACCCAACTGTCCAGCACTTTGGGACGTCCTCCCGACGTGAAAATCGCTCTATAAATGGAATCTTGTTGTTGTTGTTGTTGTAATGGATGATGGTTTGGGGGAATTAATATAGAGGGTGAGGCTTAGGGTGGAGAGGAGGGCAGTGCAGTCAGAGGAGATGGGGAAGGAGGCATTGAGGTGAAGGTTGAAGTCACCCCTGATGAACAGAGTTCAGTGCAGAGGGACAGGGATGAGAGGAGCAGGAGATATCCTTGAGGAAGGAGCCAGGAGGTTTGGGGGGCGA
This sequence comes from Callorhinchus milii, assembly GCF_018977255.1. Lineage (NCBI taxonomy): Eukaryota > Metazoa > Chordata > Chondrichthyes > Chimaeriformes > Callorhinchidae > Callorhinchus > Callorhinchus milii. Next base: position 8,477,806 of record NW_024704766.1, on the reverse strand, counting down.
TAAACTAGGAGAATCTTGAGGTAGAAGAGGGGGGATGATAGAGGGTGAGGTGCTCAAATGAGGGGAAACAGCCGAAGGAGTAGAGGGTAGACCGAGGGAGGTTTGGGAGATGAGGGCCACCCCACCGTTGTGACGGTTGGGGCGGGGTGGGGGAGGGTGTGTTGAATGTGTAGTTGTGGGGGAGGCTTCGATGAGGGGGACAGGGTCATCGGATGACAGCCAGGTTTCTTTGAACTCTAGGATAGAAATATGCTCATCCAGGGTGAGGTAATAATAATAATAATAATAATCCTTGCACTTGATATAGCGCTTTTCATGTCTTCTAGACGTCTCAAAGCACTTCACGGAATATACTGTATATTTGTGGGCGAACGCGGCAGCCAATTGCGCACAGCAATGTCCCACAGACAGTCGTGGATTGAAAATAACCAATTTATTATTGTTTTTGTTTTGGAGGGATTATTATTAGGCTCTGTGTGGAGTAAGGAAACTTGCCCAAGGTTTCACCCTCTGCCTGGAATTGAACTCAGGTCTCTCACTTGCAAAGCGAGTGCTCTAACCACTGAGCTACAGGGCTGTGGGTGGGGGCTGTGGGGGTGGATCAGTGGTGTTGTGGAGTTCGGGGGTCAGTGGTGTTGTGGGGTTCGGAGGTCAGTGCTGTTGTGGGGTTCAGGGGGTCAGTGGTGTTGTGGGGTTCGGAGGTCAGTGCTGTTGTGGGGTTCGGGGGTCAGTGCTGTTGTGGGGTTGGGGGGTCAGTGGTGTTGTGGGGTTCAGGGGGTCAATGGGGTTGTGGGGTTCGGGGGTCAGTGCTGTTGTGGGGTTGGGGGGTCAGTGGTGTTGTGGGGTTCAGGGGGTCAGTGGTGTTGTGGGGTTCGGGGGTCAGTGCTGTTGTGGGGTTTGGGGGTCAATGGGGTTGTGGGGTTCGGGGGTCAGTGCTGTTGTGGGGTTCGGGGGTCAGTGGTATCTCTCTGTGAGCGCCGATGTCCCACTGCGCAGAATCACTGTTCACAGTCCGTGTGTTTAGGGGATGTCTCGCGGGTACAGTCCGCACCGCGTTATTTGTTATGGGGTTTCGGTGTCGGAGTATATAGTTTTGATCCGTCTGTGAATGTGATCTTTTCCAGGAATTTATGTTTCTGCTGAATTCAGATGTAGAGAGCGCAGAGCGGAGAGAGCGGCGCTTCTCATTAACCTTCTCTAAGATTATTACCTGTTTTGTACAAGTGGCTGAGGGTCTCCTCTCAGGTCCCCTCCTCTCGGGTCCCCTCCTCTCAGGTCCCCTCCTCTCGGGTCCCCTCCTCTCGGCTCTCCTCCTCTCGGGTCCCCTCCTCTCGGGTCCCCTCCTCTCGGGTCCCCTCCTCTCTCCTCCTCTCGGATCGGCTCAGGCCGCCGGTGAGTGTATTTGCCTCTTTACCTGCAATTGTTTGGGTTATTTCGTTTTTTTGTGCGATTCCCCGACTAATTGAGTTTAATTTTAATTTACCATTTTGGAACCGAGGCAGTGACTTTGAGTCTTTTTCGGGGGTCAAAATCAACCGTTATCACTATCGTCTCAAATTAATATCGTCACTGCTCTTATTTTAAAGCCGTCTTAAGATCATCCATGTTGACAGAGTCCTCCCCACAGGGAGCGCCATTCCCCAGTAAATACGATTTAGGGGCAAAATAATGTCTCTTAGTGGATATTTATTTATTTTTAATAGAATATTCCTTTGTCTTCCAAATCTGTGTGGTGTTGATTTGCTGTTTCAGCTTCACATTCAGCAGAAGGTCACAGTGATGTCACCCTCTCCTCTCGGGACCAGAGCACAGAATAACAACTCAAACACAGACATCGGAATGAAATCCATGAATATCGTCACATCCGTTTGGAAACGTAACTGAAGGAGTTTCAGATTCAGAAGCAGCTTTTGCAGAAATATAATTTATACTCTTATCAGGTATTTTAATCACATCTACATAGTGATATCAATTCATGTCCATGTTATGAATTGGCATTTTAAGCGTTCCGGCTGCAAAGATTTCCTTGTATTTTTCTTCATTTTCTCCACAAATAAGTATAATTTAAGCAAAACTGATGTCACAGATTTATCACTATCTCATTAAACTAATCCACATATTATGCAGTATTTTTGAGGGTGTGTAGAGTGTATAATAATCCAACACTTTATTGCAGCAATTTCCCAATTATAAACACAATTATCGAACATCTGAACATCTTTTAAGGTGAACTCGAGGAAGTTATTATTTTTCTAATCAATCCAAAAATATTCCTATTTTTATGGCAATAGTGAACACATAAATGAGTGATATATTGCTTCATGCTCCACATATTCTTGGTGTTCCACTATCTATAACAACAACAAAATTACATTTGTAAAGTGCCTTTCACATTGGTAGGACATCCCAAGGCGCTGGACAGACAGAGTTACAGACCTAATTTATCTAGATTTAAAGCTAATTTAAAACTATAGCTAATTTAACTAGACTTAAGCAAAATTGTATTCTATTAATTAAAAAAAGGAACAAAACACCTCAGAGTTTACTCTAGCTTTTTGTCCAGTGTCACAATATTGACCATTGTTTTGCTTGTGAATAACATTCTGGCATCTTTAAATTTTACTTGAACAGTTAGGCCAGGATTTGTTAAATGTCTCATACAAATGACAGCACCTCAGATATGAGTGCTCAGTAATTGCACTATTACTGGATTGTCAGCATGGGATGTGATTTCAAGTCCTGATAAGAATCGAGTGCCAGTAACTTAGCTAAATTGATAATTGCACAACCAATTGTGATACTATAAGTGTTCAAATGAAGAATAATAGAAAAACAGTTCTTAATTTGTCAAAAAATGTAATTTATTTTCTGTACAGGTGGCAGGAGCAGTCAAACGATTAGGAATCTCCATGAGGCAGACAGAAGATGGTGCGGCTGTTGCTGTTGCTGCTGTTCTTATCTTTAAGAAAAGGTTCAGAGATGTCACCTTCTCTGCGGATGGGTAGGTCTACTTTAGTTCAGTTGTTGTTTTGGAAAATAATGAATAGAAAAGAATAATAAATTAATCATTAGGCAGAAATGTATTTTACTGAATTTATCCAGAATTGCTGTGTTTTCAAGAGATAGTGATAGTGATGCACTTACTAATGTATTTATAATAAATAATAATCCTTGCATTTGATATAGTGCTTTCACATTGGAAAGAAGTCTCACAGTGCTTCATGGGATTTTATGGTAAAATGTGAACAGTCAAACCTGTTCAAGCAACCACCTCCATTCAGCAACCATCCTCTGTTAACTATCTTTGAACAGCCCGGATAGTCTGGTTCACACACCAATGAATCCTTACTCAGAAATCACCCTTATATAAAGGCAACTTTCTCTTTTCAAATAGTACCATAGGATCTTTAACCTCCAGGCAAACAGGACCCAATTTTAACATTGCATTCAATGGACAAACCTCAAACAACCAGCACTACCCTATCGCTGCACTGGCATGTCATCACTGTGAATTCAGTGCCCAGGCATAGATCTTGAACCAACTTTCTGATTCATAGACAAAATTGTTATCAATTTATGTTTTGAAACCGCAGATGAGAGGCTGCCAGAAGTAGGTCTTGTGTCAAGGTCACTGCTGCTCTATCATCTCATTCGCTTGTCATTTCTGTGCTACTTTTTCAAATAAAAGTATCTAGATGTTCCAATTGGCTCAAATGCATTGTTGTGGTTGTTATTTCTGTGGTCTGGCCCTTGTCTCCTTCTATTTTCTTATTGTCTCCCAGTATTTTATACTTCCTCATAATTATATTGTTTACGACAACTTGTGCACTGCTAGGATGTTGGCACTTAGGCGAAATCTAATATATTGTAATTTATAGAATACGCAGTCACTAAGTTTTACAGTAAATTCCGTGAAGTGCTTGGAGACATCTTCCTGATCTATATAGATGCTATATCAAATGCAAGAATTGTTATTATTTATATTCAAAAAAGAAACTGATTGGAGAATTGCCTTGTACACTGCTTACACTTTTGGTGAATGATTGAGACATTTCAACTGCACCTATGAAGAGCTGCATTGGATGGGCTGCCTTACTTCCCTTACAAAGAGTTAATGTATGCAAATATCAATAGAGAGGAAAAACATAACCCTTTTGACCTGTATTTTATGAGCCTCCATTTTCAGTATTTTTCTTTAATGCGAACCACTAGTTGTTATTCTCTTTTTCTTGAAAGATCATCCTTAAAAGCAAACAGAGACAGATGTATTGTTTTACAGCTGCAATTCTTGATGATCAGATGGAGTGCAGTAGAGGGGAACGACTGGCAATCACTCTAGCAAAGAACCATATCAATCGCCTGCTGGAACTGTCTGACAACCCAAAACTAGAAATTGATATTTTTGAGCTGCTGCGAGATAGTGAATATGAAACAGCAGAAACCAGTATGTATCTTATTGTGTCTGTACCATCAAATATTGCATCATCTTGAGTTCATTTGACATTGACAACAGATATTAGGAGGTGTCATTGCATGAAAGCACAACTCACAAGCATGTGGATTTTCCTTATATTGCATGCACTGGTATCTCTCACTATAAGAGGTAGTTCTTGTCATGGACCTTGAATGAGGAGAGTTGGAGGGACTCTCTTCCTTTTCAGGGAGTTCCAGAGAGTGGGGCAGATACGCTGAAAACCTGTTGATGATGGCAGGCTGGGGTAACTTCATGTTAAGTGTAATACAAGAGCACTATTGCTAAATATTGGATTTTTTTCATGTATGTGGAGGTTTGCTGCAAAATTGTATAGTGTGGTGGAATCATGTCACCCAGTAGGTGGCCCTAAAACATTTATGATCATGTACCCACAACTCTTTCACCACAATTTGAAGCTGAAAATGTGCAGAACCTGAACAATAAATAAATGTCACTGCACATCATTATCCAAAGTGATAGTGATTCATATTAGTGATGGTTTAAATAACAGATTGGAAAGTTACCAACAAAACCAACTTTGTGATTTAAATGCAAGTTGATGTTGTTAAATTTTGGTTAAGACAAATACCTTCAAACTATAGACTACTAACTTTTAACGTTAGTTGTAAAGAAAACCTTTTGAGATGACTTTGAAGAAATGGGCCATATATCTCCTGCTTGGTACAGTTCCTGATCATGGTGTTGTGCATTTATGATAATTCTATTGCAGATCTGATGATCCAGACACTTAAGTGCACAACCTGTGAAAGTATTTTTGGAACCATTGCACATAATTATAATTATAATTGCATGATAAGCACACAATTCACAAATACATATATGCATTATGAAACCAAATATATCTGATCTCTTTCCCACTGACTTGCTGCTTCTCCAACCACCAGGAAACCTCGGTGCATCTTTCTGTCCCTCCCAATCTGCTAACATGTAACCAGTTCAGTATTGTCAAGAAAATGCATAGGAACAAACTCATCTAAACCGTATCTGGATATTCTGTAGTGATAGATTTTGAAGGAGTAGTATGCAAGAAGAATGAATTAGAAACCAATCTACAAGTATGTTTGGTATCAAACAAATTAACATAAAAAGCGTGAAATAAATTCCTATCTTACGTAATGATTAGATATTGAGTAGCAATGCTGTTAAATTATACCAACTTTAATCAAATTCTTTCTCTCCTGCAGCTTGTCAGATTCTTCCAAAGGGGGTTGTTGCAATCCTTGGTCCTTCTTCTAGTCCAGCCTCTGCTTCTATTATCAGCCATATCTGTGGCGAGAAGGAGGTAACATTGAGCTTTTAACTGGCCAGCTGTCTATGTAGATATTGGCTTTGAGTCTATATTCTAGCCACTCCAAATCTTTCCATTATTTTAAAAATGCTGCTTTCCTGCTACGTCCTAGATATTCTAAAATACACACATAATAAAGCTGCATTCATGAATTTTCAAGATTAATTCCTCTGATTAGTTTTCAACATAGAAATCTAGTTGAGTATATTACAGTGCAGCTTCACTATAGCACAATTTAATTTATCACAACTTCAGATATAACTTGGATACATGGTATACTAACAACCCTGGAAATATTGGTGGTGAGTCATCAACTGCTGACTACAGATAACCCTGAGTATTGTTAATGATGACTCTGGCAACCCCAGGTAGGGACTGCGAGTGGTGACAACACATCCCATTATAAGTGTTCCCAGCGAACTCTGTTTTTGTTTCCCATTATAACATGTGTTCACTTTATAAGGGGACACATATCTTGTTTAAAGATGCTGGACTTTATTTCCAGATTCCATAGTTGGTTTAGGTTGGTTGCAGGATACGTACTACAACAACAACGTGGATTTATATAGCGCCCTCCACACCGGACGGCGTCTCAGAGCGCTTTACAGTAACAGATCCCGGGGCCGAGCCAGGGGGAGGGGGGGGAAGTGATCAAAGGCGCGGTCGAAGAGAAAGGTCTTCAGGAGGGACCTGAAAATAGGAAGAGTGGGGGCGAGGCAAAGGGAGTGAGGAAGGGAGTTCCAGAGCCTCGGGGCATAGTGGCTGAAGGCACGGCCGCCGAGGGTGGAGCGGAGGGCTCGGAGGACGAGGAGGAGGCCAGACCCGGAGGAACGAAGGCAACGGGTACTGTTTTGAGGAGAGAGGAGGTCAGAGAGGTCAGGGGGTTCAGACGGGTGGAGGGATTTCAATACAAGGGTGAGGATCTTGAAGTCGATCCTCTCTCGGACAGGCAGCCGGTGCAGTTTGGTCAGGACTGGGGTGATCGGGGAGCGGAGTTTGGTGCGGGTGGGAATGCGGGCAGCAGAGTTTTGAATGACCAAGGTAGGGGATGGGAGACTGGCGAGGAGGGCGTTAGAGTAATAACAATAATAATAATAATCCTTGCATTTGGTACAGCGCTTTTCACGTCTTCTAGACATCTCAAAGCGCTTCACAGAATATACTGTAAAGTGAATTGACTGTATATTTGTGGGCGAACGCGGCAGCCAATTGCGCACAGCAATGTCCCACAAACAGTCGTAGATTGAAAATGACCAATTTATTATTGTTTTTTATTTTGGAGAGATTATTATTAGGTGTGTGGAGTAAGGAAACTTGCCCAAGGTTTCTCCCTGCCTGGAATTTAACTCAGGTCTCTCGCTCGCAAAGCGAGTGCTCTAACCACTGAGCTACAGGACTCCAGAGTAGTCCAGCCGAGAGGTGACAAAGGCATGGACTAGGGTTTCAGCGGCTTTCGGAGAGAGGTATTGGCGGAGACGGGCGATACGTCGGAGGTGGAAAAAGGTGGTGCTGGTGAGGGACCGGATGTGGGGGAGGAAGGATAATTGGGGGTCGAAGCTGACGCCTAGGTTGCATATGGGTTCGGAGAGTTTTAGGTGGAGCTCGGGTAGGTGGAGGAGGTGAGAGCCTTGAGATTTTAGACGTTGACGAGAGCCAAAGAGTATGGCGTCCGTCTTGTCAATGTTCAGCTGAAGGAAATTTGCGCTCATTCAGCCCCTGAGGTCTGACAGGCAGCTGACAGAACATAAGGGGACTGGGGGGTCGCAAAGAGAGGTGGAAAATTAGAGTTGGGTGTCGTCCGCATACATGTGGAAGTGCACCCCATGTCTGGGGATGACATCCCCAAGAGGGAACATATAGATCAGAAAGAAGAGGGGGCCAGGATGGATCCTTGGGGTAGCCCACAGGTGACCGTTAGAGCGAGAGGAGAAGCCGTTGGTGCAGATGTACTGCTGGCGGTTTGTGAGGTAGGACTCGAACCAGGCGAGTGCGGTCTCACTGAGATGGATGTCGGAGGAAAGGCAGTGGAGGAGGATGGTGTGATCGACTGTGTCGAACACCACGGAGAGGTCCAGGAGGACAAGGAGGCAGAGGGAGCCCTGGTCACAGATAGAGAGGTATCGTTTGTGACTTTCACAAGTGCAGTCTCTACTGTGGGCGGAAACCGGACTGGAGGGGTTCGAAGAGGGAGTGGGAGGAGAGATGTGCGCGAAGTTGATTAGCAACAACTAATCCAAGCGATCCAAAACATATTCAGGAAAATGGATTCAAGAAAATGGGCATCAGTTGGCCTGGAAAAGTTGATTTTTTAACAATAAAAACAATGTTTTTATAAGGAAATATATTAAAGGCAATGAAACAAAGACAGGCAATCGATAACTATCTCTGGTGAAGGAGTGAGCACCAGTTTAAGGTTAATTAGCCAAATAGCTTTGCTGCACTTTATCTAATTCTATGACCAAATGCCCAGCAAGTAAATGTTGTTTGAAATCAGATGGAAAAAGAATTGTATAAATTTACAGCTGATTATTAATCATTGATCACTCAGCTTTCAGCATGAGCGTACCTTCTGCACGATGTATTGGTGTTTGAATTGGGGCTAGCAGTTTTACTGGAGACAAAAACTAATTTGTCCTGCAGGGTCAAATTAAAGACTTTTAAAGAATCAATTGCAAGTGCAATGGAAAATTTGCTTTTCATTTATCTTTCTGTTTTTGCCCATAGTGAAACAGAAATTGCAATTCCACCTTAGGTAGAAGTAATTTTACAGAGTTGGTATTTACATAGGGCAGATCCCTAACTGGTTTAGCTGGGTGAGATGTAATAGGATTGGGTTTACAGGGCAAAGGGAATGGTTGGATGCGAGGAACTGAAGAAATTACAACGGTGGTGTGAAGTGCTAATGAATCATAGAATTATACATCACAGAAGGAGGCCATTTGGCCCATTGTGCCTGTACCGGCTCTTTCAAAGAGCTGTACAATTCAATCCCACTCCCCCGGCTCTTCCCAGAGCTTTGCAAATTTGTCCTCCCCAAATATCTTTCCAGTACTGTTTCCTTGCCGAGCAAAGCTAAGGAAAAAATAATTAAACCATGCAATCCGACAACAAACAGGACCTGTTAGTGTGAATGTTAATTTAGAATAGCATTAGCCCTCACACTAGTTCACTCCATAAATATTGTTTTTTTTCTGCGAATTAGGAACCATTGGACAAAGGGGAATGTTTTACCCACCGTATGATTATTCATTTGAGAGAATCCTCCTTTGCTGGATGCCTCCAATCTAATTGATGTGAAACCTATATAATGGATCAGTAGAGATGAGCAATCGGATTGTAATTAATATAATTTGTTTATCCAATGAGCATTTGATATTAACAAGCTTCTTTCCTCCTTATACAGGTCCCTCATGTGAAGGTTGCTGCTGAAGAAATTCCTAAATGGCAATATTTGAGGTTCACAGCATTGAATCTCCATCCAAGTAACACGGACATCAGTCATGCTGTCACCAGCATTCTCACCTTCTTCAACAGGAGTGTGGCGTGCCTGATCTGTGCCAAAGCTGAATGTAAGAATAACAATGAATATATTGATTGAGCCCAGATCACAGAATAGATCTTTGATTTGGGGCCTTTGTGGTAAAACTTCCTTTTGAAAGGATTGTAGAAGGATGTTTCATTTTGATACAGGAAGCAAACGTTTCTTATAGAAATGTTTTACTTCCTGTTTCTGCTGCAGGTCTTTTGAATCTGGAGAAATTGTTGCGACAGTTTCTTATTTCCAAAGATACGCTTTCGATCCGAATGCTGGACAGTAGCCAGGACTCCACACCACTCCTCAAGGAGATTCGAGATGACAAAATTGTAACAATAATTATTGATGCAAGTGCTTTAGTCTCCCGTTCCATCCTAAAGAAGGTATGTTTAATTATAATCTAAGCAGAATCTTAATTACCAATGGCAAGAGTACTGGAGTAAAAGAATTATTCAAAATATTTTCCATTTTAAATAAGCTGTGAAGTAAGGCTCCAGAAAATGCACAATCAGAATCCAACCATTGTTTCTTGCAGTTCTATGCATAAAACCATCTGCTTATACAGAACATGTGTATACATGCGAGGAATACACTTGCAGCATACAGGATGATGTAAATTGCAGATTGTTTAACCCACATTTTTTTTGTCAAGTGAAAATTTCTGTTCAGCGAATTCCCAGATACTCAGTACAGGGAGGGTCCAACCTTTTGGCTGCCACAGCCCGGATTCCCTATTTGAGAAAGGTCCGCGAGCCACATCCAGCCTGGGCCAGCGGGTGATTTTACACGGCCCGCGACCATTCCACCATTCCAACTTCCACTCCCCCCCTCCCTGGGGAACGCCCTCCCTGGGCAGTGGCAGGAGCCACTGGTTGGAGTTTGCAGCTCACGGAGTCTTTACTGCAGTCTGTCAGGAAGGCAAACAAGTCTCTTACCAACCGCTTCGTTAGCAACTAACCACGGGCTCCTGCCACTGCAGAGGGAGACCCGCACTTGGGAGAGAGATTGGGGGGGTGGGGGGAGTGCGGGACAGAGAAGGGGGGGAGTGGGGGGACAGAGAGTAGACAACAGAGAAGGGGAGGGTACAGGAAGGGGGGGACAAAGGGGGGGAGGGGTCAGACAGGGGAAGTGGGGAGAGAGAAGGGGGGGAGGGGACACACACTTTCAATTACTCTCATACTTCATCTGCCGCCTCTCAACCACTTTCTTCCCCCTCTCCTCTCTCTCTCTCACACACATTATCTCCCTCTCTTAATTACTCTCTCACTCCCTCTCTCTCCCACACACACTCTCTCTATCCTCTCTCAAACTCTCTCTCAATTGCTCCCCACCTCTCTCTGTTTCTCTCCTCTTCTCCCTCACATTCACTCCCTCCTCCTCACACTCTCTCTTTCACCCTCATGCTCCCATTCTCTCTCAATCGCTCTCTCAAAGTCTCTCTCTCTCTCTCACACACACATAATCTTTCCTCTCCCCCTAACCCTGCCTCCCCATCTCTCTCTCCCCCTCCATCATACCTCTCCCCATCTCTCTCCCCCTCCCCCCCTCTCTCCCTCCCACTTCCCCCTCTCTCCCTCTCCCACTCTCTCCCCTCCCCCTCTCCCACTCTCTCCCCCTCCCCTCTCTCCCTCCCACTTCCCCCTCTCTCCCCCCACCCCTTTCTCTCTCCCCCCACACACTCCCCCATAATTCCCTTGCCCCCCAACCCCTGCTCCTCCCTCTCCCTCCCCCTCTCTTTCCCACTCTAAACCCCACCTCTCACCCTCTCTCCCCCTCCCCTCACTCTCCCTGTTTCTCTCCACTTGCCGCTCTTTCTCCTTTCTCCCCTCTCCTCCTCTCTTTCCCCCTCGTCCCCTCTTTACCCTCTCCGCCTCTGACCCCCCCCCCCCCCATCTCTCTCCCAAGTGCGGGTCTCCCTCTGCAGTGGCAGGAGCCCGTGGTTAGTTGCTAACGAAGCGGTTGGTAAGAGACTTGTTTGCCTTCCTGACAGACTGCAGTAAAGACTCCGTGAGCTGCAAACTCCAACCAGAGGCTCCTGCCACTGCCCAGGGAGGGCGTTCCCCAGGGAGGGGGGGAGTGGAAGTTGTAATGGTGGAATGGTCGCGGGCCGTGTAAAATCACCCGCTGGCCCAGGCTGGATGTGGCTCGCGGACCTTTCTCAAATAGGGAATCCGGGCTGTGGCAGCCAAAAGGTTGGACCCTCCCTGTACTGAGTATCTGGGAATTCGCTGAACAGAAATTTTCACTTGACNAAAAAAATGTGGGTTAAACAATCTGCAATTTACATTGAGTCGATTCCAACCCTTGGTCCTCCTGTTGGACCACGCTGACTTATGTTTGTTTTTAAGCGAAATATTTATCCATCTCCAGACTATACTCCATGTTTCATGATTCATTGATTGCTAATCTAGAACCTTTGCCTTAATAGTTAATAATAATATTGCATCTGATACAGCGCCTTATCATGTCTTCGAAATATTTCAAAGCGCTTCGCAGGATATACTGTAAAGTGAATTGACTGCATATTTGTGGGCGAAACATTCTGATAATAATAAATAATAATAATAATAAATAATAATAATCCATGAATTTGATATAACACCTTTCACATTGGGATTATATCTCAAATTGCTTTACGGATTTAGGGTAAAGTGTAGAGACTGTATTTTGTATTGAACATAGCAGGCAATTTCCACACAGTAATGTCGCACATTAACTGAAGGACCAATTTATATGTGTTTTTAAATCAAACACATTATCTTTCTCCAGAATAACAGAGGCTTTTGGAAAAACTCTAGGTTAGTCGACCATTCCTGAATTCATGCTGTGTCATTTTAGGGGCTTTATTGATCCATCTCCCCTCTGGTAACTCGTATTTTCTCTTGTTTTCCAGGCAGTGGAGCTTGGCATGACTTCTGTGTCCTATAAATACATCTTCACATCCCTGGTAAGATGATGAGAAAGTAACTGTTGCCAATAAAAGTATTGCTAAACATGTTGTAATCTAATTTATGGGTTAGATAACAATCTCATGCACAAAATCTGCATATAAATGCATGTGTGCAGGAGAACTTATAAACACTCTTAAAGTTCTAAAATCTTGTTTTAATTTGGAAACTATTTTTGCACATCTACTTTTAAGAAGTCAGAGAAAGTTGTAAGTGCTCTGGGACGCCACCCTGCGAGAGAGGTGCTATAAATATGTCTTATACAGCCCGTTGTTGTACAAACGTTTTAAAATGTTTTGGCCTTTTTTGTGATATCTCTAACTCTAGGAGTTTCCTCTTCTCCAACTGGATGAGCTGATTGAAGATCACATGAACATTCTGGGATTTTCCATCACCGACTCAAACCATTTGCACTTCAGTGACTTTGTGTACAATCTGAACAGATCCTGGCAGGAAAACTGTGCTCATGCAGCATACCCTGGGCCAGCAGTGAGTTTGTAACTGGCAAATAATATTTTGTGTTGGCTGTTGAGCAGTTTTATAGATAACAGCAAATGCAGTTTGAGATAAACAATAAAAACTCCAATGCCATTTGGCGTTGTTTGAACTGCATGGAAATGATAACTTGTTTCTGATTTCTAATGATGTAAATAATTTCCCACTTAGATTTTGCTTCTGATAGAACCAGTGGGATTTGTAAGCCAATCTTTGAAGCATGAATGTTGATTGGTTTCGTTCTGTGCCCTGGGCCCCTGGGTTTATTCTTAACTATAAATAAAAAGCTGCTTTGACTGGTAGTCCCATGTGTCTGAGTCATCTGGTAATCTGTTACATAGGAATTTAGGAGCAAGAGAAGATTATTCAATCCTCAACCTATTCCAGTACCAATTATTCCAAGTCACTAGATAAGTCCTCATTCTACTTTCCTCCTTCCTGTCATATTCTTTAATATTTCCTAAGTAATAACTTGATCACCTGAATTAAATCCTCCCTCAAATCCAGGGAATACATCCCAGTGTCACCAGCCTTTGCTAGGTTTTAGGCACTATCACTTGTAGCAGTGTATCTGCCCAAAATGATTCTCCTACCAGAGGGAAGATTCTGATATATTCCCCAGATCTGAAGAGGTTAAGGGTTGATGTGACTGAGGTCTTTAAAATGATAAAGGGAAATGACATAGAGAAGGACTTTCCAGGAAGACATTCCAGAACAATGCATTTAAGAGGAAGCTTGAGGCAAACATAAGGGAGATGGGCATAGGAGAGAGGATTAGGTGGGGATGAAAGGCTTGTCTGGAGTATAAACACCAGCACAGACTAATCAGGCCAAATGGTCTTTTTCCGTGCAGTATCTTTCTGTGTAAAGGAAAATAATTTTAAAATGAGCAGAAAGCTAATTAAAAATGAATCCTGCAAAAATTTCTTCACAGCAAAACACTGATTTGTTGCTGGACTTGGTCTAAGGTTAGTGTATCCTTCCATACAAAACTGAACACAATACTCCAGATATGATCTGACCAATGTTCCACATTTGCAGTAACATTTCCTTGTTTTTATATTCCAAACTCCTTGTTATAAAACCAGCATCCAATCAGCTTTTTTCATGACCTTCGTCTGTCTTTTTTAAAACCTGGTCAATCTGCATTTCCAAACAATATGTTTTGTTTCTAATATAGAATATATTATTCAGAATTTAGATAAAGATGTTCTGTTTGACTTTAAGCAAATATTAACGATTTTTTTCTTTTGCTCGTTCCATCTCTATCTGAACGCCCAATGATTTGAGATTATTTGGAGCTCTGATCAGGTGCCGTGATATTATTATGCAGCATTGTTCTGTGACCCAGGAAAATAAATCAATTTTCAGTGTAAACAAAACATAGACATAAGGGATTACTCCTGCCTCCTCAATGTTAATTCATAATACAGTAAACTGCTAACTCATCACTCCAAGGGAAAAGGGCTCAGTGATGAGTTATCTGGAATAGCAAGTTAGGTATGAATAAATGCGGCCAGGAAATTGACAGCACGATGACTTACGTGTCAGTGACATGTTATACAGGGTTGAGTTATCAGGAGTTTTACTGTAGCAGCTTTGGTGAAGGATATACAACGACAACAACAACGGCATAAAATATAACTTGATTCCAGAACTGTTAAGCAAAGAAAAGTAATATATTTTAAATTACATTTTGTTCTTCGTGAGCTTTTTGTAACTTGGGTAGGTGAAACTTCAGCTCAGTGTCATTAATAGAAATCAAATAATCATTATGTGAATTAAGGCAGTCAATAGACAGCGATTGGAATCAACTGATATATCATTTGCATAATTTTCACAAGGCTCTCAAGTGAAAGGAAATGTTTGCAAGAAAAGCATCCATGTTCAAATTGCATTTACTCTGTACTTTGATAACCTATGCTTCTATTTCCCACCTTTTTATTCTCTCCTGAAGGGATTCTCCATTTCTTGTCTCTAGCTCTCCTCGGCACTGCTCTTTGATGCTGTCCATGTTGTGGTCACTGCTGTCCATCAGCTCAATCGTAGTCAGGAGATTGCCATCAGATCACTATCTTGTGGCTCTGCACAGATTTGGCAACATGGGACCAGCCTGATGAACTATCTGCGAATGGTGAGAGAACGTTATTTTACGTATCTAAAATGAGCATTTAGTGATGTAACTGTTTATTGTAATATATTATCTACCTGTATAAAGCAGGACAGCAATGGTCACAGGCATTTTACACTATTACGGACTGAATGGGAAGAAGCTATTTCAAGTTTGTGACTATGGTGCAAACAGAGAGTGAATAGTTGGGAGTACAGGCTGGAGAGGAGCTGGATACACTGGGAATGAGTACTTTGCATATCAAATGAATATCAGCAACTACTTTGTNAAAAAAGGAATGAAGAGGGAATCATAGAAAAAAAAGGACAGAATGTGAACTAATTTATACTTTATTTGATATGTCTAAGAACTGAAAAAAATGATGTTAATTTCTGCAGAGTAATTTTTTACTGTGTCCACACTCACAGGTAGAGTTAGAAGGTCTAACAGGACACATTGAATTCAGCAGTAAAGGACAGCGAGTTAATTATGTTCTGAAGATTGTGCAGCATAGCAAAGAAGGACTCAGAGAGGTAAGGCAGATGCTGGGTGTTTGCCTTTTACTGGAAGCATTTATTTTAATGTTAAGGTTCTCGAAGGAGTCGTTGCCTCCCAGCTGCGCTCTTTCTTTTCCACCCACTCACCTTTCGAACCCCTCCAGTCAGGTTTCCATGCTGCCCATAGCACAGAAACCGCCCTGGTCAAGGTGACCAATGACATCTTCATTTTGTCTCTGCAAACGGCTTTTCCTCCGGCCCCCGCACTGTCTCGTGTGGTGTCCCTCAGGGCTCTGTCCTCGGTCCCCTCCTCTTCACCCTCTATATGCTCCCCCTGTGGTGACATCATCCGCAGACATGGGGTTAACTTCCACATGTATGCGGATGACACCCAACTCTACCTTTCCTCCTCTACCCTCAACTCCACGACCCCTGATGTCCTGACAGCTGTCTGTCCGACATCGAGTCCTGGACGAGAGACAACTTTCTTCAGCTCAACGTGCGCAAAACTGAGGCCCTCCACATTGGCTCACGTCAGCGCCTCCGCACCTCAGGCGCTGACAGCATCAGCATCCAAGGCCGCACTCTCCACCTCTCAAAGCCATCAGGAACCTCGGGGTTCCCCTCAACCCTGAGCTGTCCTTTCTCCCTCATATCCGCGCCACAACTGGCACCGCCTTCCATCACCTCCGGAACATTGCCAGACTACGGCACTACCTCACCCCTCACGCGGCTGAAACTCTGGTCCACGCCTTTATCACCTCAAGGCTGGACTACGGGAACTCTCTCCTCGCTGGCCTTCCCGGCCCTCCCTCCACACTGCAGGTCATTCAGAACTCTGCAGCTCGTGTACTGTCCCGCACCAGGCGTCGCGCCCACATCACTCCCACCCTCGCCCTCGCTCGCCTCCACTGGCTCCCCATCCCCCAGAGGATCGAATTCAAGATCCTCATCCACACCTACAAGGCCATTCACGGCCTCGCACCCTCCCTTCCCTCCCCTCACCCTGACCATTTCCCCACTGCTCGGGTCCCTACCCAACTGTCCAGCGCCTTGGGACGGTCTCCTGACGTGAAAGGCGCTCAATAAATGCAATCTTGTTGTTGTTGTTGTTGTTGTTGCTTATCTGTTGGACTTGTGAAAATATTGCAGGATTTGAAAACTGAGATTGTGCCACAGATTCCTGGTTAACGTGGTTCAAACAAGATACTATATTAGGTCCTTTGTTTTCTGGTGTTTTGTTACAGTTGAGATTTTGCATTTTCACTGTGATGTGAAAAGCCTATAGCAGGGCGTCTGATATGGAAAGCTGGATATTCTGGCCGAGGTCAAATGATCTGATGGGCTCTTCATCTGAATCTTTTTTAAGTATAATTCAACAGCGAATCAATAGAGAAGTGCTGTAATACCAGACGCAGTTAGGCATTCCATTTTGTACTTTTTTCCATAGATTGGTGTCTGGCACTCAGAGAATGGATTAGTGATGGACAGAAGGTTTTATTCTCTAAATATTTCTGAGAGTTTATTCAATAAAACGTTGATAGTTACAACAATCCTGGTAAGTGGAGCTGTGTTTGTATTCCATATATAATGTCGTCTAAAGACCATTTAGGTTTTCCAAACAGGAGGATTGCACTCCTCGTGGCATTTGTTGGACCATTTCCAAGTCATGACATAACAGTAATTAGTGAAACAAAATTACAAGATCACTGTTTTCACTGATCCATTTTAATTTTTTGTATCTTTAATGTGGCTTTATAATGGGGAAGCCCTGTGTGTCTTGATGTTGTATTTACAAAACAATTTAAAATGTTGTAGACATTGTTGTGACATTAAAAGTATCACATTGAATGCCCTAATATCAAAGTCAAAAACAGCCGGAGTCAGTGAATGCAAATAATTGGTGATATTCCTGTAGTAAATATAACATGAAGGCAGAAATTACATTGGACCATTTAAAGTGCCAAAGACACATAGTTAAAGTCTCCTGAAATTATGTTGCCATAAATGATTCTGTGAACAAGCTGTGACGTTTCTCCTCAGGAAAATCCATATGTGATGCTGAAATTAAACCATCAGCAGCTAGAAGGAAATGAACGATATGAAGGATTCTGTGTAGAAATGCTGCAGGAACTGTCGAATCTCCTCCGATTTAAATACAAAATCCAACTGGTTGCTGATGGTGTGTACGGGGTTGCTGAGCCCAATGGCACTTGGACAGGAATGATTGGTGAGCTGGTTACAAGAGTAAGTACTGAATCAAACAATGTTAAAGATCAATGCAAACTACTGTATTTTACCGCCACTATGAGGAAGGCGTCAGAATGTATATTTGAAATAATTGCTCCTCCAGATGCCAGATTGTCACCGCTTTACCCTCTGGAGAGGAAGTGTATATTGGGACATTGCTGTGCGCAATCGGCTGCCGCGTTCGCCCACAAATATACAGTCAATTCACTTTACAGTGTGTTCTGTGAAGCACTTTGGGACATCCTCCCGACGTGAAAAGCGCTATATCAAATGCAAAGATTATTATTATTATTATTATTATCCTGAGAGCTCAGCTGATTTCAAGAACAAAATGTCGTAATCAAGTCCACCCTCTGTTTCTAGTCTGGTTTGTGAGCCAGGCAGCCAGGGCAGGCACTGCTGGTGTCAGACCAGCCAGGCAGCCAGGGCAGGCAGGCACAGTGGCAAGGCTTAGAGAGGACAGGACAATGATTCTTTTTCTGGGGGGAGGGGGTGGTGGCCCTAATCACGGTCAAAGAGGAAGGTCTTCAGGCGGGACTTGAAAGAGGGGGGAGAGAGGCAAGGCGGAGGGATTGAGGGAGAATGTTCCAGAGTTTTGGGGTTTAGTGGCTGAAAGTGTGACCTACGATGGTGGTGCAGAGGGTGTGAGGGACGAGTAGGAGCTGGAGCCAGTCAAGCGGAGGCGCCGGGTGGTGGATTGGGGAGTGAGGAGGTCGGAGAGGTTGGGAGGTGTCAGGGAGTGAAGGGATTTGGTTTGTGAACCAGGCGCTTTATCAAATGCAAGGATTATTATTATTATAAACTTATAATTTACATTATAAAATTTTCTTTCTACATAATGTGGTGAGATAAGAGTATTAACAATATTTACATTATAATGTTTTCATTTCTGGCAATGTCATAAGTCAGCTTTATTGCTACAGGTATTGCCAAAGATTACATTATAAATGTGAGGTTGAACTTTGGAGAAATTCTGTTCTCTTCAAAAGATGATGCAGACATATCATAGCTTTAAATTCTGTCTTTAACGGAATATTGAAGTCATTATGATTGGTGACAATATGTGCAGCTCATATTGAATTGAATCTGCTCTAATGGTAATAAAAGACTGGCAGATTTTGGTAATGTGCAAAAAGTTTCTGATCAAACATTTGGAGCTAAAGTAGCTTTCATATTTGATTGTTGTCAGTAAAGTGTTGTTTTTCATAATATTAAATTGCCAGAGTTCTGTGATTGTCTTTCTACTTGTTTGTTTATAGAAAGCTGACCTGGCTGTGGCTGGCCTGACTATCACAGCTGAACGAGAGAAGGTCATTGACTTCTCCAAACCTTTTATGACTTTAGGAATTAGTATCCTCTATCGCGTTCACATGGTAAGAAGCCTATTTTTCTAAAATATTTTCCAGTAGAATATATTTACATTCTGGAATGCGTTGCCTGAAAGGCTGGAAGCCGATTCGATAACAACTTTTAAGAGAGAAGTAGATAATTATTTGGGGAGGACAAGTTTGCCGGGCTATGGGGAGAGAGCGGGGTTGATCAGGTCTGTGGGGAGAGCGTGGGGGAGTGGGGTTGATCAGGGCTATGGGAGGGGAGTGGGGTGGATTTGGAAGCTCTTTTCAAAGAGCTGGCATAGTCACGAAGGGCCGAGTGGCCTCCTTCTGTGCTGTATAATTCTATGACTCTATGTTCTATATTAATAATCTGATGAATTGTACTTCAATATGATTCATACACTTGTTAGGTCTTCCAATTAACAAGAGTTCTGTTCTAAGAACAATCTGTGAACATCAACAACATTCAAGTGAATTTAGTAAACATTTAGTAGTAGTTTCTTCATATAGTGTGAGGCAGCATTTGAACAGTAAGTCCTCCTAGATTTTCCTACCACTTTACGTTCAGATGTTGACCTGACTCAGTCAAACTCTCACCTCTAGTTCAGGATTTTGAGCTCACAGTCTGGGTTGACGTTATGCAGTGATGGGGGAGTGCTGCATTGCGGAGGTGTCATCTTTCAGATAAGATGTGAAAACTAAGGTCCCGTTTTCCTGTTCAGGGGAATGTGAAAACATGGCCATAACATAATTCAAAAAGAGAAGGTAATTTTTCTTCAGATCCCAACCAACAGTCCTCAGATAAATTGATCATTTGTGGGACATTGCTATGCACAAATTAGCTGCCAAATTCACCTACAAATATACAGTCACCACACTTACTATCAAATATCTGTAAAGCATTTTGAGATGTTTGGAAATTATAGATGCTGTATCAAATGTAAGGATTATTAAATGTTTTAGAAATAATAATAATCCTTGCATTTGATATAAGGCCTTTCATATTTAGAGGACATCTCAATGCATTTTGCAGGATTTATTATAAAGTGTAGTGACTGTGTATTTTGTAGAAGCCAATTTGTGCACAGTGATTTCCCACAAATACCATGAAGTGATTGATTAATTTTATCTGGGGGCATGTTGGCCAGGTGAGTGGGATAAATTCCCTTCAGTTTTCAAATAGTGAAAAGGGATCATTAACGTTTACATGAACACGGTTTAATGTCTCATCCAAAGGACAGCACCTCCAACAATTCAACAATACCCCCAGCACTGCACTGGAGTGTCAGCCTATCATGTGGCTTCACTTCACAACCTTCTGAGAATGAGGTAACTGAGCCAGGCTGACACCTGAGATAGAAATGTTCCTGTTAATTACCTTGTTTTATTCCCTAATATAGCAAAGAAATCAGTGGCTCTCTTGCTCTTTCCTGACTATTTTGCAGAGCAGGAAACCTGGTTACTTTTCCTTCTTGGACCCCTTCTCTCCTGGAGTGTGGCTTTTCATGGTGCTTGCCTACCTTGCAGTTAGTTGTGTTCTCTTCCTTATAGCCAGGTAAACTTTATACTGTATTCTACATATTTATATTTCCGACTATACTTTACCCCAAATGCAGCCGAAACACTTGTCCATATATTCGTCACCTCCCGCCTCGACTACTCAAATGCCCTCCTCACTGGTTTCCCCAGCTCCGATATCCACAAAATCCAGTTAATGCCAAATCCCTCCGCCCGCATACTCACCTACATTAAACTCTGAACCCCCATCACACCAGTTCTAGCCAGACCCCACTGGCTCCCTATCACCAAACGGATCAATTTCAAGATTCTCATACACACCCAGAAGAGAGAGACAGACACACATACAGACAGCCACACACACACACACAGACATACACATAGTCAGATGCACAGAGAAACAGACACACACACACGCACAGAAAGATGCACAAACAGACAGACACAGACAGTCAAACACACAGACCCAGATGCACAGACACACACACAAACAGGCAGACACCACACAGACAGACAGACACACACACACGAACGGACAGACACACACAGACAGACACACACACACAGACACAAAGACACCAAATAGGGGAACAAGCAAATCTGCAGCAGATTTCAGAAAGTTGCAAAACCAATAGAGTAGTGATAATGGGGGACTTCAATTATCCTAACATAGACTGGGAAATTAACAGTGTAAAGGTCTCCGTTATCAAACTTAGCAGCTGTCTTCACAAAAGAAGAGGATGCATCGAATGCCACAGTATCGGAGGAGAAGGTAGAGAAATTTGATAAGAATAAACCGAGAAAGGTACTACAAAGGTTGACGGTGATCGAGGTAGATGAGTCACCTGCTCTGGACGGGATGCATCCTACGTGACTGAGGAAATTAAGGGTGGAAATAACAGAGGCTAGATACGCACACACAGGCACACACACAGACAGACGCACACACACACATACACACACACATTCAGACACATACTCAAACATACAGACAGACACACACACACACAGAAAGACAGACACACGGACATACACACAGACAGAGACACAAATAGGCACACACACAGAAAGACAAAAACGGACACACAGACAGACACACATACACAGACACGCACGCTCAGACAAACAGACACAACAGCAAACAGACACACACACACACACAAATACAGACAGACACAAAAACAGACAGAGAGACAAGACAGACAGACAGACACGCACGCGCACACAAACAAACACATAAATAGACACAAAGATAGACAGTCAGACAGACAGACACATTCTCTGATGCGCTCTGAGACACCGTCCGGCATGGAGGGCGCTATATAAATCCAAGTTATTGTTGTTTACACACACAGACACACACACAGACAGACACAAGGACACAGACAGACACACAAACACAGACAGACACACGAACACAGACAGACACACAAAGGCAGACAGACACACACAGACAGACAGAGTCATACACACAGACAGACACATACACAGACAGACACATACACAGATAGAGACACACTGACATACACAGGCATACACGGAAACACTGACAGAAAGAGACACATACACAAATACAGGAACAGACAGACACACAGAGACAGACAGACACACAGAGACACAAAGGCAGACAACACACAGACAGACACACAGACAAACACATAGTGAGACACAGAGAGAGACACACAGACAGACACCCAGAGAGAAACACAAACAGACAGACAGACGCACAGACAGAAACACAGACTCACACACACACAGACTCACGCAGACACACACACAGGCAGACACACACATGTGCAGACACACACACAGACAGCCACACACAAGGACACAGACACAGTCAGTCACGCACCCAGCCACACAAAGACGTACAGACAGACACAACAACAACTTGCACTTATATAATACACTCCACACCGGGCGGCATCTCAGAGATTAACAATGGTGAAGCCCGAGGCCAATCCAGGGGGAGGGGGAGGTGACTGTAGGGGCGGTCGAAAAGGAAGGTCTTCAGGCGCGACCTGAAGAAGGGGAAGGAGGGGGTGAGGCCAAGGGGTTGAGGGAGTGAGTTCCAAAGTTTCGGGGTGCAGTGGCTAAAGGTACAGCGGCCGATGGTGGAGCAGAGGATTCGGGGGACACGGAGGAGGCCAGATCTGGAAGAGCAGAAGCAGCAGGTACTGCTGTGGTGGGAGAGGAGGTTAGGGAGATAGGGGGGTGGCCAAGGAATGGAGGGATTTAAACACTAGAGTGAGGATCTTGAAGTGGATCCGCTCTGTGACAGGAGCCAGTGGAGTTTGGCAAGTGGAGTAATCGGGACACGGAGTTTGGTATGGGTGGGAATGCGGATGGGAGAGTTTTGAATGAGCTGGATTTTGGGAATAGTGGAGGAGGGGAGACAGGTGAGGAGGGCGTTAGAATAGTCCGGCCGAGAGGTGACAAAGACATGGACAAGGGTTTCGGCAGCTTTTGGGGTGAGATATTGTCGGAGCCGGGTAATGGCAGAGATGGTGCTGGTCAGGGACTTGATGTGGGGGAGGAAGGATAACTGGGGATCGAATCTGATACCTAAGTTGCGCTCGGGTTCAGAGAGTTTTAAGGACAGGTCGGGCAGGTTGAGGAGGTCGAGACCGTGGACAGAAGACGTCAGCGGGAGCCAAAGAGTATGGCTTCCGTCAAGTTGATGCTTAACTGCAGGAAATTTGCGCTCGTCCAGCCCCTGATGTTCAACAGAACAAGCTGACAGAACATCAGGGGACTGGGGGTTGCAGCTGGAGATGGAAAAGTAGAGTTGAGTGTTATCTGCATACATGTGGAAGTTAATCCCATGTCTGCGGATAACATCACCAAGAGGGAGCATATAGATGAGGAAGAGAAGGGGCCAAGAACAGATCCTTGGGGTACACGCAGGTGAACAGGTGGAATCGAATCCCCTGACCTACCAAAAATCTATCAACTTCAATCTTGAAGGTGTGGATGGATTCAGCACTCACAGCCTTTTGGGGGAGAGAATTCCAGATTTCTACACCCTTTGAGTGAAAAAATGCTTCCTAATTTCACTCTTAAATGGCCTGGTTTTAATCTTAAAACTATGCCCCTCTTGTTTTGGATTCCCCACCAGAGGAAATAGCTTCTCTGTATCTACCCTATCAAATCCCTTTATCATTTAAAACACCTCAATCGAATCAGACAGACATACAAAACAACAACAACATTACATTACAGACAGGCAGATACACACAGACAGACAGACACAGACAGACAGACACGAGGCTACCGTCATCTCAATATTTGCCATGTCAGCCCCCCACACACAGCCCCACAGCCAGCCCTACACACAACCCCACACACAGCAGCAGAGCTGTTCCACTTTCCTGTTTCTTGCTGGGGGACGTGGGCACATTGAACAGGAAATATTCATTAAGCAGGTCAGGCAACATCTATGAAGAAAGGAAAGTGAGTCAACGTTTTGGAACTCCGTCGTGGACCCCAAATGTTGATTTACTTTTTCCATAAATGCTGCCTGACCTGCTGAGTGTTTCCAGTGATCTCTGTTTTTGTTTCAGATTTCCAGCATCTGCAGTATTTTGCGTTTAGGAAATATTCATTGATCAGTTTAACTGTTTTTTAAAAAAAATTAGATTCAATTATTTTCTTTACAGATTGACTCCATATGAATGGTACATGCCTCATTCTTGCCTCAAAGGAAAGTGTAATATGTTGGTCAATCAGTATTCACTCGGAAATAGCTTATGGTTTCCAGTGGGTGGCTTCATGCAGCAAGGATCAGAAATTATGCCTCGTGCTCTTTCGACCCGCTGTGTTACTGGAGTTTGGTAAGACCTTATTTTTCAAATATTAATATTAATTAATATTGCCTGTGTATGATGAACATGATAAAGCACTAAAACATGACATTGGGATTATTCAGGCTTCTTCAAACTTTGCTGTAATGAAAAGTAACATTTGATTTTATCGACATCTATAATAGTATAATAATCTATGAGAATTAAGTTGTCTGTCAAGCAATCAGAAAACATGACTGTTAGAACCTGTCAAATACTACCAGATATTGTCGTGAAATCTGTTAGAAGCTATTGGTACAATCCGAGTCCTTTGTGTCATTGTGCAGGTGGGCTTTCACACTGATAATCATCTCATCATACACAGCCAACCTGGCCGCTTTCCTGACTGTCCAACGAATGGATGTACCAATAGAATCCGTTGATGATCTTGCTGACCAAACAAACATTGGATATGGGACAATTCAAGGAGGATCAACCATGACTTTCTTTCAGGTAAAATATAATGAGCAATTTTAGCTTCTTCTAGTAATAAATTCTTCAATATTACTTTGAAAAACTTTGCTGTCCTCCCAGAACTCTCGATACCAGACATACCAGAGAATGTGGAACTACATGCACTCCAAACAACCCAGTGTCTTTGTGAAAAGCACAGACGAAGGAATTGCTCGTGTTTTAAAGTCTAACTACGCCTTTTTGTTAGAATCCACCATGAATGAGTACCATAGGCAACGGAGCTGTAACCTTACACAGATCGGCAGCCTCCTGGACACTAAAGGCTATGGCATCGGCCTGCCCATCGGTATGTTCCAGAATATTTTTCAATATTATTTAAATAAATACACATCCATTAAATTTGAAGAGTTAATATGAGCATGGACTTGGTGGGCCAAATGATCCATTTACATGCGTATCATTCTATATAATTATAATGCATAGTCAATCCAATGTGGAATCCTGTAGCTCAGTGGTCAAAGCACTCGCCTCACAAGTGAAAGACCTGGGTTCGATTCCCAACAGGGAGAAACCTTGGGCAAGTTTCCTTACTCCACACGTCTGATAATGATCCCTCAAAAAAAACAATAATAATTTGGTCACTCAATCCACGACTGTTTGTGGGACGCTGCTGTGCGAAGTTGGCTGCCGCATTTCCCCCACAAATATACAGTCAATTCCCTTTAACTTATATTCTGTGAAGCGCTTTGAGACACATGGAAGACGTGAAAAGCGCTATAATAATAATAATCCTTGCATTTGATATAGCGCTTTTCACGTCGGGAGGACGTCCCAAAGCGCTTCACAGAATATACTGGTTTCGCCCTCTGCCTGGAATTGAACTCAGGTCTCTCGCTTGCAAAGCGAGTGCTCTAACCACTGAGCTACAGGACTCCACATTGGATTGACTATGTATTATAATTATATAGAATGATACGCATGTAAGTGGATCAAATGCAAGGATTATTATTATTATTATCCACTTTACAGTATATCCTGTTGTGCACAATTGGTTCACAAAATATAGTGTCACTACACTTTATAGTGTATCCTGTGAAGCGCTTTGAGAAGTCTCGAAGACGTGATAATGCGCTATATTAAATGCAAGGATTATTATTATTGTCATTCTGTCCAGAAAGAGTACTCACTTGTGAGAATCAAACAAATCTTATAGTGAGTAACTTGAGGTTTCACTTAACAAGAAGTGAAAGGTTGATTACTAAATAATATGAATATTTTTCTTAGAAAAATTCTACCCTTATCCAGAGAACCTTTGTTATTATTAAATAATAATATCACTAAAGTATTGGCTGCTATCTCTATTCTGAGGCAGGAAGCAATATTAGTTTGTAGTAAAGGAACATGTTTCTTCATTTTATACCCAGTATGAATTGTTACAGTTCCTAAACACTATAGCCAATCTGATTGTGTTTACCATTTTAGTCTCATTTCTTTCAAATCCAGTAATTTATGGCTCTCAAGAGACTTTTCTGGAAAACTGTAAAGTAGGATTTATAAAGAAAGCAATTTACTAAACAGGAAGCAGTTGCACATACACAATGGGAATGACACCTTCAACACCCAAAGTATTTCTGCAACTGCTCTGTAATGCCACAAATGGACTGTAGGTCTCCAAAATCACTGTGCAGCATCGCAGTGCAGCCTTGTGCCCTCACACTAACAGCTCTATATTCCACAGGTTCTGTTTTCAGGAATGAGTTTGATTTGGCAATTCTTCAACTTCAAGAAAACAACCGTCTAGAAATTTTAAAACGAAAATGGTGGGAAGGTGGAAAATGCCCAAAGGAGGGAGATCATGGAGCTAAAGGTGAGGATGTGGATGATTGCATAGGTACTTTAAGTGGAATATTCTATGATTAAAAGCAATTACAATAATCGGCAATCTTTTGCATTTAGGTGTCAGCCTGTCTCAGCTGGTCTGTTGCCACTGAGTTACAAGATTGTGGGTTCAAGCCCCATTTCAAAACTAAAGGCACAGTTTAGACCAGCGTTGATCCAACAGGTGGCCTGGGAGCGGCATCCGACCGGCGGGCGATTTTATGCGACCCAAGACCATTTCCACCATTCAAATTTACGCTCCCTCCCTCCCTGGTGAACATCCTCCCAGGGCAGCGACAGGAGCTGACGGACACAGCAAGCAGAGCCTTTACTGCAGTCTGTCAGGAAGGCAAGCACGTCTCTTACCAACCATGTCCTTAGCAACTTATAACAACAACAACTTGCATTTACACAGCGCCTCTCACGCACGGTAGCATCCCAGAGCCCTTGACAGTGGAAGAGTATGACTCCGAGCCGGGGAGAGGGTGAGGTGACCATAGGGGGAGGTGACCTTAGGCATGAACAGGAAGGTCTTCAGGCACAACCTGAAAATGGGGCAGTAAGGTGCAAGGTGGAGGGATAGAGGACGAGTGTTCCAGAGTTTTGGGGCATAGTGGCTGAAAGTGCTGCTGCCAATGGTGGAACACAAGGGACATGCAGAAGGCCGGAGCCAGTCGAGCGGAGGCAACGAGTTGTGGGTTGGAGCGTAAGCAGGTAGGGAGGTGCCAGGGCATGAAGGGATTTGAAAACGAGTGTGAGGATCTTGAAATCGACCCATTCGATGATGGGGAGCCAGTGGAGCTTGGAGTTTTGGATTAGCTGGATCCTGTGCATAGTAGAAGACGACAAAGAGGACATTGGAGAAGCCCAGTTGGGAGGTGACGAACGCATGGACGAGTGTTTTTGGCCACGTTTGGGTAAGGTACGGTCGAGGGCAGACAACGTGGTGGAGATGGAGGAAGGTGGTCCTGGTCAAGGACCAGATGTGGGGAATGAAGGACAGCTGTGGACTCAACCTGACCCCTAGTTGTACACTGGTTCAGTAAGTCTGAGGGATAGGCCGGGGAGATTGAGGAGTTCAGAGCCGAAGTATAGAAGATATTGATGGGAGCTAATGATTATTGCTTCCATCTTGTCAACTTTGAGTTGTAGGAAGTTTTTGCTCATCCAGGCCCTGGTCAGACAAGCAGAGAGAACATCGGCGGACCTGGAGTCACGCTGGAAGAGAAGTAGATTTGTGTGCCATCCGCATACATGTGGAAGTTTACCTGTGTCTGTGGATGACACCTCAAAGAAGGAGTGTGTAGATGAGGAAGAGGAGGGGCCAAGGATGGAGCCCTGGAGTACACCACAGGTGACCGGGCGGGACGGGCGGAGAAGCCGTTTGAGGAGATAAAGTGAAGGCGGTTTGTTAGGTTGGACTTCAACCAGGGTAGTGCGGTATCACTGGGGTGAATGAGGGAGGACAGGCAGTGGAGGAGAATGGCATGATCGACTGTGACGAATGCAGTGGAGAGGTCCAGCAGGACGAGGAGGCAAAGGGAGCCCTGGTCACAGAGACAAAGGAAATCGTTTGTGATCTTGACAAGGGCTGTCTCTGCTGTGGGCAGGGCAGAAACCAGACTGGAGGGGCTCGAGGAGGGAGAGATGAGAGCAAAGCTAGAGAGCAATGCATTCTGAAGCTTTGGCAAGGAAGGGCTGGTTGAAAATGGGTTGCTAATTTGTGAGGTTGGATGCATCAAGGGTGTTTTTTTTAGGTCCTGCCGCTGCAGATAGTGACCCGCGTGGTTAATTGGGAGAGAGGGATTGAGAAGGGGGAAGAGGGATTGAGAGTATGTGTGGGAGAGGTGAGAAAGGCGGAATGAGAGAGGGAGAGACTGTCAGGGAGTGATTGAGAGCGGGAGAGAGCAGAGAGAGAGAGAGAGTGGGACAGAAGGAGAGAGAGGGTGAGAGAGAGTTGTGAGGGAGTGAATGTGAGGGAGAAGGGCAGAGAAACAGAGAGGATGATTGAGAGAGGGTGAGAGATAGAGGAGGGGGACAGAATGGTTCAGAGGGGATATTTGGAGTATGAGAGGGAAGCGGAAATGTGAGAGGGTGTGAGAAGTGGAGTGAGAGTAATTGAGAGAGTGTGCGAGAGAGTGAGAGGGGGAGAGGAGGAGAGAGAGTGTGCCCTCTCCCCCTTTCTATCCCCCCTCTCCCCTCTCTCAATTTCTGTCTCACAATCAGCCGGGGGTTCATTTTCTGCAGCGAAAGGATTAAGTTGCTAAGGACGCAGTTGGTAAGAGACGTGCTTGCCTTCCTGACAAACTGCAGTAAGGGCTCTGTGCGCTGCGTCCCCCAACCACTGGCTCCTGCCACTGCCCTGGGAGGACGACCAGAGAGGGAGAGAGCGGAAGTTGGAATGTTGGATATGGTCTCAGGCCGCATAAAATCACTTTCTCAAGTAGGGAATCCAGTCCGTGGCTGGCAAAAATTTGGACCACCTGGTCTAAACTGACATTCCAGTACAGTGCTAGGCAAGCAATGCAGTACTGTCCTTCAGATGAGACATTGAACCGAGTTCCCATCTGCCTGTTCAGGTGAACGTTAATGATCTCCAATTTGAAAAGAGAGCTTGTTATCGAGTCCTGGTGTCCTGACCAAAAATCCCCAGATAAAATTGATCATTCACTTCGTGGCTGCAAAAACATTTATATATTTTAAGATTCTGAGCAGATAGTTGGATTTGTTGGACTGAAACTGTGAAATATACTTAACAATATGTGTCTTGCTCTTTATAATTACAGGACTAGGAATGGAAAATATTGGGGGAATATTTGTGGTGCTGATCTGCGGCCTCTTTGTTGCTATTGTTATTGCAGTAGTTGAATTTATCTGGAAAATGAGACAATCCACAGAAACTGAGGTAATTAATAGCCAAAGGAATTTGAGATTTACAAACTGGTCAACAGAAATGAACATTAGGAATGAAAGTTAATTGGAAAAGATAAAAAATGTAACCACAAATCCTTTGCATAGGTACATTTATGAGATACCTATAATTTGCACCATAATAATAATAATCCTTGCATTTGATATAGCACCTTATCACATCTTTGATTCGTCTCAAAGCGCTTCACAGAATACACTGTGAACTGAATATGTTTTGTCGGCAAAACGTGGCAGTCAATCGCGCACAGCACAGCAGTGCCCCATAAACAGTCGTGGATTAAGTGACCAAAATTATTTTAATTTATTTTGAAGGAACTATTAACCCCAGAAAAGCAATCCACCAATCAATTAATAACTGGGTCCTTACTTACTGCTAGGTAACAGAGGTGTGTGGAGTAAGGAAACTTGCCCAAACTTTCACACTGCTGGGAATCGAACCCAGGTCCTCTCACTTGCGAGGCGAGTGCACTGAGCTACAGGATTAATCGTAATCATAGAATTATTCAGCACAGAAGGATTAGGCCCATCCTGTCTGATAAAAGAGTTATCCAAATCAACCCCACTTCCTCGCTCTCTCCCCATAGCCCTGAAAACTTGTCCTCCCCAAATAATTATCTACTTATTATCAAATCGGCTTCCACCAGCCTTTCAGGCAATGCATTCAGATCCCAACAACTCGCTGTGTGAAAACATTTCTCCTCTCCTCCCCTCTGTTTCTTTTAACAACCATTTTAAATCAGTGTCCTCGGGTTACCGACCCACCCGCCAGTGGGAATAGTTTCTCCTTGTTCACCCTATCGAATCCCCTCATCATTTTGAAAACTTCTATCAAGTCTCCTCTTAATCTTCTCTGCTCCAAGGAGAACATTCCTCGCTTCTCTGCCTCTCCTGATAACTGAAGTCCCTCATTCCTGGTACCATCCTGGTCAATCTCCTTTGCACCCTCTCCAGTGCCTTGACATCCTTCCTAAAGTGTGGGGTCCAGAACTGAACCCAGTCTCTCGCTGAGGCCTAACCAGTGTTTTATAAAGGTTCATCATAACTTCCTGACTTGTGTATTCTATGCCCTTGTATCCTGTATGCTTTTTTAACAGCTTTATCTGCCTGTCCTGCCACCTCCAAAGATTTACTTATATGAATCCCCTTCCTGTTCATAAGATTGTACCATCAGCTTATATTGCCTCTCCTCATTCTTCCTCCCAAAATGCATCACCTCATATTTCTCCACATTAAACTTCATCTGCCATGTATCTGCCCATTTCACTAGTCTGTCTATGTCCTCTTGCAGTCTGCTACTATCCTCCTCACTGTTTACTACTTTTCCTAGTTTAGTATCATCTGCAAACTTGGAAATTGTCCTCCCTATACCCAAGTCCAGGTCATTTATATAGATTGAAAAGTGCAGTGGCCCCAATACTGATCCCTGGGGGACCACACTGCACACTTCCCTCCAGTCAGAAAAACAACCGTTCACCACCATTCTCTGCTTTCTGTCTCCCAGCCAGTTCTGTATCCGCTGCCAATGTCCCTTTAATACCGTGGGCTTCTACATAACATAACATGTGGGAGCAGGAGTAGGCCATTCGGCCCTTCGAGCCTCCCTCGCCATTCAATCATGGCTGATCTTCTAAGTTTACTCCAGCTAATAACCTGACGCTGCCTTATCCCCATATCCCTTAATCCCTTTTGCAATAAGAAATCTATCTATCTCAGTCTTCTATTTTGCTTACAAGTCTCTTATGTGGCACTTTATCAAACGCCTCTTGAGAATCCATATAAACTATATCACCTGCACTAGCTTCATCTACTCTCTCTGTTACTTTATCAAAAAACTCTTATCAGTTTTGCTCGACACAATTTGCCTTTAACAAATCCATGTTGGCTGTCCTTTGGCGGTCCGTAACTCTGTCTGTCCAGCGCTTTGGGATGTCCTCCCGACGTGAAAGGTGCTATACAAATGTAATTTTGTTGTTGTTTGTTGTTGTTGTTTATTAACCCATATTTTTCTAAGTGAAAATGTATTTTGTCCCAGGTTATAGTCTCTAGAAATTTCCCCACTGCTGATGCTGCTGATGACTGGCCTATAGTTATTGGGTTTATCCTTTTACCCCTTTTTCTACAGGGGAGTAACAATTGCAACCCTCCAGTCCTCTGGCACCACCAAGGTGTCCAAGGAGGAGTGAAAGATTGTTGCCCGAGCCTCCGTTGTTATCATCCTTATTTCCCTTACTCAGGTGGTTGAGGCAGAATCCATATTAGCTTTCAAAGGGGAACTAGATAAATCCCTAAAAAGGAGTAAACTACAGAGGTATGGGGAAAAGGGCAATGAAATGGGATTGAAATGATTCCTCTTAACAGAGTCAGCACAGACACGATGGACTGAATGGTCTTCTATGTTGTAAATTTATATGGTTCTATATTGCTTTATTACCTATTATGATATTCCATCTGTAAGTTAACTAAATCTTCACCGATTCACCACAGCCTGTAAGTAAATTTGTTTGGTGATGTGATTCTAAAGTATGCTAATTATACAGTCCTGGTGCAGTCCAAGATGAAGGTCTGACAGTAGCAGTTGAATCATAATATCTGCGGGGTGATAGATGAAGAAACCAAAAATTCACATAACTTCGGGAATTGGGTTATTATTCTTTAAATTCTGGGAGATCAACTAGAATAAAAAATAATTAATTTTGCAAGTAATAAATTGTACATATTTTTAATGGTTTGTGCAGAGTTTTCATCATTTTTTCAAGCTATTTAAATCCTTGCCTTTGATATAGTGGAGGTAAGTCAGGGGGATGTGTCAAAGTGCTTCACAAAATGTATTGTGAAGTTAACTGAGTGTATTTTGTAGCCTGATGCTACATGTTTATAATTTTTAAAAAATAAAATTCCATTCTTTATCTACTTTAATCCAATTTTTTTTTCTTTTTGTTCCTTATAGATTTCTGTGTGTCAGGAGATGCTAAGGGAAGTGCGAAGTATTGTATTGTGCCAGGAGAGCTTCCAGGCTCGGCGAAAGCGACGGTTCATACGGACACGTCCCAGTAACACTGAACCTCCACTTACTGGAAACAGCAGAGCCCTGAGCAATGGGAAGCTGTATGCTGGACATTTGACTGACTCCATCTCCCAGCACTTGGCACACAGTGCTGCCATGACAGTCAGACGCTGTACTCACATTCGTGTCTGTCCTGAATGTCGTCGATTTCAGGGTTTGAGACCCAGACCCATGGGGTCCCCATTACAGAGTGAAGACAGTCTAGAATGGGAAAAAGAGACTACAAATAGTAGCGAGCAGGAGTAATACAGTAAAGGCAACAAAGAAATATCTGCTCAGCTCCTGGGATATGCCTGCCTTTGCTCAGAAGGAGAAATGTCTTCATACTTTAGGAAGGGCAAGATTTCATTGAAAGTCTGCGTGCTAGATTTGTGTTACTTCAATTTATAGTAAAAGATAACAACTATGCACTGTGTGACATCGCAACAGGAAGCAGCAGAGCTGGTATAAAAAAAACAAGTGCCAAATCGTACCTTCCATTCTTAGCAAAGTCTCAAACTGCAAACCCTGCCAAAAACATACACTAAAACCGGAGGATTGGGTGTCAAGTAAACCAATGAGAGAGAACTAAATACTGTATCATTAAACATTTCTCAATACCAGACATCTTGTTCCTTTTATATGTGGCACAGAGTTCCGAGCAACAATCTTAGCTCAGCCAACCTGTGCTATATAGGAGCTCAGATTTTGAATTTATAATAATTACTCTATGCAATTTCTGTGTTACAAAGATCTATGGATTAAACTTTAAGTAAGGATTTGTCATTCACTTTCATTTCCTTTCAAACATTTTTATGTATTGATTCTACCTTCCGTGATGTGCCAATGTGGTGGTGGTAGGGGGTGCCCGTTGTTTGTGTGAGGGGAGGGTGGTGCTTGTATATGAGTATATGAGGTGCCAATGTGTGTGCACTTTGATGGCTTAAAATTATCTGCAAATTGAACTACCTCAAACTCCGTCTGAATCAATTTAATTTTTTTTGAGAACAGGAAGAGGCTTAGCACCTCATTCAACAACTCCCCCATTTTGATTAGCTCCTCTTATATGATTCCCAGTTTTGCCCTTGCTACCTCGTATGAACAATTTGCAACTGAAACCAAGGGTCGGATGTTTAGAATTAGTTAATCTCCATGCTTTGAGCTCATAGTATAGACTGACACAATATGGGAGGTTGTTTTGTCAGATGTGTTGATTTTCAGATGAGACATTAGAGGTGAATGTTAAAAATTCTGACATTTTCAAAACAAGTGCATTTATTTCAGTGTCAGGACTAACCATTCTCCAAATGAAATGGCAATTCATGGCTATTTGTGGCAGAATCCTTGCATTTGATATAGTGCCTTAACACATCTTCGAGACGTCTCAAAGCTCTTCATACTATATAATACTCTTATATACTGTATAATTGACTATATATTTTGTGGGCGAACTCTGGCAGTCGTGGATTGAGTTACCAAATTGTTGTTATTTTTGTTTGAAGGGATTATTACCCCGGAAAGCGATACGCCAATCAACTAACAAGTGAGTTCCTACTTACTGCTAGGTAAACAGAGCCGTGTCAAGTAAGGAAACTTGCCCAACGTTTTTCCCTGCCCAAGAATTGAACCCAAGTCCTCTTGCTTGCGAGGCGAGTACTCTAACCAATATGCTATTGGACTCCACAAGAAGGAACGGCATATAGACGTGATAAGCCAATCTATCAGAATACAAATAGTGATAAAAATAACATAAATACTACAGGAAAGGAAAAGGTAGCAGGAAGTTATCACAAAATGTGTAATAAATCAAAATAGGTGAGAAGGACACCGTCAGGGCATATAGGCATATTGGGGACAGTTACCGAAATAAGAGTTATGTATACTAATACACATAGCATAAGAAATAAAACAAGTGAGTTTAGAAACACAAATTCAGCTTGAAGGCTATGATGTAGTACCCATTACAGAGGATGGGCAGGAGAGAGAGCTAAATATTCCAGGTGATAAGATCTTTAAAAAAGACAGGGACATTCGGAAAGGAGGAGGAGTAGCAATATTGATAAAAGACACTATTACAGCAATGGCAAGGAAAGATTTCAGTAAGGGTAATCAGGTAGTGGAAACACTGTGGGTAGAATTAAGTAACAGCAAAGGAGGCAAGACTCTATTGGAAGATGTCTACAGACCCCCAGAGAGTTGTGATGTAGAGGTGAAATGTATAAATACGGAGATCAGGGAACCATGTAGCAAAAGCAATGTGGTTATAATGGGAGATTTAAAATTTCACATAGACTGAGAGAAGCAGTACACCTCAGGTAGTAAAGGCAACACATTTCTAGAATGTATTCAGGACAGTTTTTTGAACAATATGTTTTAGAGCCAACAAGGGAACAAGCCATTTGGTGATGTGTAATGAGCCAGAACTAGTTAACAACCCATTAGAATTGCCTCCTTTGCTGTTCCTTAATTCTAAAGGGAGTATGAAGAAAAACTTGCAAGGGATATTAAAACCAATAGTAAAAGTTTTTATAAATATATTAAGAGAAAGAGAATGGTCAAGGAGAATGTGGGTCCGTTAAGGACAGATGTACTCTCCACCTCTCAAAGCCAGTCAGGAACCTCGGCGTTTTGTTCGACCCTGAGCTGTCCTTTCTCCCTCACATCCGCACCACAACTGGCACCGCCTTCCATCACCTCCGGTACATCGCCAGACTACGGCATTACCTCACCCCTCACGCGGCTGAAACCCTGGTCCACGCCTTTGTCACCTCAAGGCTGGACTATGGGAACTCTCTCCTCGCCGGCCTTCCCAGCACCTCCCTCCACACTGCAGGTCATTCAGAACTCTGCAGCTCGTGTACTGTCCCGCACCAGGCTTCGGGACCACATCACTCCCACCCTCGCTCGCCTCCACTGGCTCCCCATCCCCCAGAGGATTGATTTCAAGATCCTCATCCTCACCTACAAGGCCATTCACGGCCTCGCTCCTTCCTACCTCTCCAACCTACTATCCCCCTACCTACCTGCCCGTACCCTCCTTTCCTCCGGCTCCGGTCTGCTCCACGTCCCCCGCCCCAACCGCCCTACCATCGGTGGTCGGGCCTTCAGCCTCTCAGCCCCGAGGCTCTGGAACTCCATCCCCCAGTGCCTTCGCCGCTTCCTCCCTCTCCTCCTTCAAGGCCGGTCTCAAAACCTTTCTCTTTGACCTTCAGCCTTCAGCTCCCCTCTCGACTCTCTTCCCCCTCCTCGCTCCCTCCCTTCCCTCCCCTCACCCTGACTATTTCCCCCCTCCTCGCTCCTTCCCTTCCCTCCCCCTGACCATTTGCCCCCTGCTCGGGTCATGACCCAACTGTGCAACGCCTTGGGACGTCCTCCTGACGTGAAAGGCGCTTTATAAATGGAATCTTGTTGTTGTTGTTGTTGTAGGTGAGACTATAACGGAAAATAAGGAAATCGCTGACTTGTTAAATAAATACTTCGCTACTGTTTTTATGGTAGAGGATGAGGACAAAATATCAGCAGTACACGGGAAGCTAAAAAAAATCAAAGAGAAATGCTTAATAAAATTAATATAAATTTAAAAAATGGTAATAGAGAAAATAATGAGACTCAAAATAGACAAATCTCCAGGACCTGATAGTTTCCATCCCAGGGAGTTAAAGGAAATAGGAGAGAAAATTACAGATGCATTAGTCATAATTTTCCAAAGCTCACTAGATTCACGAATTGTGCCCTTAGATTGGAAAATTGCAAATGTTACCCCTTTATTGAAGGGAAAGCAGGAAACTGCAGACCTGGCAGCTTAATGTTAGTGTAGGGAAAACACTGGAATTCATCATCAGGGACAGAGTGACTGAACACTTGGACAGGTATGAGCTAGTTAAAGGGAGACAGCATGGGTTTGTGAAGGGTAGGTCGTGTCTGACTAGTTGAAATTTTTGAGGAGGTTGCTAAAATGGTGGATAAGAGAGCGTCTATGGATGTCGCTTATATGGACTTTCAGAAGGCATTTGATAAGGTTCCATACAAAAGATTATTAGCAAAAATGGAAGCACTTGGAGTTGGAGGTAACCTTGTGGCATGGCTTAGTAATTGGTTGGGAGATAGCAAACAGAGAGTAGGAATAAAGGGAATGTTCTCTGTTTGGTGGGACGTGACAAGTAGTGTTTCCCAGGGGTCTGTACTGGGACCCTAGCTATTCGCCATATATATAAATGACTTGGATGTAGGAATAGAAAGTTTTATATCCAAGTTTGCACATAACACTAAGGTAGGCGGCTCAGTAAGTTGTGTAGATGGGAGTGGGAAGTTACAAAGGGATTTAGATAGATTAAGTGAGTGGGAAAAGCCGTGGCAGATGGAGTTCAATATAGAGAAGTGTGAGGTCATCCACTATGGACCGACAAAAGATCAAGTTGAATATTTTCTTAATGGGGAGAAATTGAGAACTGTGGAGGAGCAAAGTGATTTGGGTGTCCATATCCATAAATGACTAAAAACTAGCTCCCAGGTGCAAAAAGTAATCAAAAAGGCGAATGGAACGTTGGCCTTTATCTTGAGGGGCCTGGAATACAAAGGGGAAGAAATGATGCTTCAGCTGTATGGAGAGTTAGTCAGACCCCACCTGGAGACTGCGTTCAGTTTTGGGCACCACACCTCAGGAAAGATATATTGGCCCTGGAGGGGGTGCAG
Source organism: Callorhinchus milii (assembly GCF_018977255.1). Classification (NCBI taxonomy): domain Eukaryota; kingdom Metazoa; phylum Chordata; class Chondrichthyes; order Chimaeriformes; family Callorhinchidae; genus Callorhinchus; species Callorhinchus milii. The sequence goes on along the minus strand of NW_024704766.1, from coordinate 8,440,536 downwards.
CACAGGTTCAGCAGAATGTTACCAGCCTAAAAGGGTTAAAGTTACAAGGAAAAGTGGCATAAACTTGGATTATATTCCATTGAGTTTAGAAGGTTGAGGGGGGATTTGATTGAGGTGTTTAAGATGATAAAGGGATTGATCGGGTAGATACAGAGAAGCTATTTCCTCTGGGGGGGAATCCAAAACAAGGGGGAAATGTCTTAAAATTAGAACCAGGCCATTTAAGAGTGAAATCAAGAGCATTTTTTCACTCAAAGTGGATAGAAATCTTGAATTCTCTCCCCAAAAGGCTATGGACGGATCCATCTTCACCTTCAAGAGTGAGGTTGATGGATTGTTGGGAGGTCAGGACAACAACAACAACAACAGCTCACACCCCGCCCCCCGCCCGGCCCCGCCCCCGGCCCGGCCCCGCCCCCGGCCCGCCCCCGGCCCCGCCCCCGGCCCGGCCCCGCCCCCGGCCCGGCCCCGCCCCCGGCCCCGCCCCCGGCCCCGCCCCGCCCCCGGCCCGGCCCCGCCCCCGGCCCGGCCCCGCCCCCGGCCCCGCCCCCGGCCCCGCCCCCGGCCCCGCCCCCGCCCGGCCCCGCCCCCGGCCCCGCCCCCGGCCCCGCCCCCGGCCCGGCCCCGCCCGGCCCCGCCCGGTCCCGCCCCCCGCCCGGTCCCGCCCCCGCCCGGCCCCCCCATCACCAGGCCCCGCCCCATGGTACGTCATGCCGCTCCCGTGTTGTTACGGTAACGGCAGCTGTCGGGCATGCAGTTGCGGGGCTGACGCGTTTCCTGTTTAGGCTATGACGTGCTTCCTGTCAAGCGCGGGCTTGTACCGAGAGGAACCCAAAGCGGCGTTGGGGTGAGTGCGGCCCCCGGTCAGTGCCCCGCGCGGCCTCGGCTTCTCACCGGCCTCGGGGCCTCGGGCCGCGGCCGTCACTGCGCTCTGGGCCACAGTGACTCAGGACTGAGTTCCGCGGTTCCCATCTGTTTGTTGCTGTTGTGAATATTGACATAATATAAACGGTACTAATGTCAGTGAGAAGCGTCTCACAGTGTCTGGTGTTTGCACTGAAGGCTGAGCGCTGCTGCAGTGAGCGCCGCCGCCCACAATCCTGTGACCTGAACTCGCAGCTTTCTGCTGCAGAGGTGAGACTGCAACACAGAGCCCTCTTTATTTAAACCTTCCATTTAAATGTTATTCAGAATAATAATGGGAGATGGCAACTCTCAGATCAGGTGTCAGTCCTGGATAGTAGTTTCTGGTATCAATAATAGTTACATTTTCCCAAAGCGTTTCACAGGGAATAGGGCTTAGATTGGGCTCAGTTTAACTTCTGAACCAAAGGATGCCGTCTTCTGACGATGCAGCGCCCGGTCACGTCAGCCTTAACTGTGATCGCTCTAAAGTCCTGACTTGAGACTTAACCCCACAACCTTCAGATCGTAAAACGGGAGACAATTTACAACTGACCAATTTGAATAATCCAGTGTATTTAAACCTATGTATGAAACAACTGATAGTTTGTTACCTATGTATGGAGTCCTATAGCTCAGTGGTTAGAGCACTCGCTTTGCAAGTGAGAGACCTGAGTTCAATCCCAGGCAGAGGGCGAAACCTCGGGCAAGTTTCCTTACTCCACACACATAATCCCTCCAAAAAAACAAAGCAATAATAAATTGGTCATTTTCAATCCACGACTGTTTGTGGGACATTGCTGTGCGCAATTGGCTGCCGCGTTCGCCCACAAATATACAGTCAATTCACTTTACAGTGTGTTCTGTGAAGTGCTTTGGGACGTCCTCCCGACGCGAAAAGCGCTATATCAAATGCAAGGATTATTATTACCTATGTATCATTTAGAATGATTGTGTTTCCATTGCTTTGGGCTCAGTTGGACATGAAATATTGCTGATGAGTATGTCTCCACAACTTGCAGGTTGTTTTCTCCAGTCAAAATGAGTCGAGGATGTGGACGGAGTTTTGTCGAAGTTATTTGTGAGAAGTACAGTCCTGAAAACTTCCCGTACCGCCGAGGCATGGGAATCGGTATCCACATCTCTGTGGGTCCCCAGGGTTCACCCCTGAAAGGTGAGTCAATGTTGTTCATTGTACTATAAAAGAAACATACTCCTGGATCCACTGATCATTCACTCGCTTTGCAGACAGGACAAATCAAGCACTGTTTCTCCTCAGAGCCAGAAATTAAAAGATTAGATTTCACTTCTCGAGGCACATGCAAAGGGGAACATTGGACACGTGCTGGCAGGCGGGATCATATGAGAAGTTACTGAACGCCACAGCTCCAAACTCCCAAATTACAAATTCATACTTTTCCAAAAAAAAATCATTTTGAGGTGCCATTGGGGGTGACATCTGGGATGTGACTTAATCACAATCTCAGAGAATGAATTGTTCCTTGCATCCTGATAACTGGACAATTTTAAAAAACCTTTGAATTTTATAGCATACACCCATGTTATAGGCAAGTTCAGAATAATTACCTGAAAGTATTTAATCAACAGTGGATAAGGTTACAAAGAAGTATGGGTGAGACCAGGTACAACAACGTGGAGTCCTGTAGCTCAGTGGTTACAGCACTCACCTTGCAAGCGAGAGATCTGGGTTTGATTCCCGGCTGGGCAAAACTTTGGGCAAGTTTCCTTACTCCACAAGCCTGATAATAATCCTTCAAGAAACAAAATAATAAATTGATGACTTCAATCCACGACTGTTTGTGGGACATTGCTGTGCGCAATTGGCTGCCGCATTTCGCCCACAGCTATACAGTCAATTCACTACAGTATATTCAGTGAAGCACTTTGAGACGTCTCGAAGACGTGTAAAGCGCTATCTCAAATACAAGGATTATTATAATTATTATTAACAAAATTACATTTGAATAGTGCCTTTCACGGGATCGGGGAGGATGGAGGCCGGGGGGAAGGAGGGTGATCAAAGGCATGGTCGAAGAGGAGAGTCTTGGAATGGGTCTTGAAAAAGGCAAGGGAGGGGCGAGGTGGAGTTCCAGAGAGTGCCTGAGGGCCCGCCCACCAAGGGTGTGGCGGGCAAGGCAGGGGCCGTGGAGCAGGCCGGAGCCCTCTGAGTGGAGGGAGCGGGAAGGTTGGTAGGGGGTTAGGAGGTTGCAGAGGTAGGGGGGAGCAAGACCATGGAGGGCTTTGAAAGTGAGGACCAGGATCTTAAAGTGAACCCTCTGTGTGATGGGAAGCCAGTGGAGTCGGGCGAGGATGGGGGTGATAGGGTCACCTGTTGTGGGAGAAGACACGGGCTGCAGAGTTCTGGTTGATCTGCAGCCTATGGAGGGAGGAGTTGGGGAGGCTGACAAGCGGGGAGTTTTCATAGTCAAGCCTGGATCTGTGAATGTGTGTATGAGGGTTTCGGCAGCCTGTGGTGTGAGACAGTGGAGGAGCCGGGCGATGTTGCGGAGATGGGAGAAGGCAGACTAGGTCCTGGCACGGAAGTGGGGTAGAGAGGATAATTGTGGGTCAACAAAATGCCATGGTTGCGGACTGGTTTAGTAACGTGGAGTGTGCATCTTTGAATGTTGTGGAGGCGCTGACGGGAGTCAATCAGGAGAGCCTCAGTCTTGTTGACGTTCAACTGACGAAAGTTAGCTCTAATCCAGGGCTTGATGTCTGACAGACATTCTGTCAGGACTGCAGTGGGTCCTGGAGTCAAGGGTGGAGGCAGGGAGATAGAGTTGGGTGTCATCCGCATACATGTGGAAGTTGACCCCATGTCTGCGGATGATGTCACTAAAAGAGAGTATATAGATATTGAAGAGGAGGAGACCAAGAACAGGCCTGAGGACCGCTGCATGAGATGGTACTATATATTCTGGATGGTGGCTATCCTCCTTGGGGGGAGATCAGCGGGGTCCTGAACTGACTCCAAGGTTCAGCTCCAAGGGGAGCTGGTAACAGAATGTTGGAATCGAGCCAGCCCTCTGTGACAGTCTCTTGTCCGGTTCCTGAGCCAGGCTGATCTGCAGTATTCCTGGGCACTGCTGATGACAGCTCATGGCTCATCGGCAAGAGCTGGAAGGGCAGACCAGTCACTGGGGGCAGGGAGTTATCACACTCAGCTCCTGTTAACCCTGCAGCCAAAGCCCTAATAATAATAATAATAATAATAATAATCCTTGCATTTGATATAGCGCTTTTCATGTCTAATGGACCAGCAGCGGGAAAACTTTCCAGACAGCAATATCAACAGGTGGTTTTAGTTGGTTAGACTCGAACAGTACCCCAACGCACACTCTGGGGTCCCCAAGCCTTGGCTCTTGCCAACCAGCATCTAATACTTTCCGGAATTAGGTAAGCAGGATGCATCCCTCCAGGAAGAGAGTGCACATTCCATTCCAACAATCTATCCGAGGGATTTCCATGTGTAGATGGCATGCATGGAAATCTCAGCTTGGTTTGGATTCTCTTAAGCACGGTGATGGGTTTCCGCATGTGTCAGACACCCAGCTGACCCCCACAAAAAATGGATGGGTGAGATTAAAAAGGCAGTAGGGCCTGCTTTATCCACCCCCTCTTTTGTTAACAGAGGGGACACATAAGATTCTAACATTTACCATTCTCTGGAACTCCATCCTGGGGTCCCTCTGACTCGCTCCCAACCCTCCCCTCTTTCAAGCAGTCGAGACTGACTTCTTTGACCACTCTTACTCCAACCCAACCACCTCGGCTTGATCTCCCAGCTTGATGCCCATTCAGCATGTGAAATGCTTTGAGATGTCCTCCCGATGTGAAAGGTACTATATACCTGATTTGGACCATATCCGTAGCTTTTCACATAATCACCTGTTAAAGACATATACAGTGGTATTCCCAATGTGAATACGGTAAACCTCTAGCTATCTAGATACCACGTATCTGGAATTTTCCAGACTGGTTATGAAAAAAATTATGAAATTCTGCGCCCTAAAATCCATTCCATATTTTCAAACTCTCACCAACCAGGTGGTACCCATGGCTTGACACTGATTGCTTTGGCTCTGGGCATCAACAGAGCTGCATTGCATTGGTGGTGAAATCAGATCTATTGTTAATTTTGTTTTTTTTGTCTTTTATTTATTTAAAATTATTTTTTATGAACTTGAAATGTTAGGATTCATTGTTACTTATTTTGTTTATATTAAATGCTAAATATAAGGATTAGCAGTTAGCTGGAAAATCTGGCTTCCCGGACTAGATCTCCCCCTTATTAGTACAGTTAGACAGTGGTTTAGCCTACATATACTGGTTGTATGTAGGTAACAGAAATGGACACTGAGATATAGATATATATATGTATTTTATATCAGATACACTTTATTTACTCACTTTGCCTTTAATAAAATAATCAGGTGATGTTAAATAATTCACACTGTAACTCAGGTTTCCTGAAGCCTCAGCTTCAGTTTATTTTTCTGACCAAACTCAAGTTTGAAGCCAGAGTTTTATTTTCATAACATCATCCAGTGGCCTCTTTTCACACAATGTGAAGTAAGAACACAGGTTTTAATCTTGCTGCTAATTTATTATTGGCCTTAAACAGTCTTCTCTGTTTAGTGTTGATCTGGATGTTTTATTTGTTGTATTGTGCCTCAGAGCGTCTGAATCTTCCGACTGTGCTTGTCCTGAATGGTTGTGGAATCACCACAGCTGGAAATGAGAGTGACATTGCTGCCTTCTGCTCCCACGTCTCTGAACTTGACTTGTCAGATAACAATCTACAAGACTGGTATGAGGTAAATAGGTTAAATGACTGTAAATTATTGAATAGAAATGGTAGTTTCCACACACAGCTATTGGTATGGTTTCATCCAAAGACTATCAGTGGCTACAATAAGGCTTAAATTTTTTTTTTAATTCTCTGTGCTTGCCATTCCCATTGCCTTCTGTAGAAATCAGAGGAAAATTCAGTGAGTTTCATACTCTCCATTTCTAACCCTATTACATCCCATAACCAAACCTTAATCTATCTCAGCCTGCACTGTCTACTGGTATTGTTTTAGTGAAACTACTGAGAGTGATAGATTTTCGCAAGTTGTTTATTTTTGTCTTTTCTAAGTAAAACGTTTTTGTAAAAACTTTTTTTTAGATAAAAAAATATAGTTTGATACCAGCTTTAATCTTTCACTCCCGCCCACAACCCCTCTCACTCCTCGCTTACTGGAGTCCTGTAGCTCAGTGGTTAGAGCACTCACTTCACATGCGAGATTCCTGGGTTCGAGTCCTGGCAGGACGAAATGTTGTGCAAGTTTTGTTACTCCACACGCCTCTGTTTACCTCGCAGTAAGTAGGAACCCGATCGGTGGATCGCTTTTCCGGGGATAATAATCCCTCCAAAAAAAGTAAGAATAAGAATAAATTGGTCACTTCAATCCACGACTGTTTGTGGGACACTTCTGTGTGCAATTGGCTGCCGTGTTTCACCCACAAAAGGCATAGTCACTACACATTACAGTATATTCTGTGAAGCGCTTTGAGACGTCTCGAAGACATGATAAGGCGCTATATGAAATACAAGGATTATTATTATTAGCTGGCTGTATAACAGTATAATATAAAGCAAGAAAATTCTGCAGTTAGTTCTGCAGTCACGCGTCATTTAGTTGCACTAGTTTGGGGCACCCAATTTTAAGAAAAATTTGTCTTGGTCTGCATCTAGTGATAATGCACTCTAGTGGAGTGCATCATTAATACCTGGGATAAAGGGTCTTAGATGATAAGAGGCTAGGTAAACAGGTTATATTTTCTTGAGCCCATCATTTGTATGTTGTAAGGGGTTAAGGGGTGATCCAATTGAAATATATAAAATAATGATGGAAATTGACAAGCAAGATAAGGAGGTATAATCTTAAATTTAATGTTAAAACAGTTAAAGTGAGATTAGAAAATGCATCTTCACACAAAGGGTTTTGAAAATGCGGAATATACTGAACCAGAAGGTTGAAGATTCAGAAACCTTTGGGCTATTTAAAAATATGTAGATACTTGGGTAGTATAAGTACTAAGGTGAAAGGGATGAGACAATGTGATCAAAATATCTGCAGTATCTAATAAAACGATAGAACATGCTTTGTTCCCATGTGTCTAGTCAATAGTACTGCTTTATCAAAAACAAGCTTCAGAGGTGTAAAAACAAGCAAGAGAGTGTAAATATTTAAAATCCATAGAATATATTTAATTATTTGTGGTTGGATGTTTGAAATGGTAAAGTTCACACTAGCTGTAATGTGAGTGTGGTAGCAGCCGATTGCATCTCTACTTCAAATTTACTGTTAAAATAAAAGATCTGATTTTCCATACTAAAGAAAGAGCTGCTCCATCGGGACCCTTTTTAAGGGACCCTAGAGATACATTCGCTTTCATGTTCTTCTTGTATATTTCTCTCTAGTTTGCAAAAAGAAAGGTTTAGTCATTGGTTGTTTATTAATAATAATAGCAGGTAAACTGGCTGGGAAGGTACAGCAAATGGACCACTGACTTTGTTAGCACTTACTGTCTCTATATAAAATTCAAAAGAAATTCAGAAAGTCCTGTGGAGTCCTGTAGCTCAGTGGTTAGAGCTCTCGCTTTGCAAGCGAGAGATCTGAGTTCAATTCCAGGCAGGGCGAAACCTTGGGCAAGTTTCCTTACTCCACACAGAGCCTAATAATAATCCCTCCAAAACCAAAAACAATAATAAATTGGTCATTTTCAATCTACGACTGTTTGTGGGACATTGCTGTGCGCAATTGGCTGCCGCGTTCGCCCACAAATATACAGTCAATTCACTTTACAGTCTATTCTGTGAAGCGCTTTGGGACGTCCTCCCGACGTGAAAAGCGCTATATCAAATGCAAGGATTATTATTATTATTATTATTATAGAGGTGTTCATTACTCCTGATGGCAGCTTCTTCCAACACATCGGCTAGAGTTTTGCTTGATCATTAAAGGTTGCTGCGGAGGGTGGGCGCAGGGGGGAAGAGAGTGCACAGGGCTAAAAGTAACCTACAACTGTCTGCTGAATTACTGCTGAACCTAATGGCGTAAAGTTGCCATAAGTGCAGCATTTACTGTTAACCTTCTTGCCTTGTTGTATGAAGGGCGGCAACAGCCAGGGCAGCAATGGGAGAGGGCGTGGCTTCACCTGTTGGCGCTGGTCTCTTCATTATTGTTGGATTGGGTTCAGTCCATGCCCCTTGTTGTCTATCAGTAGTAAATTGGCACACGGAATGTTTGTGTAACATTCATGTTGTGCTACTCTTCCATTTTTGTATTTTACAGATCAGTAAAATTGTATCAAATCTTCCTCAACTGACATTTCTGAACCTCATGTCCAACCCTTTGAGTCAAGTCCTCCTGGAGTCGCCGTGCGCGGCCACTTTCTCTCGAATACAGAAACTGGTTCTCAACAACACCAAAGCCTCGTGGGAAACAATTCATACGCTGCTGCAGGAGTTACCAGGGTAGGGCCTGAGAACTAACCATCTTCCTGTCCATAGCTTTTCTAGCTCTGCATAGAACCAAAATATTTAAGATACAGAAGGACACCTATTTTGTCGTGTTGGTGATTTTTCAATGCCTTGGGACGTTCTTCCATCATGAAAGGCACTATATAAATGCAATTTGTTGTTCTCCAAGAAATCATCCATACTCATTCCAGTCCCCTGCTCTTTCCCTGTATCCTCCAATAACCTTCCTCTACATATGCTAAGAAATAGTTCCAACCCCTATTGCCTTTCCTCGCAGTTATAATCTTTCATCTCTGGTATTTAGATGCCAACCTGGCTCAGTTGTAACACTCTTATTTCTGAGTCAGAAGTTTGACCTACTGAACCCTTACCAATCTGTCTGCTACCCTCCGCTCGGCAAGCATTCACATGCTCCACATTCTCCCCCATCCACTGGCCATCATGAGCAGTTGGGCTTTCAACTTTTCCCCCCCACCCTTTGGAATTCCATTCTCCTCCCTTGCCTCCTTCAGGGCCACTGCATTGTCAGAAACACTGTACTTCGGTGGGCAGTAGAGCTGTCTGCCTGCTCAGATAGATGTTAAAAATCCCATGGCACTAATTGAAAAGAGAAGGGAGTTTCTTCCGGTATCCTGGTCAACAATCCCCTAAATAAAATTGGTCATTCATTTCACGGCTGTTTGTGCAGATATTGTGCAAATTGCTGCCACGTTCGCCTACAAAATACAGTCGCCACATATTACAGTAAATCCTGAAAAGCACTCTTGAGTTATCTGCCTGGTGTGAAAGGCATTTAGTCAAATGCAGTAAATATTTTTATCATCCTCATCAACATAAAATGCACCCTCTCTAGAGTTCTAATATCCTTTCTATAATGTGGCACCCAAAGCTGCACACAATATTCCAGCTGTGTTCGAACCAATGTCCTATTCAGATTCAATGTTTCCTTATTCTTCCTTTTCCTAACTGCTTGGTGGCAAATGTTGACTCTGTGCAGTTTGTTTCCTGTATTCACTGTCCTCCTACAAACTGACACTCACTCTCTGAAACTCTCAAACACTCACATTCACTGTGTCTCCAATGCAGCACGGTGGTGTACTGACCAGCAATCCAAAGGAAATGTGTTTGAGTTGCTGTAGCTTATTGCCACCTTTTCAGGGCAACCAGCAATAGGCAATAACTTTCAGTGTCATCCACATCCTAAGACAATATGTAAAAAACCTCAGACTCACAGGATAATGTGGTACAACATTGACTGTCTGATGTCACTTTTGTTTTAGTAACCTTTAAACTATTGAGTGTGAAATAATGAAGGGCATTTTAAACGTGTGATCTGCTCTAAGTTTGTGTCCTGACTGCTGACGATAATCTATTAAACAGTTCATTCTATGTTTAATATTCATTCACTTGAATATTCCACTCGTATCTCCTAAAGTTCATACGTTCCTGGTACTGGATATGTAGAAAGCAGATTTTAAATTTGTTTTATATTCAGTATAGTTTAATGCTGTTGCGAGTATTCTGCTGTCAGATGTAGAGGGTGACAAAGTTGAGATACAGTTACAAGTCTTAAGGAAATGATGATTCTTTTTAGATAACAGGGTAGTAATCACGACTTCTTGGTCTGTATGAAATCAGTTATATGCATGACAAACCCTTGATGTTACTTTGTAATAAATATGAATTTTACACAAATATTGCAGGTGATGTTCATTCTAGATTTTTCTTTCTTTCCTGTTCAGGTGTTCTTATTATCTTTATTAACATGTGTTAAATATCTCAATGTCCTGAGCTAGATAGCACTATGATTGTTTAATTTTGTATCTGAAATCAGTCCCACAAATGCAGCTTAAAAACACATGATCTTAGAAATTACAGAAATGTTTCTCTGTACAACAACAACAACAACAAGATTCCATTTATAAAGCGCCTTTCACGTCAGGAGGACGTCCCAAGGCGCTGCACAGTTGGGTCATGACCCGAGCAGGGGGGAAATGGTCAGGGTGAGGGGAGGGAAGGGAGGGAGCGAGGAGGGGGAAATGGTCAGGGTGAGGGGAGGGAAGGGAGGGAGCGAGGAGGGGGAAATGGTCAGGGTAAGGGGAGGGAAGGGAGGGAGCGAGGAGGGGGAAGAGAGTCGAGAGGGGAGCTGAAGGCTCGGTCAAAGAGAAAGGTTTTGAGACCGGCCTTGAAGGAGGAGAGGGAGGAAGCGGCGAAGGCACTGGGGGATGGAGTTCCAGAGCCTGGGGGCTGAGAGGCTGAAGGCCCGACCACCGATGGTAGGGCGGTTGGGGCGGGGGACGTGGAGCAGACCGGAGCCAGAGGAACGGAGGGTACGGGCAGGTAGGTAGGGGGATAGTAGGTCGGAGAGGTAGGAGGGAGCAAGGCCGTGAATGGCCTTGTAGGTGAGGATGAGGATCTTGCTTTTATACAGTAATAAAACTGTCCCAATCCAAACCCATTTCTTTTGAGAGGACGTTTATGAAGATTTACATTGTCATGAAAAAGCTATAACTAATTGAATTGTTTGTACGTCTCATCTATTTGGGAAAAAAGTCCTGTAGCTCAGTGGATAGACCGCTTGCCTCGCAAGCGAGAGACCTGGGTTTGATTCCCTACAGAGCGAAATGTTGGGCAAGTTTCCTTACTTCACACGCTTCTGTTTACCTAGCAGTAAGTAGGAACCTAGTTGTTAGTCGATTGGCAGATCACTTTTCTGTGGATAATAATTCCTTCAAAAAAAAATTGGTCACTTCAATCCACTACTGTTTATGGGACGCTGCTGTGCGCAATTCGCTGCTACTTTTCGCCCACAAAATATACAGTCAATTCACTTTACAGTATATTCTGTGAAGAGCTTTGAGACATCTCGAAGACGTGATAAGGCGCTGTATCAAATGCAAGGATTATTATAAAAAACTGACAGTTTCAATACCCTTTTTCTTCACCAACGATTCATTTGGTCTGACATCCGTTTTCTCTTGTCACATGTCTCTTCTCCCTCTAAATCCTCTCTCCTATTCCCTTTCTCCATCCTCTCCCGATTCTCTTTCTCCCTCCATCCTCTCTCCCATCTTTTACTCTCTTCTCTCCTGACTTTGTTTCTCTTTGCCCTCCCCTTTCCTCTTTGCAGGTTAGAGGAACTCTTCCTGTGCCTCAATGATTACAGGACAGTCTCCCTGTCCCCCTGCTCCTACCAATCACTTCGACTGCTACACATCACTGATAATAATTTCAGTGATTGGGCCGAGATCCACAAACTTGGCCAGATGTTCCCAGGTCTGGGGACCTTAATCCTGGCAAACAATCACCTAACCAGCATTGGAGATTCCCAGGGAGATGTAGCACAGCTTTTTCAAAATCTACGGTCGATAAATCTCCATAACTCAGGTATGAGCCAGAACTGGACCATATTATATCTGTGTCTCAAGCTCTTAAGTGTGTTTACATTGTGCATCTGTATGGAAAGAGATGTCTATAATGGTACATATATATGTGGATGTATGATCATGTATGGTATACATATATATCATGTATGTGGATATGTGTAATACAACAACAACAACAACAACAACTTGCACTCGAGCCCAGAGTGAGCTACGTCCGGAGTGAGGCGAGGTCAGAGTGTGAGGGAATTTGGTGAGAGTGGGAATTGCTGCTGTGAGTGTCGTGAAAACTGCTATCGTGAGTACATAACCCGATTTGTTGTTGTTGTTATTCAAGTCTTGTAGTAGTTGTTGTAGTTGTTTTAAGTCTTGTGTTATTTAAAATTGCTGATACCATTGGTACATTGGTCTTGTGGGGTAACTTTACAGGGAGCAGCTGTAGCCAATTAAGCCTAGCCAATAACAAATAACTTATTGATTAAATTAACTTATTGATGAATCACTTGACTAGGCGTTAATTCCAAATCACTGCTGAGCAAATCAGAAACGGGTTGCACCCAGAAAGTATAAATAGGAGATAGCTGCGCGAGCCTCACTCGAGCCGAGAGCGAGCTACGTCCGGAGTGAGGTGAGGCCAGAGTGTGAGGGAATTTGGTGAGAGTGGGAATTAGGTGCAGAGGGGGAAGTGGGGGCAGGCTATATATCTTTGTATCTATATAAAGTTTGTGAAGATGGTGTGGCAGGTAAACTGTGAGGTCTGTCACATGTGGGAGTCAATGGAGGGCGCCTTAAGTCCGGGCGACTTAATCTGCCGCAAGTGTCTGGAAATCAGAGAGCTCCAGCTGAGAGTAGCTGAGCTGGAGTCTCAGGTGGAGACGCTGCGCAGCATTAGGGATGGAGAAAACTTCCTGGACAGCTTTATCCTGGAGCCGGACACTCCCCTGAGTCCCAAGGAAGAAGAATGTAGCAGCGACGTACATGACTGGGTGACAGTCAGGCGGGCAGGCAAGCGTTCCTGAAAGAGAGGGGCTGAAGAATCCCAGACTTTAGCCTTGTCTGACAGGTATGAAATATTGGCAACCTGTGTGGACAAGGAAATCTGCGAGGAAGACGGGCAAACTGACCTCAACACCCCTGTGCAGGAGGTTAAAAATGTAATTCTTATTGGGGATGAGACAGTCAGGAGGACTGATACAGTTTTCTGTAGCCGTAGCAGGGAGACAAGAAGACTCTGTTGTCTTCCTGGGGCCAGGGTGAAGGATGTCACCGCTGGGCTGGAGATAAATTTGAGGCATGAGGAAGAGAATCCAATCGTAATGGTACATATAGGGACCAATGACATTGGTAGGACCAGTAGGGATGAGTTAAGGAGCGAGTTCCGGGAATTGGGAATTAAACTAAGGAATAGAACTTCCAAAGTGATGATATCGGGACTGTTACCTGAGCCAGGAGCTAATTGGTACAGGCAAAAGAAGATCATAGATCTGAATGCCTGGCCTGAATGAGTGGTGCGGAGAGCAGGAATTCCATTTCATGGGCCACTGGCACGAGTATTGGGGAAGATGGGAGCTTTTCCAAAGGAATGGGCTCCACCTAAATAGGGCTGGGACAAATGTCCTGGCTACGTGAATAAATAGGGAGGTAGAAAGGGCTTTAAACTACTAAGGGGGGGGGGGTGAAAACATAGTAAAGTGTAGTCCACCACAGTTAAACTTGAGATCAACAAAAGCAAGAGAGCAGATTAACAAGGGAGAGGAGCAAAGTGTGTCAAGCAGGGTAAGGAAGTACAGTGATGGTGAATAGGGTTAATAGCCGGAAGTCAGAATTAAGGGCGCTATATCTGAATGCACGAAGCATTCGTAACAAGATAGATGAATTAGTTGCACAAATAGAAACAAACCGGTATGATCTCGTAGCCATCACCGAGACATGGTTACAGGGTGATCAGGGATGGGAACTGAATATTCCCGACTACGTGGTATATAGGAAAGATAGGCGATGTGGTAACCGAGGAGGGGGAGTGGCCCTGCTAATAAAGGATGGGATAAAAACAGTAGAGAGGAAAGATTTTAAATCTGAAAAGCAAGATGTAGAGTCAGTATGGGTAGAGATACGTAACTTCAAGGGGCAGAAAACTATAGTGGAGTCCTGCAGCTCAGTGGTTAGAGCACTCGCTTTGCAAGCGAGAGACCTGAGTTCAATTCCAGGCAGAGGGCGAAACCTTGGGCAAGTTTCCTTACTCCACACAGAGCCTAATAAAAATCCCTCCAAAAACCCAAAACAATAATAAATTGGTCATTTTCAATCTATGACTGTTTGTGGGACATTGCTGTGCGCAATTGGCTGCCGCGTTTGCCCACAAATATACAGTCAATTCACTTTACAGTGTGTTCTGTGAAGCGCTTTGGGACGTCCTCCCGACATGAAAAGCGCTATATCAAATGCAAGGATTGTTATTATTATTATTATAGTGGGAGTAGTTTATAGAACCCCAAACAGTGGTCATAAAGTATCGCTCAAGGTATAAATCAAGAGATTAGTGGAGCATGTAGCAAAGGAAAGACATTAATTGTGGGTGATTTTAACCTGCACATAGACTGGGACAACCAAATTGGGAAAGGTAACATAGAAGAGGAGTTTATAGAATGTATTAGAGATAATTTTCTAGATCAATGTGCTGAGGAGCCGACCAGGGAACAAGCTATATTAGACCTTGTTTTGTGTAATGAAACAGGGCTGATCAGCAAACTGGAACTTAAGGCTCCTCTCGGGCAAAGCGATTATAATATGATGGAATTTAGCGTTAAGTTAGAGACGGAAGTAGTTAAGTCTGAAGCAAAAGTCTTCAATTTAAATCGAGCCAACTTTGCTGGTATGAGAGAGGATTTAGCCAGAATAAACTGGGAGACTAAACTTAAAGATTTGACGGTAGACCAGCAATGGCAGACATTCAAGGAGATAGTGCAAAATTCCCAACGAGCACATATTCCTTTGAGGAATAAGAATGCCACGGGAAAGGTGGTGCAGCCATGGCTAACTAGAGCAGTTAGGGAAAGTATCAAATCAAAAGAAAAAGCCTATAAAACAGCGAAGATGAGTAGTAAACCCGAGGATTGGGAGAACTTTAGGGAACAACAGAGGAGGACCAAAAAATTGATCAAGAGGGAGAAAATAGATTACGAGGGCAAACTAGCAAAGAACATAAAAACAGACTCCAAGAGTTTTTACAAATATATAAAGAGGAAAAGGCGAGCGAGGGTGAATGTGGGTCCATTACAGGCAGAGACCGGAGGAATTATAATAGGGGACAAAGACATGGCAGAGTCATTAAACAAGTATTTTTCTACAGTCTTCACCGTAGAAGACACTGGAAACATACCAAAAATAGAGGACCAAGAAGACAATGTTAGCGAGCAACTTAGGGAGATTAACATTAGTAAAGAGATGGTTCTAGGTAAATTGTCGGGTCTTAAAACCGATAAATCCCCTGGACCGGATGGCCTGCATCCGAGAGTTTTAAAGGAGGTGGCTACTGAGATAGTGGATGGCATGTCTATAATCTTCCAAAAGTCTGTGGATACTGGAAAAGTTCCCATTGATTGGAAGATTGCAAACGTAACTCCACTATTTAAGAAGGGTGGGAGAGAAAATAGGGAAAACTATAGACCAGTTAGTTTGACGTCAGTTGTAGGGAAAATTCTTGAGTCCTTAATAAAAGACGTAGTTATGGGATACCTGGAAGACCATAAAAAGATTAGGCAGAGTCAACATGGCTTTACAAAAGGGAAGTCATGCTTGACTAACCTTTTAGAATTTTTTGAGGATGTATCCAGCAGGTTGGATAAGGGGGAACCAGTAGATGTGGTATATTTGGATTTTAGGAAGGCATTTGACAAGGTGCCACACAAAAGGCTGTTACTCAAGATCAAGGCCCACGGGATTAATGGGAAAATATTAACATGGATAGAAGAGTGGCTATCGGGTAGAAAGCAGAGAGTAGTGATAAACGGATCATTCTCGAATTGGCAGGATGTAACTAGTGGAGTGCCACAAGGATCAGTGCTTGGGCCTCAGCTATTTACCATTTACATCAATGATCTGGACGAGGACATTGAATGTAATGTGTCTAAATTCGCGGATGATACTAAACTCGGCAGCAGAGTGAGCTCTCAGGATGATGCAAAAAGATTGCAACAAGATATAGATAGGCTCGGGGAGTGGGCAAGTAGGTGGCAGATGGAATTCAATGTTAGCAAGTGTGAAATTATTCACCTAGGTAGCAAGAATAAAAGAACAGATTATTTTCTGGAAGGGGAGAAGTTAGATAGTGTTAGTATTCAAAGGGATTTGGGTGTCCTTGTACACCAGTCCCAAAAAGTTAGTTTGCAGGTGCAGCAGCAACTAAGAAGGCGAACGGCATGTTAGCGTTTATTTCGAAAGGTTTAGAATATAAGAGTAGGGAAGTCTTGCTGCAACTGTATAGGGCTTTGGTGAGGCCGCACCGAGAGTATTGTGTGCAGTTTTGGTCTCCTTATTTAAAAAAGGATATACTTGCCCTCGAGGGGGTGCAGTGTAGATTCACTCGGTTAGTTCCTGGGATGAGGGGACTGACCTATGAGGATAGGCTGAATAAACTAGGGCTGTATTCTCTAGAGTACAGAAGAATTAGGGGAGAACTTATTGAAACTTATAAGATTCTTAAAGGGCTGATAAAGTAGACACAGAGGGACTGTTTTCCCCGGTAGGAGAATCTATAACCAGGGGTCACAGTCTTAAAATTAAGGGTCAGCCTTTTAGAACAGAGTTGAGGAAACATTTCTTCACTCAGAGGGTAGTGAACTTATGGAATTCACTCCCCCAGAAGGCTGTAGATGCTCAGTCCTTGAACATTTTCAAGGCTGAGACTGATAGATTCTTGAAAAATAGAGGGATTAGGGGATATGGGGAGAGGGCAGGTAATCAGAGTTAGGTGAGAAGATCAGCCATGATCTTATTGAATGGCGGAGCAGGCACGAAGGGCTGAATGGCCTACTCCTGCTCCTAATTCTTATGTTCTTATATAGCCCCTTTCTTGCAGGGTAGCATCTCAGAGCACTTAAATATATGCTCTGACACTGTCTCTCTGCGTAGAGTGCGCTATTATGGAGTTTAGGGCCCTTATCTTGTAAAGAAGTCCACGTGGAATTCTGTGTTTCTCTGGTTTTGCTCCAACAGGACTCAATTCCTGGGAGGACATTGATAAACTCAACCTATTCCCTAAACTGGAAGAAGTCCGGCTACTGGGAATCCCTTTACTGCAGCATTATTCTGAGGAAGAACGACGCAGTCTCATCATAGCAAGGTATCCATCGCCATCTTCTATCCTTTTCCCAAGCCTCTTTCCTGTCTCTCAGCCTACCTTGTCCTTTTCCTCCACCCAAATTTTATTATAAGGATATAATAAAGGGAATAAAATCTTCAACAATGCACGGTTTTAATTTCTTACATTAATGAAGACAAATCAGTGAATTTTATGATAATAATAATAATAATCCTTGCATTTGATATAGCGCTTTTCACGTCGGGAGGACGTCCCAAAGCGCTTCACAGAACACACTGTAAAGTGAATTGACTGTATATTTGTGGGCGAACGCGGCAGCCAATTGCGCACAGCAATGTCCCACAAACAGTCGTAGATTGAAAATGACCAATTTTATTATTGTTTTTTGTTTTTTTGGAGGGATTATTATTAGGCTCTGTGTGGAGTAAGGAAACTTGCCCAAGGTTTCGCCCTCTGCCTGGAATTGAACTCAGGTCTCTCGCTTGCAAAGCGAGTGCTCTAACCACTGAGCTACAGGACTCCACGTCCCTCTTTAGCAAATTGTGAATGTGTTAAACTATAAAACTCCTAATTATTCTGACCAGGTTGCCATCTATTGGGGTGTTGAATGGCAGCAAAATTACAGAAGGAGAAAGAGTTGATGCCGAACGATTCTTTATACGTTACTACATGAATGGCCCCGATGAAGAGCTACCAGATAGGTAAGTGATTCTTCTATGAATTCTGAAAACACTAGGTAACAGAACAGCAAAATTACCCTTTTCACAAATGTATATTGCGGTGTAAAACCTAATGTAATGTTTGATTCCAGTTTGCAAATTTTGCAGCTAGTAAATAAGTGCGAAGCCAGCCAGCAAAACCCTGGCCACAACTCACATGGTTCAAAGATGATTTATATAAGGCAAGATTCCAAATGAGTATCAGCAATTCCAGAGAAAGAATAAGCCTAAACAAGTAAAATCTTCCTCATATCTAAATTCGGGGGACCTGTTTTTTCTGAGGCAATAAAATCAGTGTATCCAGCTGACAGATCTATGGAATTAAGTGTAGTAGTACATCTAAATACATGTCAAGTAGTTCCTCTGACTTAAATTGTGGCAGTGTTTTCTTCACCAAGTTAGTTTTTTTCCCCATTGCAAACTAATATCCCCCAGCAAACCAACTAAATATGCAAAAAATGCTTTTTAAATGAAATTGTTTCCTAGATTAAATCTGCTTTTACTGAGCAGTTATATCTCACAGTGATGGTTAGTTTGGTGTAATCTGTATTGCACTTACGCTCTCATACCTGGAAAATAAACCTTTACAAGTTTTGGTTTTTTTATGGAGCAGAATACTGAACAACTCATCTCTTTATTAAATTTGGTGCTTCAGTAATTGCACCCTAATGAGCCCAGATCCCGTAACAATGACATTGCAGCTGTGAGTCTTTGTATCACTGTACAAAGGTGCATTCATTGTGAAACTCTGTCATACACAGCACGTCAGCGCCTTTTGCTTGGCATTTAACCTTAGGAATATGACTAGTGGCTTTTCTCAATTTCCATAGATAGTCTGGGACCTTTGGAGCATCTCTGGTTTCTTCAATGAAGAAATGCTTAATTGATCAGATTGACTGATAAAGATATTTGTAAATTTATCAGATTGGAACTTGCCACAGAGTGGGTTTAGTATTCCAACAAATAATAGGAAGCTTGAATGTAGCAGGTTAGGATTTTGGTTACACCACTTCAGCTTTAAATGACTCTTTTTAAGTTTCAAGAAAATAGCCAGAACTTGGAGAGGAGACTTGCCACATGATTCCCACTCGATAGATAAAAGATTGTTAATTCATGGGTCCAGCTGCTGCTTTTGTCTATGTAAATACCGGAGTAAAGGATCAAATCTATTTATGTTGCATTTTGTTAATTTTTTCAGCGAAAAACCTTGATTTAGTTTGAACTATTTTCAGGATAAGCAGTGAGCATCTGGGCTCTGGGGTCCAGGGTTGGGTTACACATGTTATTGTGAGATTGAGTCATTCCATGTGAGAGGCAGAGAATCTTTGTACTTCTCATTGAGGTGATGGCGGTGGAAAGTTAGTACGAGAAATAGTCGTAGAGAGAGTGCTGGGATTAAGGTAGAGGACAGAGCGCTGGGAACATGGCAACAAGCCAAAGGTCTAAGTGGGTTTGCACAGAATTGGAATTGCTTCTTATTGAGGTATCATTTCAGTCTCTAATCATTCCCATTTTGAGTTGGAAAGAACGGCCACATTGTCTAAAATGGCCAGTGAGTGAAAATGAACGACTGCTGGAGTGAAAGTGAAGCCAGTCTGGGACTCATCTCAGGAGATTCACTCAGGTGCTGGAATGTTCTTGTTAAACAACAGTTCTCTGTTCCTGGCTTGTCCACCTCCCTCTCCCATACACTGCTCATATTGCCTGATTAGACAGCTTGCAGACTCTGATTCTCACAGTAAACAATCTAATGGATTTGAACTTTCATCTAGCTAATTCTGCAATTATTGTTATTTAAAATGCTGCCCCATTCATAAATGCAAATTAATTTGTTATGTGCAGAATTATGCTTTGACCCATTTATGTAGTGATAAATTAGAGCTAACAATATGAAGGCTTGTTTATTGCCTCGTTGCATACCATGTACTACGAAGAATGACTGGGCTAAGCATAGCCTTATGCTGAGTTTATTTCATTTCTAATAACTCATTGCTTTGTAGAATTAAATTGTAAAGTACTACCAGTGAAGACTGGCTACAGCAGTTTGCCTTTCCAGAAACCTGATGTGCTTTTGGGTACATAATCTGGCCACAATTATTTGGTCTTAGTGCTAATGCTCTACTATGTCACCATTGCTCATTTGTGTCTGCCCGATCAATATGCTTCCTCTTGGTGACATCATCCGCAGACATAATAATAATAATAATCCTTGCATTTGATACAGCGCTTTTCACGTCGGGAGGACATGGGGTCAAGTTCCACATTTATGCGGATGACACCCAACTCCACCTCTTTGCCTCCACCCTTGACTCCAGGACCCACTGCTGTCCTGACGGAATACCTGTCAGACATCAAGTCCTGGATGAGAGCTAACTTTCTACAGTTGAACGTCAACAAGACCGAGACTCTCCTGATTGACTCCTGTCAACGGCTCCACACCTCAGACACTGACAGCATCACCACCCAGGGATGCACACTTCACCTCACTGAGCCAGTCCGGAACCTTAGCTTCTTGTTTGACCCTCAACTGCCCTTTCTGCCCCACACATCATCAGCAGATCACCGAGAACTATGCAGCTTGAATCCTCTCCCGTACCAGGCTCCGTGACCCCATCTGCCCCACCTTTGCCCGGCTCCACTGGCTCCCTATCCCCCAGAGGATAGAATTCAAAATCCTCGTCCTCTCCTTCAAGGCCCTCCACAGCCTTGCCCCTCCCTACCTCTGCGACCTGCTGACACCATATCAACCTGTCTGCTAACTCCCCTCAGCAGACCTGCTCCACATCCACAATCTGACCCACCCTACCATTAGTGATCAAGCCTTCAGCCTTTCTGCCCTCACCCTATGGAACACCATCCCACACTCCCTTCACTTCACTCCCTCCCTTGCCTCCTTCAAGGCGCGTCTCAAAACTCTCCTCTTCGATTACGCCTTCAACCACCCTCCTGCCCTCCACCCTCCCCAATCCTGACCCACATCTCGGGTCCAAATCTCTGACTGTCCAGCACCTTGGGCCGTCCTCCTGACGTGAAAGACGCTATAAAAATATAATTTTGTATTGTATTTGGACACCGAATGTCTGCTGTCACCATTATGTTATTGGTGCGTAAGTCTGGAGCAATTTATTCTTGTGTTCTTTTACTGTTCCAATTTGTTCCCTAATTAATTTCTCAACTTTGTTCCTTATATCTCATGGGCTTTCCTCGGTGTCTATTTATTTTCCAATATTCTTCACAACTATCTGTGAGGCACTTCTCACAGACCCAGTGACAAGTATGGGCCTTGTCACTGAGCTGTCAGCGAGTACATTTGCAAATGTCTGTGATTTTCTGAGGCTCTTGGTAACTGTTACTTTGAGAATCTGAGAGCTTAGCAAGGCCCTAGCTCTGCTGGAGCACAGGGTCAGGAGGGGCCAGAGTACACAGGTGAATGATGATGCCTCACTTTTTAATGAAATTCTCTTCAGCAACTGAATCAGGAGAAAGGGACAAAAGCAGCTACACTGGAAAAGATGAAAAGACGAAACGCGTAAAAGATTGGTTCCTCGATACCCTTTAAGGGGAGTAGTTGGTATACCTATACTGAGGAGGAGCTTTGGGAATGATCTGCTTTACCCTGACATGAGCCTCCCTCAAATTTATTTTATAGGTACCATGAGCTGGTGAAACATTATGGCAAGCTGGAGCCATTGGCCGAAGTTGACCTTCGACCTCAGAGCCGTGCTAAGGTTGAAGTTCATTTTGAAGGGAAAGTTGAGGTTGTGAATATTAGCCTGGATCATACAGTGGCCGATCTAAAGAAGCAGCTTCGAACTGTTGTACAATTAGCTACAGCCAACATGCGGTTATACTACATAGACAAAGAAGTGGCTGAGGCTTTCGGACCAGAAGAAATGAAATTCAACACACGAGCTCTTCACTCATACAGTATCCGTGATGGAGATGAGATTCATGTAGTACCAAAAACAAAATAGTGTGAATGTACTCACAATCTTTGCACTTTTTACACAAGTATTTTGTTTGTTTATGAAAGTGTTCCTGGGTCACATTTGTGCATTATACACATTATACAGCTATTAATGAAAGGAGTGAGTAATCCAACTTGTGGTTACCAGTTAACTAATTCACAACAAAGATCGAAGTTCCTGCCATAAATGAAGAAAGAGATTGTGTGAACAATATGGAGATGTCTGTGTGATTCACCCTAGTACATCGCCCAGCGCCTGCATCAGACTCTGGTAATTGTTGACATCAAGTATTGTATAATGATAATTGGGAAAATAATTATTTATTAGTTTGCTTCTCGCTGTATCCCACAGCCACGGACCATTGTATGAGGTTCACAAAGCTGGGGTTAAAGCCAGTGTGTCTGTTTAATTCCAAGTAAATTCTTATGTTCTTATACAGTTTGGGACAAGACATGTCAAACGACTACCAAGATGGTGGAAGGCGAACTAGATGGACCTTGGTCTTCTTTCGCCAGCAAATTCTTATGTTCTTAAGTAGCTGAACGCTGGTAACTTTATCCTTTATTACTGCACAGTGTTTGTAATATTTGCTTCGATTAAGGCCATGAAGCTATTTGTATTCTTGTTTTACTTGAAACTGAGTTCAGGAATTGGCATCCCACAGTCCCTCAATTTCTTTTTCAAAACCTGGCTTGGTCATCTCTCCCCCCACCGCTCACTGCTATGTTAAATGCCCACCCAGCAGTGTTACATGATTTGAGATGACCTTCCAATGTAAAAGGCACTGTATAAATGTAAACTGTATTGTAACATGCAGAAGGTGCATTTCACTGGAAAACAAACAAAAAATCTGGTCTAATTGCTGTGCAATGTGTATTGAAGCAGCCCAAGGGGTAGGTAATTGCCTCCCTTGCTGGAGAGTTTAGCTTGTATGGTTATCCTGGTTCGTCAGTGAGATGATCTGTAATCCTGTGGTATCCTGTAGCTCAGTGGTTAGAGCACTTGCCTCATAAGCGAGAGACCCGGGTTTGATTCCCGGCAGGGTGAAACCTTAGGCAAGTTTCCTTACTCCACACACCTGATAATAATCCCTCAAGAAAAAGAATAATAATAGTTTGGTCACTTCAATCTAAGACTATTTATAGGACGCTGCTGTGTGCAATTGGCTGCCGAGTTTCGCCGACAAAAATACAGTCAATTTACTTTACAGTATATTCTGTGAAGCGCTTTGAGACGTCTCGAAGCGCTATATCAAATTCAAGGATTATTATTATCTGTTACTCAGTTAAACAATTATCACTGATGTCAATCACAGAATTTGATTCTGGTTCAGAACTAGCCTAATGCTGTGGAGAGGATGAAACGAATGCAGTGTCCCATGATGCCTTTTCCTGGTTACAGCCCAAATGACTGTTCTATTGTATGTGGAAAATTGCACATGTGTTTGAAGAATAATATTTTTCCTGTACTTTCAGAAAACTGACCAAATTTACGCCAAACTACTTATGTGTTTACCGAGATTCAATCCAAACCCATTTTTCTTTTTGTGATTTAATCATTACTGTGTTCCATTGCATCCACCCTGCATTACCGAATTCCTTCTGCACAAGATAGTGATAATATGCCTTGTGGCTGTTATCTGAAAGATGTTTAAAAATCTTATGGTATATTTCAAACTGGACAGACTGATTTGAGGACTCTGGCAGAAAATTGATGCATAAATTCTTGAGATGTTGCGAAATAATCTCATTACAGTTGGCTTGAAGACAGAAACAAAACCAAAATATTTATCCGAAATCAAACACACTTGAACAAAAATCAAGAGGATAACCCTAACCCAAAGCAAAAGCACAAAGGCTTGGAAGAAAGTAAATCATGTATGCTGTGTTTAGGTGCTGAGTTGCAGCAGAGGAACAGAAAATTGTGTTACTTACCTGCACAATAGTGTACATAACTGTGACCTGCATAATACCTAAATGTGCATTAGAGACAAACGGAACCAGTTTTATTCGCTATGCAGTATAGGTATAATAACGTTGTTACATTTAAATGTTGTAATGCTTTCCTCAGACTTCTCCAACTTGCCCAAACTGTCAGTGTCCAGTCTCTGGTGTGAGTGACCACAGAATTGTGGTGCTTGGTGATTGACCCAAACTGCAATTTTTCTTTGAGACGGACTATCACTGATCTTGGCATTTCTAATTGCTGTCTGCTGACAGTCTCATGCCTGCATGTTAACGAGCAACTCATTATGTATCGAAAACATAAGCCATTTTTCTTTCAATAAATTCTCTGCATTACTGAGTATATCTTACAAATATACTGCACGCAATTAAGGGATCAAGCTTAATACAATCTAGAATCACTGGTTGAAAAATTGTAGGGAAAACTTTTGAAGTATTGTATAATTAAATGAATCATGGTCAATAAATTTTCAAACTTCAGTTTATTTGTTGTATGATTTTTTTGCTTGTATATCAAGCTTCCCTTGGTCTAGCACCCTGTCTGTTTCTCATCCTTTGAGCACCTCACCCTCTACCATCTCTCCTCGCTCTCCCTCAAATCGGCCTAGTTTACCTCACCCCCCCACCCTTCCCCCCAAACCTCCTGGCTCTTTCCTCAATGATATCTTTCATCCCTGTCCCTCTGCACTGAACACCTACTCATACAACAACAACAACTACAACAAGATTACATTTGTATAGCGCCTTTCAAGTCAGGAGGACGTCCCAAGTTGCTGGACAGTATACAGCATTTCAGACCCGAGCCGGGGTCAGGGGCGAGAAGGGAGGGGAATCTTGGGGAATCTTGTGACCAATGGCATGGTCGAAGAGGATGGTCTTGAGGCGGGACTTGAAGGAGGCTAAGGAGGCGGAGTGATTGGGGGAATGGAGTTCCAGAGGTTGGGGACAGAGTGGCTGAAGGCTCTCCCACCAATGGTGGGGTAGGTGGGTTGGGGGACGTGGAGTAGCCAGAGCCGGCTGAGTGGAGGGAGCGGGCAGGTTGGTAGGGGGTTAGGAAGTCTCAGAGATAGGATGGGGTGAGACCATTGAGGGCTTTGTAGGTGAGGACCAGGATTTTGAACTGGATCCTCTGAAGGATAGGGAGCCAATGGAGTTGGGCGAGCAGGATCACAGAGTTTGGTGCAGGAGAGGCTGCAGAGTTCTGGATTATCTGCAGTCTGTGGAGGGAGGAGTTGGGAAGGCCGACAAGCAGGGCATTTGCACAGTTGAGCCTGGAGGTGAACAAGAGTTTCAGCGGCCTGAGGGGTGAGGTAGTGGCGGAGTCGAACGATGTTACAGAGGTGAGGGAAGGCAGAGCGGGTCATGGATTGGATGTGGGGAAGAAGATAGTTGAGGGTCGAACAAGACCCCCAGGTTCCTGACTGGTTGGTGAGTTGTAGTGTGCAACCATGGAGGGTGATGCTGCCAGAGCCTGAGGTGCTGAGGCGCTGGGGTGAGCCAATCAGGAGGCCCTTAGTCTAATCACATTCAACTGTAGGAAGTTTGCATCAGGACTTGATGTCCAACAGGCAGTCTGTCAGGACAGCAGTGGTCCTGGAGTTGAGGGTGGGGGCAGAAAGATAAAGTGGGGTGTCATCCCCATACATATGGAAGTTGACTCCATGTCTGCGGATGATGTCACCAAGGGGGACCATGGAGATATTAAAGAGGAGACAAGAACAGAGCCCTGGGGGACACCAAATGTGACAGTGTGGGGGCTGGAGGAGAAACGTTAGAGGCAACAAAGTGGAGAGGGTGAGAGAGATAGGAATCAAACCAGGCAAGGACAGGTCCGCGAAGATTAAGTAAAGAGAAGAGGTGTTTATGAGGATGGAGTGGTCGACAGTGTCGAAGGCGGCAGAGAGGTCGAGGAGGACAAGGAGGCAGAGGGAGCCTTGATCACAGATGTTCAGAATGTCATCAGTGACTTTGACCAGGGCTGTTTCCATGCTGTGGGCAGCACGGAAGCCGGATTGGAGGGGTTCAAAGAGGGAATGGCGAGAGAGAAAGGAGCGGAGCTGGGAAGCAATGACTTGTTCCAGGACCTTGGAGAGGAATAGGAGGAATAATTTAAAAATAATTATTCTGCATTCAGAGCGGGATTCCCTCTCCAACCCAAGCCAATGGGGATAATAACCCCCTGGCCCAAGAAACATGAATGTTCTTGAACTTTATTTTCCTAATATAAGGTTTCCTATCTGTTTTCCTTTGCAGTGATACATTAATATGCGAACTGTAGATTAATTTCCCTCCAATTTGTCAAGTCAAACAGGAGCCGACGTTCCCACGATAGAATGGGTTATCGTTCTCACTTCTCCAATCCTCGGCTATTACTCCAACATGCTTGTATTATTTCTGTGTGTAACAAACTCCAAGATAACTCTTCTATTATAATAATCCTTGTAATCCTTTCAGATTGGAGGATTTACAGATTTACTGTAAATTGCAGTAACTGCACCCGATGGCACAGCTGCAGACAAAACCCAATAAAATCAATGAGGAAGAATTACTTCATAGAATTAGATTCAGTTTTAAAATCATTCGCGGTTTTTTTCATATC
Source organism: Callorhinchus milii (assembly GCF_018977255.1). Lineage (NCBI taxonomy): Eukaryota > Metazoa > Chordata > Chondrichthyes > Chimaeriformes > Callorhinchidae > Callorhinchus > Callorhinchus milii. The sequence goes on along the minus strand of NW_024704766.1, from coordinate 8,414,125 downwards.
CGCTACAGTCATTTGCTACCATTTAGTTTGATTTAAATTCTTCCTTGTTAAATCAGAAATGAAAGAAATGGAATTTTTCAGAAAATGTTGGAAAACAAAACATTCCTCCCACGATCCAAATGTCCATTACTTGGGCTTCCTTCACTCTGCATTTTTGATTGACTTCTACCAACTTCTACCAACATCTAGACATAGGTATTTGGGTGTGTTTCTCACCCCTTCCATACCCCTTCCATGCTGCAAGAGATTGCACACACCAAAACTAGACATAAACTTTGTTTATCCATAGCTGAAACTGAACTGAATCCGGCACAATAGGTTTCAGGCATCCAGCTATTAAATGTTGCTTACCCTAACCATATTTAAAACTGCCCTTAACCATTTGATAACATTATCTTCTGGTGTGTGTCAGTCTGACCATCCAGCTCACCCTCTGAATCAAAACTGTTGTGGCACGGTTGCATTTCAAGATTTCAACAACAACAACTTCAACAACTTGGATTTATATTGCGCCCTCCACGCCGGACAAAGTCTCAGAGCGCTTTACAGTTTCGGATCCCGGGACCGAGCCAAGGAGAGGGGGGGGAAGGTGACCAAAGGCGCAGTCGAAAAGAAAGGTCCTCACCCTTGTCTTCAAATCCCTCCGCACCCTCCTACCTCTCTGACCTCCTCTTTCCTCAAAACAGTGCCCGTTGCCTTCGTTCCTCCGGATCTGGCCTCCTCCTTGTCCCCCAAGTCCTCTGCTCCACCCCGAGGCTCTGGAACTCCCTTCCTCACTCCCTTCACCTCGCCCCTTCTCTTCCTACTTTCAGGTCTCTGCTGAAGACCTTTCTGTTCAACTGCCCCTTTGGTCATCTTCCTCTCCCTCGGCCCCGGGATCCGTTACTGTGAAGTGCTCTGAGACGCCGTCCGGCGTGGAGAGCGCTATATAAATCCAAGTTGTTGTTGTTATTGTTGCATTTGTGCTCAGTATCCCAGTGTAGGAGCAGAGTTTTGCATTTGCTGTCTTTCATGTGAGATGGTTAACTGTGTTCTTAAAGATCATTCAAAAAGAGAGGGATGTTTCTTCCAATGCCTTGGCCAACAATCCTCATTTATTTTACTGAGTTGTTGCAGTTTCTCAGAGCCTTTTCAATTTAGTAGCTGGGAATGTTTGTTTATGGAAGGATTTTGATGGGAAGTTGTGTAGGTATTCGTGGCTCCGGGTGCTCACAGGAGATAATGCGCACAGGATGTCTTTCCTAGCATTGGAAATTATATCTTGTATCTTTGGGATTCAAATGGAGATCATTCTTGTGTTGTGAATCTTTTCGCTTCAATGGGACCTTTCTCTTGGCCTGGGACTGGATTCATCATTGTCACTTATTTGGTTAATGAGGATGAGATTTGAGCGCCTCTCCTGTGCTGGTGTCTGAAAGGGAGATGCAAATAGTGAAACTGGAGCCACTCTGGTTGGAGAGTGAAAGCTTTGGTCTGTATGAGATGAAAAGCTGCCTCATTCTTGGCTCCAGATTTCTCATTTCAGATTCCCTCCAACATTTGCAATTTTCTTCAGAAAGACATTCAGACTTTAAGTAGCACTTCAGGTCTTGAGTTACAGCCCTGATTGAATTCCATGTCGTCAGTTGATAATCAGCAAGAAAATCAGTTTTTATTCTGTTATATTCTTGCAGCATGTTGGTTTCTCAGACTAATTTCGTAATCTGGAATAATTGACTGGATTTGACCGAGTGCAAATGCTGCTCAGAGCAGGTCGGGTTTAGTTGTGCTCAGGTCAGTGTTTCAAACTCTAATTGTTCTTTAGTCATTTGCAGAAATTAAATTTTGTGTGATGCCGTCCAGGATTTAATTATTTCTGCTCGCTATATTCAATATTTGTTTTAGGGATATTTAATAGTAGTGCAGTAATTAAAAGCGATTAGAGTAAAACGTGGATCCAATCAGTACAGAGATGTGTTCTCAATGTGCCACCAGGAGGCTCAGCCATGGGCTCTGGTAAATCGCTGCTATTTTTGGAGCACTCAGTAAACACCAGTGTTGACTGTAGGCGTCAGAGCTTAAACCTATATAAAGGACCAACTCTGAGGTTTTGAATTCAGGTAACCTTTGAAACTGATGTTGATTGCGTATGGGCAGCTGTACCACCTTCCTCCCTTTCAACCAATTCAGAAGATATAACCACACGTGAGTAATCTCTTTATGGCCATTTAGCCCTGATCTGTAGTAATCATCAAAAATCCGCAATATTTTTGTCAATTTTCTGTCTTTCTGCTCTCTTTTCATGAAGACGGTGACTTGCTGGAGTCGATGTCACTGTGTAGCTGTAAAAGTCGTTACATCCTTTGGGACCTTTGGACAGCGATTACCTTTTAGGAACCCTGACGAACCCTAACCCTAACCCTAACCCAGGGTCACTGTGTCCATTTTAGCTTCTATTTCTGCCCTTGGCCACATAACTTAACACAGACTGGGAGTCAGACCTTTGATCGGTTGGTTTACGTGTCTGCAGCACCTTTACTCATTGGGTGCCGCCAAAAGCAGTTTTATTATTTCTAAAAAGAGGTTTCCATGTGGTGCCTCAACTGCTGATTTCCAACCTGTGCGGAAGTTCATCTATTCGCTGCCTTTCTCGCTCTGTGCCCGGAGTGAAGCTGCAGCGATCATTGTATCACTCCTGATGTTCATTAATGTTTTCTTCCTTTCCTCTCTTTCCTTCCTTCCTCCTTTGTGTTTGTGACATATTTCTGTTTCTCTGTCTATTTATTTATCGGCCATATTACATGTTTTCTACTCGGGAAATTATGTTTTTTAATAATTTAAGTCTTAGGTGAGATGGAATTTGATGTGAAACTGGGAAAGTTCCAACCCATTGGATCAGCTGTTTAGGCTTTTGGTTGGAGACAGAGGGAGAGAGTAGTAATGGGAATAGCGGCGCAGTTTGGACCACTGTTCAGCCCTGAACCACAGATGTGAGGATGGAGGCGATTGAAATGCGGATCTCGAGTTCAGATGCTTTGCAATGACAATTTGTCATTGAGGTCTTGAAAATTGTGAGGAAGCTCTGAAGATGCTTTTATTTAAGAGAATAAGGGTTGAATTACAGCCGAGGCTCTTTGGAGTTTAGATCTGGATTTGGTGGATTCACATTCAGTCGCATAAAACTTTCGATAAACTGCAACGTCAGTGAATAATATGAACATTGTTTTATTGCTAAAGTGCCCCATTTCCCTCTGTGCTCTCAGGATGGCGGGTCCCGTGTGGCTGTGGCTCTGTGCGGTGGTGTCAGTGACGCGGGACGGAGGTCAGTAACTTTGGGCCATTTCCTTTTCCCATTTCCCTGTTTGCAGAGGTCAATAATAATCTTCTGTTTTATCTTTTTCAGTTTTTTGTTCGGAGTTGTTATATCCGTTTGGAACAAACAATGCAGACGCCGAAACTCCCAAAGTGGATGATGGCGGTTCCCCCGAAATTCCCCTCTTGGTCACATTTCCGTATTTTGCTGTGGGTCAGAGGTCTCTGTACGTGAGTACAGTGGCGCTGAGGATATAATGTGTTGTTCTCCTTTTAAATAAAATGTAAATAATATCAAAATCAATCCTGAAAATTCTAATGTTAATGAGTTCAATCATTGGCTTGAAACTGACCCCGTGAAACCCACTGATGCGTTGCGTTCGATTTAAAAGTGAGTTACTGTATCCTCTGCAGTAAAGCTGCTTTTGAAGAGAATAATTTTATAAATCATTTCCCTATTTTTTAGGTGAATAACAATGGAGTGATCTCTTTCAATGTGCAAGTCAGTCAGTTCACTCCGGAGGCTTTCCCTCTGTCTGACGGCCGCTCCTTCATGGCGCCCTTTTGGGCCGATGTGCACAATGGCATTCGAGGGACTGTGTACTTCAGGGAGAGCTCTGAGCCCCACATCCTCCGGAGGGTCACCAGAGACATCAGTAGGAACTTCAGAGATCAGGCGTCGTTCTCGGCCACGTGGGTCTTCATCGCCACTTGGCACCAGGTCACCTTCTATGGCGGCAGCTCAACAACGCCGGTAATCACTCGCGCACTGTCCCTCACAATATAGTTACAACAGATGTAGACGCCCAAACCTTTGCCATTTCCCGATAGCTCCAATGTTTTACATTAACTTGTTCCCCAGTGCTAAGGACAGTGACGGCATTCCGTCAACATTGTTCTTGATTTTAATTGATGATGAATCCTTTATGCTTATGCTGTTCCACTACGATTATAAATGAAACCAATTATAAAAATACAAATACAGAGTTAACTATGACTTTGTGTAGAGGCTGTGAAAACTCTTCCGGTGAACAATGATATATAATCACAACCAACAGGGCCAATATGGTGAGATTTCAGCAGTACTCTCAGCTGTACCTTACTCTTGTGTCACCTCATGATTATGCATGTGAGACAGTCACTCACATATGTAAAATGTTGGACATTTGATTCAGAAGTATAAGGCATTCACTTCAATAACTGTCAACCTCACTCAATGTGCAAGTTGGTCAAGTTGCCGGTTGGTCAAGGAGGGTATACAGCACAGGGAGAGTGTGATCATCCTTCCTGTTGCTGAGTGAAGGATGAGATTTATAACAGTCTGCAGTCCATTTTGCTGTGTGAGTGTCCCGGTGTACATCATTCCTTTTGTCCAGGTGGATGATCGTTACACTACTGATGTATTATAAAAGTTCTGCCTCTTAACATCTCTGATTGCTAAATAATTACTTCTGCTCCACCTTTAATTTCATTGTCTCCCTGAAATCCAGGACCATCTCCAAACCTACCTGCTTCCTCTGGTACAATAGTTATCTCCGTTCCCTCAAATCCTAAACCCGGTTGCTCGAGCGTACATGGCACAAAACCGGCCTCAGTTTTCACTGCCAGCTGTGGCTTGAGCATTTTCACACCAACCATTGCTCCCTCTCGCAAACCGAAACTGCATTCTACCCGCAGGTCATTCTGGAGCCCTAAAATAACTCCGAAATCCTGTTCTCCACCACCCACCACTCCTACGCGTACATCAAGCACCCTCAATCCTATCATTAAATGCCAAGTGCAAAGAGGTCTTTATCTCTGAGATAGAGCAGAGAGCCCAGCAGGGCGAGGAGGGAACTGAATGACGTGGACCAGAGTGAGAATTCTGTTAGGGAATTATGTAAGAGAGGGAATTTGGTGCAGAACTTTTTTTTCTCATATGCATTCCTGGGGAAGTAGGTGTTAAGTATTAAGGAGTGTGAGCAAGGGACAAAAGGTGCTAAATAAATTGTGGAAAATAAACTAAACTGGAATAAAAGGCGAAGGATAAAACTCATAAATTAAAAGTATATATATAAATTTCTCTGTTCTCAAGCAGAGAGCCTAGCAGAGCAAGGACGTACCTGAGTGAAAATGGAACAGAGTGGGAATTCTGTGCAGGAATTTGGTGAGAGTTGGAATTTGGTGCAGTGGGGAAAGAGGTGCATATTTGTAAAATACATAATATTTATATAAAAATAATATAAAACATGTCTGAGAATATGGAAGGGCAAACCTATTGCATGCACAATGTATGCCATGTGGGAACTCCATGATGCTTTGTGTGTAGCATCAGAGAGGAGAAAAAGTTTTTTTTTTCAGGATTCGGAGTAACAAATAGCAATGCAATGAGTAGTCCAGAAAATGGATTTAGACAGGGGAGAAATGCAGATCAGACTCAGTCAGTCTTGGAGTGCATGTACACAGATACAGAAGTGGCTGGGTGACAGAAAGCAGAGCATGGTGGTGGACGGTTTCTTTTTCTGACTGGAGGGATTTGTATTGGTATACCCAGTGGTATTGGGACCAATGCTGTTCGTGATCTATGTAAATGACCTGGACTTGGGTATAAGGAGTACAATTTCAAAGTTTGAGGAAAATACTAAGCTAGGAAAAGTAGCAAACATTGAGGGAGCAGTATCAGACTGCAAATGGACGCAGACCGACTGGTAACATGGGCAGTCACATGGCAGATGAAGTTTAATGTGGAGAAATGCAAAGTTTTTCAAGAGCGAACTGGATAGGTATCTGGGTAAGACGGGTTTGCAAGGTTATGGGGAGAAAGTTGGTGATTGGGGTTAGTGAAAGTGATGCTCTGTCAAAGAGCCGGGACAGACTCGATGGGCTGAATGGCCTCCTTCTGTGCCGTAACATTCTATGAATCTATGAATCTATGATGCATTTTGGGAGATAGAATGAGGAGAGGAAATATAAGCTGATGGTACAATCTTAAAGGGGACGAAGGAACAGAGAGACCTCGGGGTTAGAACATAAGAATTAGGAGCAGGAGTCGGCCATTTGGCCCCTCGAGCCTATGCCCCGCCATTCGATAAGATTGTGGCTGATCTTCAGACCTAACTCTAATTACCCACCCTCTCCCCATATCCCCCAATCCCTCTGTTTTTTAAAGAATCTATCAGTCTCAGCCTTGAAGATGTTCAAGGACTGACATCTACAGCCTTCTGGGGGAGTGAATTCCATAAATTCACTGCCCTCTGAGCGAAGAAATGTTTCCTCAAATCTGTTCTAAAAGGCTGACCCTTAATTTTCAGACTGTGACCCCTGGTTAGAGATTCTCCCACCGGGGAAACAGACCCTCAGTGACTACTTTATCAGCCCTTTAAGAATCTTATATGTTTCAATAAGTTCTCCCCTAATTCTTCTGTACTCTAGAGAATACAGTCCTCGTTTATTCAGCCTATCCTCATAGGTCAGTCCCCTCATCCCAGGCACTAACCGAGTGAATCTACGTTGCACACCCTCGAGGGCAAGTACGTCCTTTTATAAATAAGGAGACCAACACTGCACACAATACTCTCGGTGCGGTCTCACAAGGCCTTATACAGCTGCAGCGAGACTTCCCTACTCTTTACTCTAAACCTTTTGCAATGAACGCTAACATGCCGTTCGCCTTCTCAGTTGCTGCTGCACTGCAAACTAACTTTTTGAGACTGGTGTACAAGGACACCTAAATCCCTCTGAACACTCACACTATCTAATCTCTCCCCCTCTAGAAAATAATCTGTTTTTCTATTTTTTCTACCTAGGTGAATAACTTCACACTTCCCCACTCTCCTCGCCTATCTATATCCCGTTGCAATCTTTTTGCATCATCCTCAGAGCTCACTCTCCCACCGAGTTTAGTGTCATCCGCGAACTTAGATACGTTACATTCAACGTCCTCGTCTGGATCATTGATGTAAATTGTAAATAGCTGAGGCCCGAGCACTGATCCTTGTGGCACTCCACTAGTCACATTCTGCCAATTCGAGAAGGACGCGTTTATCCCTATTCTCTGTTTTCTGCCCGTTAACCACGCTTCAATCCGTGCTAATATGCTTCCATTAATCCCGTCGGCTTTATCCTAGGTGTGCAATCGCCTTTTGTTTGGCACTTTGTCAAATGCCTTTTTCAAATCTAAATATACTACATCTACTGGTTTCCCCCTATCTAACCTGTTAGATACATCTTCAAAAAACTCTAAAAGATTAGTTAAGCATGACTTCCCTTTTGTAAAGCCATGTTGACTGCCTAATCTTGTTATGGTCTTCCAGGAATCCCATAACAACATCTTTAATTAAGGACTCAAGAATTTTCCCTCCCACTGATGTCAGACTAACTGGTCTATAGTTCCCCATCTTCTCTCTCCCACCCTTCTTAAATAGTGGTGTTACGTTTGTAATCTTCCAATCAATGGGAACCATTCCAGAATCCAGAGAATTTTGGAAGATCAAAGACAAGCCATCCACTATCTCACTATCTCTTTTAAAACTGTAGGATGGATGTAGACTATCAGGTCCAGGGGATGTATGAGTTTTAAGACCTGACAATTTACCTAAAGCCATTTCTTTACTAATATTAATTCCCAAGTTGCTCGCTAACATTGTCTTCTTGGTTCCCCTCTATTCTTGGTAGGTTTTCAGTATCTTCTAAGGTGAAGACAGTAGCAAAGTACTTGTTTAATGACTCTGCCATGTCTTTGTCCCCTACTATAATTCCCCCCGTCTCTGCCTGTAGCGGACCCACATTTATCTTTGACAGCCTCTTCCTCTTTATATATTTATAAAAACTCTTGCAGTCTGTGTTTATGTTCCTCGCTATTTTGCCCTCATATTCAATTTTCTCCCTTTTAATCACTTTTTTGTTTCTCCTTTGTTGATCCCTAAAGTTCATATAAGTAAATCTTTGAAGGTGGCAGGACAGGTAGATAAAGCTGTTAAAATACGGGATACTTGCCTTCGTAAATAGGAGTATAGATATGCAAGAGTCAGGAAGTTATGATGAACCTTTATAAAATAGTGGTTAGGCTTCAGCTAGAGGCTGTGTTCAGTTCTGGGCCCCACACTTTAGGAAGGATGTCAAGGCATTGGAGAGAGTGCAAAGGAGATTTACAACAACAACAACTTGGATTTATATAGCGCCCTCCATGCCGGATGGCGTCACAGAGCGCTTCACAGTAATGGATCCCGGGACCGAGCCAGGGGGAGGAAGGTGACCAAAGGCACAGTCGAAAAGAAAGGTTTTCAGCAGAGACCTGGAAATGGGAAGGGAGGGAGTGAGATGAAGGGAGTGAGGGAGGCAGTTCCAGAGCCTCGGGGCATAGTGGCTGAAGGCACGGCCACCGAGGGTGGAGCGGAGGACTCTGGGGACGAGGAGGAGGCCAGACCCAGAGGAACGAGGGCAACGGGTACTGTTTTGAGGAGAGAGGAGGTCAGAGAGGTCGGGGGGTGCAGAGGAGTGCAGGGACTTGAATACAAGGGTGAGGATCTTGAGATCGATCCTCTCTGGGATAGGCAGCCGGTGCAGTCTGGCCAGGACTGGGGTGATCGGGGAGCAGAGTTTCGTGCGGGTGAGAATGCGGGCGGCAGAGTTTTGAATGATTTGAATTTTATGGATGGTAGTGGATGGGAGACCGGCGAGGAGGGCGTGGGTTAGAGTAGTCCAGACTTGAGGTGACAAAGGCATGGACTAGGGTTTCAGCGGCTTTTGGAGAGAGGTATTGGCGGCGATGGGCGATGTATCGGAGGTGGAAGAAAGCAATGCTGTTGAGGGACCGGATGTAGGGGAGAAAGGATAATTGGGGGTCGAACCTGACGCCTAGGTTTCATACGGGTTTGGAGAGTTTTAGTGGGAGGTTGGGTAGGTGTAGGAGGTGAGAGCGTGAGATTTTAGACGTTGACGAGAACCAAAGAGTACGGCTTCCGTCTTGTCAACGTTCAGCTGAAGGAAATTTGCACTCATCCAGCCCCTGAGATCTGATAGGCAGAACATCAGGGGACTGGGGGGAGGTCACAAAGAGAAGTGGAAAAATAGACTTGGGTGTCATCTGCATACATGTGGAAGGGTACCCCATGTCTGCGGGTGACATCCCAACGAGGGAGCATATAGATCAGAAAGAAGAGGGGGCCAAGGATGGATCCTTGGGGTACCCCACAGGTGACCGGGTGAGAGCGGGAAGAGACGGTTTGTGAGGTAGGTGTACTGCTGACGGTTTGTGAGGTAGGACTCGAACCAGGCGAGTGCTGTCTCACTGAGGTGGATGACGGAGGAAAGGCGGTGGAGGAGGATGGCGTGATCAACTGTGTCGAACGCGGCGGAGAGGTCCAGGAGGACAAGGAGGCCGAGGGAGTCCTGGTCACAGATAAAGAGGATGTCGTTTGTGACTTTCACAACGCAGTCTCTGTACTGTGGGCGGAAACCAGACTGGAGGGGTTCGAAGAGGGAGTGGAAGGAGAGGTGTGCGCGAAGTTGGTTGGCAACAACGCGTTCTAGAACTTTTGAGAGGAAGGGCAGGTTAGAAATAGGGTGGTAGTGGCTAAGGTTTGAGGGATCTACGGAGGTTTTTTCAGGAGGGCGGGATGACAGCAGTTTTGAGGAAGGCAGGGACTGATCCAGAGGAGAGGTACTGGTTGATGACGTCAGTCAGTAGTGGGCAGAGGAGGGGGAGCTGTGTGACCAGTAAGTTGGTGGGGAGGGGGTCGAAGCAGCAGGTGGTGGGTTTCATGGAGGTGATGGTGGGTGAGAGGGAGGAGGGAGAGATGGGGAGGAAGGAATGTAGAATGTGGGTGGTGGTAGGAGCAGATGATGAGGAGGGTGAGGGGGACAGAGAGGGTGTGGTGGTGGGTGACAAGAGGCAGGTGGATGAGGCTGCCTGGCGGATGTTAAGTATTTTAGATGAAAAGAAGTCCATGACCTCCTCGCACTTGGCATTTGATACGAAGATTGAGGAGGCCTAAGGGGGGGCACAGAGGAGGTGGAAAAAAGGATTTTAGGGTTGTGTTTAGTCTCCAAGATGATGTTGAATGTGAGGGCCGTTTTTGCGTGTGTCAAAGAACAACGATAGCTGTGGAGATGTTCAAGCCACAGTTGGCGGTGAACTGTCAGGCCAGTTATCCGCCATCTGCGCTTGAGCAGACGGGTTTGGGTCTTCAGGCAGCGGAGATGCTTGTTGTACCAGGGGGATCGGGTGGGTTTGGAGATGTTCCTGGATTTTAGGGGGACGAGGGAGTTGAAGGTGGAGGAGAGGCGATCATGGAGCAGCTGGACAGAGGGATAGGATGTTTGATGATGCGAGGGCCTTTGTGAGGATCTCAGGGGGCAGTAGAGGATGGTTGAGGGCTTGGTGGAGGAGAGAGGGATGTGAGAGGAGAAGGAGATGAAAAAGTGGTCTGAGATGACCTTATCCACTATGCTTAGGTCGGAAATGTCAAGGCCATGGGTGATGACGAGGTCAAGTGCATCACCACGGGTTGTGGGTAGGTGAGTTTATATGAAGGGTAAGGTTTAGGGAGGAGAGGAGGACAGTGAAATCGGCAGAAGTGGTGCAAGGGGAGTTTAGCTGGAGGTTGAAATCACCCATTATGATTTCGAAGCAGAGGGACAGGGAAGAGAGGAGAGTAGATAGGTCTGTGTGGAAGGAGCCGGGGGGCTTAGGGAGTTGGTAGACGAGGAGGATTTTCAAAGGGAGAGAGGGGTGGAAAAGGATGAGGTGCTCGAAGGAGGGGAAGCAGCCAGAGGAGTAGGGGGTGAGACTAAGGGAGGCTTTGGAAATGAAGGCCATTCCGCCACCACGTTGGTTTGGACGGGGGGGTGTGGTGGAAGGTGTAGCCTGGAGGGGAGGCTTCCACTAGGGGGACCGGGTCACTGGGGGAGACCCAGGTTTAGGTGAGTCTGAGAATGTCAAGGTGCTCCTCCAGGCTGAGGTCATGCATGGTGAGGACTTTATTTGAGAGGGAACGGACATTTTGGAGGGAAATGTGGGTGGGTTTGTTGGAGGGTGGGGAGGGAGGAGAGAGTGGTGCGGAGAGGATTTTGAGTTGTACAGGAGAGATGGTTGTGGAGAGTGGTGTGAGTGGAGAGTTGGGGAGGGTACGTATGAGGGAGGGGGAGTTGGGTTTGCCTTAAGGAGTCGGTTTGAGCAACAACAACAACAACAAGATTCCATTTATAAAGCGCCTTTCACGTCAGGAGGACGTCCCAAGGCGCTGCACAGTTGGGTCAGGACCCGAGCAGGGGGAAATGGTCAGGGGGAGGGAAGGGAAGGGAGGGAGCGAGGAGGGGGGAAATGGTCAGGGGGAGGGAAGGGAGGGAGCGAGGAGGGGGGAAATGGTCAGGGGGAGGGAAGGGAGGGAGTGAGGAGGGGGAAGAGAGTCGAGAGGGGAGCTGAAGGCTCGGTCAAAGAGAAAGGTTTTGAGACCGGCCTTGAAGGAGGAAAGGGAGGAAGCGGCGAAGGCACTGGGGGATGGAGTTCCAGAGCCTGGGGGCTGAGAGGCTGAAGGCCTGACCACCGATGGTAGGGCGGTTGGGGCGGGGGACGTGGAGCAGACCGGAGCCGGAGGAACGGAGGGTACGGGCAGGTAGGTAGGGGGATAGTAGGTTGGAGAGGTAGGAGGGAGCAAGGCCGTGGATGGCCTTATAGGTGAGGATGAGGATCTTGAAATCAATCCTCTGGGGGATGGGGAGCCAGTGGAGGCGAGCGAGGGTGGGTGTGATGTGGTCCCGAAGCCTGGTGCGGGACAGTACACGAGCTGCAGAGTTCTGAATGACCTGCAGTGTGGAGGGAGGTGGCGGAAAGGCCGGCGAGGAGAGAGTTCCCATAGTCCAGCCTTGAGGTGACAAAGGCGTGGACCAGGGTTTCAGCCGCGTGAGGGGTGAGGTAATGCCGTAGTCTGGCGATGTTCCGGAGGTGATGGAAGGCGGTGCCAGTTGTGGTGCGGATGTGAGGGAGAAAGGACAGCTCAGGATCGAAGAAAACGCAGAGGTTCCTGACTGGCTTTGAGAGGTGGAGAGTGCAGCCTTGGATGTTGATGGTGTCGGCGCCTGAGGTGCGGAGGCGCTGACGTGAGCCAAACAGGAGGGCCTCGGTTTTTCGCACGAAGCTGAAGAAAGTTGTCTCTCGTCTAAGACTCGATGTCAGACAGGCTGTCAGGACATCGGTGGTCGTGGAGTTGAGAGTAGAGGAGGAAAGGTAGAGTTGGGTGTCATCCGCATACATGTGGAAGTTAACTCCATGTCTGCGGATGATGTCACCACAGGGGGAGCATATAGAGGGTGAAGAGGAGGGGACCGAGGACAGAGCCCTGAGGGACACCGCACGAGACAGTGCGGGGGGTGGAGGAGAAGCCATTTGCAGAGACAAAAAAGACGGTGGGAGAGGTACGACCTAAACCACTCAAGGACAGTGCCTTGAAGGTTGAGGTGGGAGGACAAGCGTTGGAGTAGGATAGCATGGTCGACCGTATCGAATGCTGCCGATAGGTCGAGGAGGACGAGGAGGCAGAGGGAGCCCTGGTCACAGATGGTCAGGATATCATTGGTGACCTTGACCAGGGCAGTTTCTGTGCTATGGGCAGCACGGAAACCCGACTGAAGGGGTTCGAAAAGTGAATGGGTGGAAAGGAAAGAGCGCAGTTGAGAGGCGACAACTCTTTCCAGGACCTTGGAGAGAAAGGGGAGGTTGGAGATGGGCCGGTAGCTTGATAGCTGCGACGCATCAAGGGAGGGTTTTTTCAGGGTGGGCGTGATGGTGGCAGTTTTTAAGGGAATGGGGACAGAGCCAGAGGAGAGGGACAGGTTGACGATGTCGGTGATATGTGGGGCAAGAAAGTGGAGCTGGGAGATAAGGAGTGGAGTGGGGATGGGGTCAAGGGAGCAGGTGGTTGGTTTCAGGGATAGGATGAGTTTGGTGACAGAGGGTGGGGAAACGGGTACAAAAGTGAGTAGGGGAGGATGGGTAGCAGTCGGAGTGAGGGGGTTGGGGGTTGGTGGATGTTGGAGGGGAAGTGACCGCAAAGCAGAGGGAGTGAATGACAGGACACATGGGGTTGCTGCTCTGGGACAGCTAGTGCCGGGAGCCACGATGGGCCCAGCGGAGGATGCCAAGGCTGGAGCAGAGAGAAGTGGTGATGGGTTCGAGGAGAGAGAGAAGGTGGGGAGGCCGGTGGGAGAGAAGGACAGAGCGGGAGTAGTGGATAGAGGGGGGTGGGACAAGAGACATAGAGAGGGGTGGGAGGAGAGACATTTGGAGTGGAGGGGGAGGGGGAGGCTCAGGTCGGGGTGGCAGCCAAAACGCACACGCAGAGACTGGGAGCGAGCGATCAACGGGACGGCATCAGCCCTCAGGCTTAGCCTCCCAGGTCATGGCCGGGATGGCAGTGCCAGGGGCCAGGCCATTGTTGTTGTTGTTGTTGCTGGGGTTTTTTTAAAAAAAAATTTAACTGTGACATCACACCGACATCACTTTGTGAATCGCGCTGCCTCGTCACTTCCCCCCTGCGGTCTCCTACCTCCACTCCGGACTGAGTGGCTCCTCACCTGCTGTGCTTTTATACACAGCCAGGCCTCCTGGTACCATTTACTAGGATGGTACCAGGAATGAGGGATTTCAGTTATCAGGAGAGGCGAGAGAAGCTGGGATTGTTCTTGGAGCTGAGAAGATTAAGAGGAGACTTAACAGAAGTTTTCAAAATGATGAGGGGATTCAATAGGGTGAACAAGGAGAAACTATTTCCACTGGCAGGTGGATCGGTAACCCGAGGACACCAATTTAAAATAGTTGTTAAAAGAAACAGGTGAGGAGAAATGTTTTCGTAAAGCGAGTTATTTGGTCTGGAATGAATTGGGGAAGCCAATTCAATACCAACTTTGAAGAGGGAAGTAGATAATTATGGGAGGACAAGTTTGCAGGGCTATATGGAGAGAGTGGGGGAGTGGGATTGATTTGGAAGCTCTTTTAAAAGAACCGGCACAGACACAATGGGCCGAATGGCCTCCTTCTGCGTTGTATAACTCTATGATTCTATTGACAACATCCGCCTGACCGCCTCCTCCCATATTCCCCACCAACCCCATTCCCTCTCCGTTACCCAATCCTCCCATATCTCCTACCACAGGCCCCAACCTACAATTGTTTGCCTCCATCTCTTCTTCCTCCCTCTCATCCTTCATCACCCAGATGAAACGCACCACCTGCTGCCTCGACCCCCTCCTCACCCAGCTGCTGGTCCTCCGCTGTCCACTACTGGCAGACACGATAAATCAGTCCCTCTCCTCAGGCCCACTCCCTACCTCAAAACAGCTGTTAACACTCCCCTCCTTAAAAAAGCTACTCTCGATCCCTTCAACCTCGGGCACTACCGTCCCATTTCAACCCTGCCCTTCCTGACCAAAGCCCTGGAATGTGTTGTTGCAAATCAACTTTTCTCACACCTCACCCTCCACTTCTTACTCGAGGATCCTCAAGTCTGGTTTTGGCCCAGCACACAGCACAGAGTAACAAATTACTTCCTTTCTCCCTGTGACCAGGGCTCCCTCTGCCTCCTCGTCCTCCCCAAATCTATTTCTCCTTCATCTGCGACTCCCAGTCTACTGGTGTCCTGTCAGCTTGTTTGACGGACATCAAGGCCTGGATGAGTGCAAATTTCCTGCAGCTGAATGTCGGCAAGATGGAAGCCATACTCTTTGCGGGCTTGACCTTCTCAACCTCCCCGGGTTCTCCAGCAGACTCTCCGAACCTGTGTGCAACTTAGGTATCAGGTTCTATGCCCAGCCTTCCGTTCTACCACACATCCATTCCCTGACCAGGATCGTTTTTAATAATAATAATAATAATATTATTAGTAGTTTTTTTCCACCTCTGCTACATTGCCCACCACCGTCCATACCTCACAACAGTCACTTCCCGGCTGCACCATTCTAATGCCCTCCTCGCTGATCTCCCCAGCTCCACCATGAACAAAATACAATTAATTAATAACTCTGCCATCTGGATACTCACCTGCACAAAACTCCGTATCCCCATCACACCAGTTCTAGCCAGGCTCCACTGGCTCCCAATCACCGAATGGATCAATTTCACGATGCTCTCACTCATTTTCAAATCCCTTCAATCCCTCACACCTCCAGAGCTATCCGACTTGCTTACCCCACAACACACAATCCGCTGCCTCCGCTTGGCTGACTCCGGCCTCCTGCTTGGCTCTCATGCCCTCCATTCCACCATCGGCCACTATGCCCAAAACTCTGGAATTCTCTCCCTCAATCCCTCCGCCTTTCCCCTTCATGACCCACATTCAAATCTTATTTCCCCTGGAGAAAAATCCCCCTCCATACCCTCTCCGCTGTCCTGGAGACATCTGAACTCCTACACCTCTGGCCTTCCTCCGGCAATGACCTCCATGGTCACCCTTCTAAATAACTCCCTCTTGGTCATCCTTGATACCCTTGCCATCGTCATCTCCCGCACCACCTCATATTTGCAGAAATCCCCATGGTACACCAGCTACCTCGCTCCCTCCAATCTCACCTGCACAATGCTGAATGCACTTGGCACAAATGCAGTTTAACTGTTCATCTTCAGATCTGCCAGGATTGCACCAAGACCTACTACTCTGCCTCGCCTCAGCTAAGTCATCCTTTTATTCCCAAATCATCTAGGAAGCTATGGACAACCCCAGACTCCTCTTTTCTACCATTAACCAACTCCTCCATCCACCCTCCCATGCCTCTGCCATCCTCTCCTCCAACCCCAAATGTGAACAGATGATGGATTTCCTTGAGTCCAACGTCGAAGGGGTCTACTCTGCCATCTTTAGCCCCTCTACCATCACCCCCTCCCTATCTCTCACTCCCCTTCCGGCCCCCACCACCACCCCCTATCCCTCCCTCCACGCTTTTGACCCTGTTTTCTCTCCTTTATTCACCTTCATCATTTCCCATATGAAACCCACCACCTGCTCCCTTGACCCTATTCCTACCCCTCTCCTCACCTCCCAGATTCACCTCTTTGCCCCCCTACTAACAGACATCATTAACCTCTCCCTGTCCACCATACTGTATCCTTCTCCCTAAAGACAGCCGTCATCATCCCTACTCTCAAAAAGTCTTCCCTTGACCCATCTTTCACGACCATACAATTTCAAACCTTCCTTTTCTTTCCAAGGTCATGGAATAAGTCAGCGCTTCCCAACTTCACTCTTTCCTCTCCCAGCATTCCCTCCATGAACCCCTCCAATCTGGGTTTCATGCTGCTCACAGCATGGAGACAGCCCCGGTCGAAGTAGCAAATGACATTCTGTCCACCTGTGACCAGGGCTCTCTGTCTCCTCATCCTTCTTGACCTCTCAGCCACTTTCGATACCATCAACCACTCTATTCTTCTCCACCACCTCTCATCTCACCTCTCAACGCTTCTGTCCTTGCCTGATTCCAATCCTACTTTCAGCATTGTCTGCATTTTGAAGGAGGCTAAGGGGGGGGCGAGGCAGAATGATTGGGGGATGGAATTCCAGTGGTTGGGGACAGAGTGCCTGAAGGCTCTCCCGCTAATGGTGGGGCGGGTGGGTCGGGGGACGTAGAGCAGACCGGAGTCGGCTGAGCTGAGCTGAGTTTCAGCAGCCTGAGGGGTGAGGTAGTGGCAGAGTCGGGCGATGTTACGGAGGTGAGGGAAGGCAGAGAGGGTCATGGCTTTTATGTGGCGAGTTGGTAGGGGTTAGGAGGTCACAGAGGTAGGGTGGGGCAAGCCCATGGAGGGCTTTGTAGGTGAGGACCAGGATTTTGAACTGGATCCTCTGAAGGATAGGGAGCCAATGGAGTAGGGCAAGAATGGGGGAGATGGGGTCATGGAGTTTGTGACCCCATCTCCCCCATTCTTGCCCTACTCCATTGTGACCCCCCAGGTTCCTGACTGGCTGATGAGTTGAAGCGTGCAACCATGGAGGTTGATGCTGCCACAGCCTGAGGTGCTGAGGCGCTGGCGCGAGCCAATCAGGAGGACCTCAGTCTTAATCACATTCAACTGTAGGACGTTTGCCCTCATCAAGGACTTGATGGCTGACAGGCAGTCTGTCAGGACAGCAGTGGTCCTGGAGTTGAGGGTGGAGGCAGAAAGATAGAGATGGGTGTCATCACCATACATATGGAAGTTGACCATGTAGATATTAAAGAGGAGACAAGGACAGAGCCCTGGGGGACGCCAAACGTGACAGTGCGGGGGCTGGAGGAGAAACTGTTAGAGGCAACAAAGTGGAGACAGTGAGAGAGATAGGAATCAAACCAGGCAAGGGCAGATCCGCGAAGATTAAGTAAAGAGGAGAGGTGGTGCATGAGGATGGAGTGGTCGACAGTGTCGAAGGCGGCAGAGAGGTCGAGGAGGACAAGGAGGCAGAGGGAGGGAGCCTGTCACAAATGTTTAGAATGTCATCAGTGACTTTGACCAGGGCTGTTTCCGTGTTGTGGGCAGCGCGGAAGCCGGATTGGAGGGGTTCAAAGAGGGAATGGCGAGAGAGAAAGGAGTGGAGCTGGGACACGGCGACTCATTCCAGGACCTTGGAGAGGAATGGGAGTTTAGAGATGGGGCGGTAGCTGGAGAGGAGGGATGTGTCCAGGGAAGGTTTTTTCAGGATGGGGTGATGACGACTGTTTTTAGGGGGGTGGGAACTGAACCAGTGGACAAGGAGAAGTTGAGTTTGACTTCAGTTATCAGGAGAGGCAGAGAAGCTTGGATTATTCTCCTTGGACCAGAGAAGATTAAGAGGAGACTTGATAGAAGTTTTCAAAATTATGAGGGCATTCGATAAGGTGAGCAAGGAGAAACTATTTCCACTGGCGGGTGGGTCGGTAACCCGAGGACACTGATTTAAAATAGTTGTTAAAAGAAACGGAGGGGAGGTGAGGAGAAATTATTTTACACAGCGAGTTGTTCAGATATGGAATGCTTTGCCTGAAAGGCCGGTGGAAGCCAATTCAATAACAACTTTTAAGAGAGAAGTAGATAATTATTTGGGGAGGACAAGTTTGCAGGGCTATGGGGAGAGAGCGGGAGAGTGGGGTTGATCAGGGCTATGGGGAGAGAGCGGGGGAGTGGGGTTGATCAGGGATATGGGGAGAGAGCGGGGGAGTGGGGTTGATCAGGGCTATGGGGAGAGAACGAGGGAGTGGGGTTGATCAGGGTTATGGGGAGAGAGCAGGGGAGTGGGGTTGATCAGGGTTATGGGGAGAGAGCGGGGGAGATTGAATTGGAAGCTCTTTTCCAAGAGCCACCACAGACATGATGAGCCGAATGACCTCCTTCTGTGCTGTATAATTCTATGATATCACTATTCATGGTTGCACTCTATACCTCACTGAGCCAATACAGATCCTGTTCGATCTTCAGCCAGCCTTCAAACCCCACGACCCATTCCCCCTTTCCCCATCTCCGCAACATTGCCCCCCTCCACCACTACCTCAACCATAGGCCGTCGAGACACTGACCCACGCTTTCATCATGTCCCAGTTTGACAAGGCCAACTACCTGCTTGCTGGACTTCCCAACTCTTCCCTCCACAAGCTGCAGCTCGTGTCCTCTCCCACACCAGGCTCCACAAACCAATCAACCCTCATTCTTGCCCGGCTTCACTGGCTCCCCATCCCTCAGAGAATTGAGTTCAAAACCCTCATTCTCACCTTCAAAGCCCTCCACGGTTTTGCCCCCCCACCTCTCCGACCTCCTAACCGCATATCAGCATTGGTGATCAGGCATTCAGCATCTCTGCTCCTACACTCTGGAACTCTATCCTGCAATCCCTCTGCTCATCTAAAGACCTTCCTCTTTGACCGTGCCTTCAGCCATCCTCGCATGCCCACCCCACCTGCCCTCCAACCCTCCTGATTCCAACTCCCAGCTCAGGTCAAAACCCCTGATTTTCCAGCCTCCTGGGAAGTCTTTCCGACATGTAGGGCGCTATACAATTATTCGTTGTTGTAAAGGACCTTCCTTTTTGATTGTGCTTACGGTCACTTCCCTGCTCCCTCTCAGGGTCAGACTCTGATACTGCCAAGCTCTCTGAGACACTATCTTGCAGCGAAGGGCACTGCACAAATGCAAGTTGTTGTTGATTTGTTTTTATAGGTGAACACATTTCAGTGCATTCTGGTCACAGATGGAAGAGTTTCCTTCGCCATGTTTAACTACGCTGAGATTCACTGGACAACAGGGACTGCAAGTGGAGGAGACCCACTGACAGGAGTGGGGGGCTCAGCAGCACAGGTTCCCGTACAAGCATGCCACTCGCACTCTACACAGGGACAGACAGTACAGACAGGGACAGGCAAACAGTGCACAGAGGAACAGACAGTACACACAGGGAGAGACAGACAGTACACTGAGATACTCCAGGGCGAGTATCAAAAGTTGGGGAACAAACTCAAGGCCAGAACATCCAAGGTGGTGATCTCTGGATTACTCCCGGTGCCTCAGGCAACGGGGCACCATAATGAAAAGATCAGGCGTATGAACGACTGGCTGGAAAAATGGTCCAGAAAAGAAGGTTTCCGTTTTGTGGACAATTGGGACCACTACTGGGGGAGGTGGGATCATTACCTTGCGGATGGGCGGCACTTAAGCAAGGCAGGGGTTAGCTTCCTGGCCAAGAGATTATCAAATGCTGGGGGGCTAATGTAAACTAGTGGCGAGGTGGGAATGGGTATCCCAGGATAAACAATAGATTAGGAAATAGAGGAAAAAGACAAGTGGGAAATATAGAGCAGGTACATGTGGACAATTTCCTCAAATGCATGTACCTAAATGCATGTAGCTTAGGGAATAAGGTTGATGAGCTGCCGGTTCAACTGGCCGTAGGGGGTTACGATGTGGTAGCAGTAACTGATACATGGCTCAAGCCAGGACAGGAATGGGAGATAAATATTCCAGGATATAATGTGTTCAGGAAGGATAGAGAAAGAAGAAAGATTGAAGGGGTGGCAGTATTAGTTAAGGATAAAATTGCAGGTGTGTAGGAAGGAACGAGGCTCTGGAGGGCCCGATAACAGAATCGATCTGGTTAGAGGTCAGAAATAGGAAAGGAGTGGTTACACTGATAGGGGTTTACTATAGACCACCAGATAGCGGGAAGGAGATAGAAGAGCAGATCTGCAACCAGATCACGGACAGATGTTGGGCGAACAGAGTTGTAATAATGGGGGATTTCAATTATCCCAATATAGACTGGCAAAATAGCAGCGTTAAGGGCAAGGCAGGAGAAAGATTCATCAACTGTGTACAGAAAAATTTTCTTGAGCAGTATCTCCAGTCCTATGAGGAAGGAAGCATTGCTGGATCTAGTCCTGTGGAATGAAATAGGTCAGGTTGAACAGGTTTCGGTAGGGGAGCATCGAGGTAACAGTGACCATAATATTATTAGATTTAGATTACTCATTAACAAGGACAAAGTACAGTCAAGGGTGAAAATGCTTGACTGGAAAAGAGCTAATTTTGATGGGCTAAAGAGGGACCTACAGTTGGTGGACTGGCAAGTAAGACTAGCAGATAAAACGACTCATGAGCAATGGGAAATCTTCAAAGATACGATAGCTCAAGGTCTAAATAGATATATTCCCACAAAAAGGAGTCCTTGTAGCTCAGTGGTTAGAGCACTCGCTTTGCAAGTGAGAGACCTGAGTTCAATTCCAGGCAGAGCGAAACCTTGGGCAAGTTTCCTTACTCCACACACCTAATAATAATCCCTCCAAAACAAAACAATAATAAATTGGTCATTTTCAATCTACGACTGTTTGTGGGACATTGTGTGCGAAATTGGCTGCTGCGTTCGCCCACAAATATACAGTCAATTCACTTTACAGTGTGTTCTGTGAAGCGCTATGGGACGTCCTCCCTATGTGAAAAGCGCTATATCAAATGCAAGAATTATTATTATTAAAAGGGAAATGTGCGACAACCAAGCCAGCCTGGATGACCAGGGATATTCTGTCTAGGATGAAAAAGGAGAAGATGGCGTACGACAATTGGCGTATGCAAGACACTGAGGATAGCAAAGCGCATTATAGAGAATGCAGGAGTGATCTTAAAAGAGCGATAAGACAGGCAAAAAGATTCCATGAGAAGAGGTTAGCGGGTAACATAAAGGGGAATCCTAAAATATTTTATAAGCACATAAAGGAAAAAAGGTTAGTTAAAGGTAATTGCCAATCAACATTGCCAATCAAAGGCAATGACGGCAATCTTGTTGTGGAGGCAGAGGGATGGCTGATGTACTGAACGGGTATTTTGCATCTGTCTTCACAACGGGTTCAAATAGCAGAGGCTTTGGTCATTATATTTCAATCGTCATTGGACACAGGAGTGGTGCCAAGAGACTGGAGAGTGGCTAATGTTATCCCACTCTACAAAAAGGAGCAGAAAGACAAACCCGGAAATTACAGGCCAGTCAGCCTAACTTCGGTAGTAGGAAAGCTACTGGAGACCGTAATCCGGGACAAAATAAATCTCTACTTAGAGGAACACAAAGTAATTAGAGACCCCCAACATGGATTTGTTAAAGGCAAATCTTGCCTAACAAATCTAATAGAATTTTTTGAAGAGGTGACTACGAGGGTTGATGAGGGAAATGCGGTGGACATTATTTACATGGATTTTAAAAAGGCTTTTGACACAGTACCGCAAAAGAGGTTAATAAAAATGCTGGAGGCCCACGGTATTAAGGGAACAGTAGCCGTTTGGATTAGGAACTGACTGAGTGACAGAATGCAGAGGTTGGTGGTTAATGGGTGTTTCTCGCAATGGGAGGAGGTGTGCAGCGGTGTCCCCCAGGGATCTGTGTTGGGACCACTGCTCTTTCTAATATATATTAATGATCTGGACTTGGGCATAGGGAGCACTATTTCTAAGTTTGCAGATGATACCAAGTTAGGTAGGGTAGTAAATAGTGAAGAAGATTGTGACGGACTGCAGGCAGACATACACAGAATGGTGGAATGGGCTGACATGTGGCAGATGGATTTCAATGTAAATAATAAGTGCGAGGTGATACACTTAAGGAGGAAGAATGATAGGAGGCAATATAGGCTTGGTAGCTCAATCTTAAGGGGGGTGAACGTACAGAGAGATCTGGGCATTCAAGTAAGCGATTCATTGAAGGTGGCAGAGCAGGTAGATAGGGCATTTGGTGTACTGAGCTTCATTAGTAGGGGCATAGAGTGTAAGAGTAGGGGTTATGCTTAATCTGTACAAAACACTGGTTAGGCGTCAGCTGGAGTACTGCGTCCAGTTCTGGGCACCTTACCTCAGGAAGGATATTAAGGCACTGAAAAGGGTGCAGAGGAGATTCACGAGAATGATACCAGGAATGGGGAACGTTAGCTATGAGGACAGACTGGAGAAGTTAGGACTTTTCCCATTAGAGCAGAGAAGGTTACGCGGGGACCTGATAGAGGTCTTCAAGATCATGAAAGGTTTCGACAGGTGAGATAGGGAAAAGCTGTTTCCGCTGGTAGGTGTGTCTGTGATTTGTGGTCACAGTCTTAAGATATTAACCAAAAGAAGCTGAGGGGAGGTTAGAAGAAATGTTTTCACTCAGCGAGTTGTTGGAATTTGGAATGATCCGCCCGAAAGGGCAGTGAAGTCCAATTCAATAACAGCTTTTAAGAGAGAACTGGACAGGTATCTGAAGAAGACATTTGCAGAGTTATGGGGAGATAGCTGGTGAGTGGGGTTAATAAAAGTCAGTTGGTCTGTCAGAGCCGCACAGACTCGATGGGCCGAATGGCCTCCTTCTGCGCCATAACATTCTATGATTCTATGATACACTCAGGGACAGGCAGTAAACACAGGGACAGACAGCACACACAGGGACAGACAAACAGTATACATAGGAACAGGCAGACAGTACACATAGGGACAGACAGACAGTATACACAGGAACAGACAGTACACTCAGGGACGACAGACAGTACACACAGAGACAGACAGACAGTACACACAGGTTCAGACAGAGAGTACACTTAGGGACAGGCACACAGGGAAACCTTGTTTCGCCCTTTACCACAAGAGAGATGTACCATCATTGTTTGATGTAGTATTGAGGGGGTGAGCAGTGCTGAATGAATATGTTAATCAATGGTGGTGAGATATTGGGGACAAACTTTTCATTGTAAGTGTTGAATGGCGTCCTGTAGCTCAGTGGTTAAAGCACTTGCCCCGCAAGCGTGAGGTCCTGGGTTTGATTCCCGGGCAGGGCGAAATGTTGGGCAAGTTTCCTTACTCCACACGCTTCTGTTTACCTGGGAGTATGTAGGAACTCAGTTGTTAGTCGATTGGTGGGATCACTTTTCCAGGTTAATAATCTTTTCAAAAGAAAATAAATAATAATAATTTGGTGACTGTTTGTGGGACGCTGTTGTGTGCCATTGGCTGCTATATTTTGCCCACATTCAATTCACTTTACAGTATTTTCTGTGAAGCGCTTTGAGACGTCTAGATGTCATGCTATATCAAATAGAAGGATTATTATTATTCGTTTTGCCTCATAAAACACACTGTCACTTCACTGTACAATATATTCTGTGAAGTGCTTTGAGATTTCTCAATAATAATAATCCTTACATTTGATATAGCGCCATCTTTCTCTGTAGATTGATTTGACTATATTTTGTGAGCGAAACAACATGATAAGGTGCTGTATTAAATGCAAGGATTATCATTATTCAACAGGTAATGTTATCAGAAAAGCCCACAGTACTGCTCCCCCAAACTCTCTGTACCTCAGACAATCCTCTCCTGCTAATTGTAGTGATATTGGTATCGTGTTCCCTGACAACAGGAACTTCAGATCAGACAGAGCTAACTCTCCGTTTCTCTCTGGACTGTTCCCTCACTGACCGCAGTGACTCTGGTTTCCAGGTCGGCTTCAATGGTGGAGACAACAGCCATTTTTTCAGTTTGCCGAGTTCGCGGACTTCTGAGGTGTTAAACATGGAACAAACGAGTAACGTGAACATGCCGGGACGGTGGCTGTTCAGGATTGACGGCGTCACCATTGCTCCTGCGCGAGGCTGCAGCTACCAGGGTGAGGGCGGGGCCACTGGAATGAGGGCGGAGCCATCTGGGTGAGGGCAGGGCCACCGGTTGAGGGTGGGGCCACTGGGTGAGGGCAGGGCCACCGGGTGAGGGCAGGGCCACCGGTTGAGGGTGGGGCCACTGGGTGAGGGCAGGGCCACCGGGTGAGGGTGGGGCCACCGGGTGAGGGTGGGGCCACTGGGTGAGGGCAGGGCCACCGGGTGAGGGCGGAGCCACTGGGTGAGGGCGGGGCCACTGGGTGAGGGCGGGGCCAATGTGGGAAACAGGCTCCCACTGCAATCATCACGTGAATGTGCCACCATTTTCTTCCATCATTAACTGCCTTACAGAACCTACAGCCTCCTCACTCCCCCCCACTCACTCCCCCCTCACACACTACCCCTCACACACTCCCCCCTCACACACTCCTCCCTCACACACTCCCCCCACACACTCCCCCCTCACACACTCCTCCCTCACACTCCTCCCTCACACACTACCCCTCACACACTCCCCCTCACACACTCCTCCCCACACTCCCCCACACACTCCCCCCTCACACACTCCTCCCTCACACACTACCCCCTCACACACTCCTCCCTCACACACTCCCCCCTCACACACTCCTCCCTCACACTCCTCCCTCACACACTACCCCTCACACACTCCTCCTTCACACACTCCTCCCTCACACTCCTCCCTCACACACTCCTCCCTCACACTCCTCCCTCACACACTACCCCTCACACACTCCTCCCTCACACACTACCCCTCACACACTCTTCCTTCACACACTACCCCTCACACACTCCTCCTTCACACACTACCCCTCACACACTCCTCCTTCACACACTACCCCTCACACACTTCTCCCTCATAAACTCTCCCCTCACAGCAACAACAACATTACATGTGTAAAGCGTCTTTCACGTTGGGAGGACGTCCCAGTGCATTGGACAGACAGAGTTACAGACCCAAGCTGGGGGTTGGGATCGGGGAGGGTGGAGGGCAGGGCTGGAAGCAGGGAGATCGAAAGCACGGTCGAAGAGGAGGATCTTGCGATGGGTCTTGAAGTTGGCAAAGAAGGGGGCGAGTCAGAGGGACTGTGGGATGGAGTTCCAGAGGGTGGGGGCAGAATAGCAGATGACCTGCCAGCCAACAGTGGGGTGAGCGAGGCGGAGGACATGAGGCAGGACGAAGCCCGCTGAGCGGAGAGAACGAATAGGATGGTAGGGGTTAGGATGTCACTGAGGTCGGGGGGAGCAAGACCATGGAGGGCTTTGAAGGTGAGGACCAGGATTTTGAACTGTATCCTCTGTGTGATGGGAAGCCAGTGGAGTCGGGCGAGGATGGGGTTGATAGGGTCATGGAGCCTGGTGCGGGAGAGGACTCGGACTGCAGAGTTCTGAATGATCTGCAGCCTGTGGAGTGAGGAGTTGGGGAGGCCGACAAGCAATGTGTTTGCATAGTCGAGCCTTGATTTTAAGAATGTGTGTATGAGGGTCTCGGGGACCTGTGGTGTGAGACAGTGTCAGAGCCGGGTGACATTGCGGAGGTGGGGAAGGCAGAGCGGGCATAGCGCAAATGTAGGGTAGAAAGGATAGTTGAGGGTCAAACAAGACCCCAAGGTGCCGGACTGGCTTAGCAAGGTGGAATGTGCATCCATGGATGGTGATGCTGTCAGTACCTGAGGTGAGGAGGTGTTGACAGGAGCCAATCAGGAGAGCCTCGGTCTTGTTGACGTTCAACTGAAAAAAATTAGCTCTAATCCAGGGATTGGTGTCTGACAGACATTCTGTCAGGTCATCAGAGGGTCCGGGAGTCAAGGATGGAAGCAGAGAGGTAGAATTGGGTGTCATCCGCATACAAGTGGGAGTTGACCCCGTGTCTGCGGATGATGTCACCAAGAGGGAGTATATAGATATTGAAGAGGAGGGGACCAAGGACACAGCCTTGAGGAATGCCGCACGAGACAGTGTGGGGGTTAGAGAAGCCATTTGTGGAGATGAAGTGGAGGTGGTGTGAGAGGTACGATCTGAACCAGTCAAGGACAGAGCCATGAAGATTGAGGTGAGAGGAGAGGCAGTGGATAAGGATACAGTGGTCAACAGTGTTGAAGGCAGCAGAGAGATCAAGGAGGACGAGAAGGCAGACGAGCCTTGGTCGCAGATGGACAGAATATCATTTGTCACTTTGACCTGGTCTGCTCCTGTGCTGTGGGCGGCACATAAACCCGATTGGAGGGGTTTGAGAAGGGAGTGGTGGGAGAGGAAGGAGCAAAGCTGAGAAGCAACATTTCGTTCCAAGACCTTGGAGAGGAAACAGGTTGGAGATGGGGCGGTAGTTTGGGAGTGGAGAAGGGAGGGTTTTTTAAGGATAGAAGTGATGACACTCCCTCCTCTCACACTCCACTCTCACAAACTCCCTCCTTACCCTCTCCCCCCTCACACTCTCCCAACTTCACCACCTCCTACATCCCCCCCCTCACACACTCCCCTTACTCCCCCAAACACACTCATTCCCCTCACACACTTCCCTCACACACTCCCCCCGACACTCCCCCCTCACAAATGCCCCCCCAAACACACTCATTCCCTCCCATACACTACCCCCTCCCCTCACACACTGCCCCCTCACATAAGCCCCCCCAAACACGCACTCCACACACACTCCTCGACTCACACACTCCCCCCATCACACACTCCGATCCTCACACGCTGCCCCTCACACATTCTGCACCGCTACACACTCACCCTGACATACACCCACCCAAACACACCCCGCCCCCACTCATTCCACCACACACTCCCCTATTCACACACTCCCCTCCGCACACGCTGCCCCATCATACGTTCTCCCCCACCTCCACATTCTCCCCCACCTCTACACACTCCCCCTTAATATGCACACTCCAAATATTCCACCCTCAGGCAACCACCACCCCCTCACAGCCACCGCGCGTCCCTCCCACCCACCCCCCATGCAATCCACCTTCCGACTCACAGACTTCCCTCCCTCACATGCTCCACTCCCACACACACTCACCATTACAAACACCCGCCATCACATACTCCCCACCCACACATTCCCCATCACACACACTGCCTCGCACACATCCCCCCCACACACTCCCCCCTCACACTCCCCCCTCAAACACTCCCTTCTCATACGATCCCTCCTCAAAGACCCCCCTCACACACTTCCCCCTCACATACTGCACCCCTCACACACTCCCCTCTCACACTCCCCTCTCACACACTCGTCCCTCACACACTCCCCCCTCACATACTTTCCCCCTCACACCCTCCCTTTCTCACACCCTCCCTCCTCACACAACTCCCCCCACCACACACAGCACCACTCACACACTGCCCCCACACACTGCCCCCCGCACACTGCCCCCCGCACACTGCCCCCGCACACTGCCCCCGCACACTGCCCCCCGCACACTGCCCCCGCACACTGCCCCCACACACTGCCCCCCGCACACTGTTCCCCGCACACTGCTCCCCGCACACTGGCCCCCACACACTGCCCCACACACTGCCCCACACGCACTGCTCCCTATACACTGCCCCCCACACACTGTTCCCCGCACACTGCCCCCCACACACTGCCCCCCACACACTGCCCCACACGCACTGCTCCCTATACACTGCCCCCACACACTGTTCCCCACACACTGCCCCCCACACACTGCCCCCACACACTGTTCCCCACACATTGCCCCCCACACACTGCTCCCTACACACTGCCCCCCACACACTGCTCCCCACACACTGCCCTTACACACTGCCCACCACATACTGCCCCCCTCACACACACTGCCCCCTCACACACTCACCGCACACTCACACCCCTCACAGCCGCCCTCCCCCCACTTTCTCACTTTCCCTGTCTACCCCCCCACTCACGTATGTTGCTCTCTCTCCTCCCCCCACCCCCACCCCCCCACCACCTTTCCCTGTCTCTCATTCATTCTACTTCACTTTGTTGTCTACCTATTTCAGGCCGTTTTCACCGCCATGGGGACATTTTCTGGATTGATGAGAAATGTCAAACCAAATGTCGTTGTTTGGATTTGGGGAACATTCACTGTCAGAACCTTTCGTGCTCTCAGTTTGAGCAGTGCCAGGCTGTTGAGGGCGGCTATCACTGCGTGCCCTCCCAGGTGGCCTCATGTGTGGTGTTTGGGGACCCACATTACCACACTTTCGATGGATTGCTCTTCCATTTCCAGGGAACCTGTTCCTATATCCTGGCAAAACCATGCTGGGATCAGGAAAACCTGCCAGGCTTCAGCATCGAGTCTCGGAATGAAAATCGAGTTGGAACATCTGTGTCCTGGCTCCAAACCATCAAACTGGACGTGTATTCCCACAGCATTCGCATTCCTCGAGGGAACTCAGGACACATCCTTGTGAGTTCATACCTTTCAGTTATATCTTTGTCACAACCTGACATCAGAACAAGCAGATGTTTCTTAATCTGATATATTTTCAGCATTTTTTAAGCGCTGAGCACTGGATGTTGTTTGGGAAAGTGTAGAGAGAGCTTCACTCTGCGTTTAATCCTCTCTGTGCTTGAGCTGCGAGTACTGGGTGGAAAGTGCAGAAGGAACCTTATTCTGGAACTTATTCCTTTGACTCAGCCTGGAAGTTTGATCCAGACAAATGTTATTTTCTTGATGGATTTTAATACTTTAAATTCAACCCCGCTATAACTCCGAGATTTGTATTTGAAAATATATAATTATTTATAAATATAATATTTGGTACAACAAAAGTTCCAAACGAACACAACATCTTCTGTTACAATTTTCACTTTCCTCCCGATACAGAAACCATTCCGTTGTTTACAGTACATTCCTTCACCGCACACATATTGTGCACACGTGTTTTGGGAACCTCCCTTTAAAACAGTGGGGAGTCGCCCCTCTGTACACCGTGTCCATGTGTGTACACCGTGTCCATGTGTGTACACCGTGTCCATGTGTGTAACCGCACACCCTGATAACATGCACTTACCGCTTTTGGAAGGCGCCCTATCTGTACAGTGTGAACATGTTTACTGTACATACATGTTCGGGCGCTCTTTGGTTACATCTCCAGCGTCCCACCGTGCATGAGCCTAGGGCAAGTCCTCGCCGTCCCCTCGTTCAGCCACAAGAACACCTGGTTTCGGGAGCCAGAGGGCCTCCTTTCTTGAGGTTATGACCCTCCAGGCACTCGCTGTGGGTTTCGTTGTGAGTGCCCGGGAACAGACCGTACAGCACCGAGTGCTGTGACAGCACGTCCCCAGGGACGAACCGCGAGAGAATCCATTCCATCTTTCTACATCCAGGAGCTGTGGTCCCCGGTCTCCTGGCCTCTGCAGCCGGCCCGAGGGCAACGTGTTGACTGGCCCAGGCCTGGAACAGGCATGAAAGCCCAGAGGGGGGTTATTGCCAGTCAGGCTATGTCCTGATGGTTATTGGTCAGGGCCGGTGACGAGGCATTTAGCCAGACATAGCTGGCCGTCACCACAAGGTACCTGCCGATCGGGTCTGCCCTCTCCCCCTTTCAAACTGTTTCGACTACCTGCCGTACGGACCACTCGGTGATTGCACGGGGGTCTGGGATCGTATTCTTCAGGAATTTCTCAACATAGGATAGGTGGTTCGGCTCCACCTATGTGGAACATTCTGAGGCAGTTCTCCAGACCTTCTTAGCACCGGTACAGGTAGAAACCCAGTATATAGCCACATTTGTTGTTCCAGGTACATTCTCAGGCAACTACACACAAAGGTGGCCATGAGGATCAGGACTACGTTAGGGACCCCTTTCCCCTCCTTGTCCGGAGTTTTGGGCATCATGTCTCTGCGAACACAATCCATCTTGGATCCCCAGATCAGTTGGAAGACCACTCTTGTGACTGCAGTCGTGTTGTTCCTGGTCAAAGGCCAGACCTGGGCCACGTACAGTAACACCGAGAAGGCCTCACACTTTAGCGAGCGCTGGTGCCACATCACCAGTTTCTTCCTCACTGTACCTAGATGCTCCTCCCAGCTTTTTTGGCACGCCCTGGCAGCCCCAAACCAGATGCCAAGGATTTTGTTGTAATCTGGCTTCACCGCAAATGGTATGTGACTGCGATCTTTCCTGGCTTTTCTGGTGGTTGACCATGGCTCCTGAGACTCACCTGAACTGATCGCAAAGGCCTAGGAGCTCGAGACCAATTTTTAGTCTGTGCAAAAAATGGTGATATCATCCATATACAGGGAGGCCCTGGCTTGTCTGCCATGACTGCCCAGGATGGTGACACCTCTGAATGCTCTCATCCCTCCTGATGGCCTGTGCAAAGGATTCAATGCAGCAGACAAACAGGGTGGGGGATAGGGACAGCCCTCCGCTGTAGCGCCGAGATGCTATCGTGTATGAATGCAAGTTGTTGCTGTTAAAAACGGCGTCTGAAAAATTTTAATTGGGATTTCAGGTTCGGCAATGCACACATTACCCGCTATTATTTGCATATTCAGAGTTGGTTTTGCAGTTTACTGTAAACCAGAGGCAATCAGTGACTTCTTCAACCAGAATTCCAGTGTATTCACAGCCCAGGAGTCATGGGAACAGTAAAGCACTAACCACAGAGACTGATGGGAATCAAATGAAGTACATCTCTGAGGAATAACTTGTATAATTCTGGGGTAATACGCAGCGCGCGGTTGGCCAGCAGTTGGTTGGCGCTAGGCCAAATTGGCAATTATAGGCAGTTCAGGTTTCAGGAATGGTTTAAGACTCGTGGGATTTTTTTGTATTTCACAAATGTAATAAAATTGAAACAGTATAATAGATCCAATGATTTGAATTAATTCACATCCAGTCTTAAATAGTTTGGCATTCATTCCTTATGGTATCAGCATGGCTCACCTGGCAGTACTGTTGCCTCTGAGTCAGAAAGTTGTAGGCTCAATCCTCATATCAGGACTTTGAACTGACACTCTAACACAGTGCTGGGGGAACACTGCATGGATTGAGGTTGCGTCCTTCAGGTGAAACGTTAAACTGAGGCCTGTCTGCCTGTTCAATGGACATGGCACTATTTGAAAAGAGAAGGAAGTTTCTCCTGTGTCCTGGTCAACAATCCCCAGATAACAAACTCATTCACTTCACTGTTTGTGAGTCGTTGGTGCGCAAACATTGGCTGCTCCATTCGCTATCAAATACACACACTCTGCAGTGAATCCTATGAAGACATTTTGATAACATGATAAGTTGCTATGTCAAATATTACACCAAATTATTATTTGTTATTTTATTATCCTTAATACCACATGTACAGGATATTTGCATTCAACTCAAAGTCTATATTGGATCAACTACAACATGTAGAGAATGCAAATTGGTCACTGGTAGAATGGGATCCTCGCCAGGCTTTACTGACTTCCTATCACGGAATGAATCAACTTCAAAATCCTCACACTCGTCTACAAATCCCTTCATGCACCATCCTACCTCTCCAACTTTCTTACTCCTCACCCCACCACCCGCCGCTTCCATTCAGCTGGCTCGGGCTTCCTGTTTGTCCTTTATTCTCTCTGCTCCACCATCGGCGTCTATGCTTTCAGTCACGATGCCTCAAAACTTTGGGACTCTCTCCCTCTCAATCCCTCCACCTTGCCCCCTCCGTCCCCTTTCTCAAATCATGCCTGAAGATTTTCCTCTTTGACTGTGCTTAACGCCACCTCCTCCCTTCCCCCAGCTCAGCTTCAGGCACTGTCACTGTTAAGCACTCCAAGATGTTACCCTGCATAAATGTAAGTTGTTGTGGTTGAGAAATGTTATTTTAGTTTATTGGTCTCTGGTGTTATTAGCCAAGCTGATACATGAGCTGCATTCGAAAGATCTGGAACGTAATGACCAAATTAAAGTCGAATAATGTTGTTTGAGGCTACTGTTGACTCTAGGTGTGCATTGGGTATATTTGCAGGTAGATGGAGCAATTGCCACACTTCCAGTTCAGCTAGAGAATTCAAGGATCAAAGTTTATCGCAGTGGACTTGCTACAGCCATCGAGACAGACTTTGGTTTGTTGGTGACTTTTGATGGGCAACACTACGCATCCATCTCACTACCCAGCTCCTATCTGAATAACACATGTGGATTGTGTGGAAACTTCAACAATGACCCACAAGACGATACCTTCCTCCCAGATGGGACCTCTCCTGACTCACTGGGGGAGCTGGGCCGGGTGTGGCAGACAGAGGATTTAGACTGGACTTGCTCCAATGGCTGTTCAGAAAACTGCACTTTCTGTGATCCACAAACTGAGGCCTTTTACTACATGCCAGATTACTGTGGGATAATGAATAAAAGTGATGGCCCATTCCGAGACTGTCGCAATGTGGTGGATGCCACTAGCTTCATGATCAGCTGCGTGTATGATATGTGCTCCAATCGTGATAACATCACCACTCTGTGCCAGGCTATTCAGGCCTATGCACTAACATGTCAGGCTCTAGGAATTGTTATCGGACCTTGGCGATCTCGGACATTCTGTGGTAAGAGTACCTGAACTATTCAAGAATAATCTTGAGGGTCAAAGTAAAACAGCCAATCATTGTACAATATGTATTTTCACCTTCTTAATTTCAACCCCCATCCTCATTCAACTCCACTGGCTCCCCATCCCTTAGTGAATCAAATTCAAGATCCTGTATGGAGTCCCGTAGCAAACTGGTTAGTGTGCTCACTTTGCAAGTGTGAGGATCTGAATTGGATTCCCAGGCAGAGCAAAACCGTAGGCAAGTTTCCTTACTCCACACTCATTTGTTTACTAAGCAGGAAGTAGGAACCCAATTGTTAGTCAATTGGTGGATCGCTTTCCGGGGATAATATTCACTTCAAATTTTTTTTAAAATTTGGTGACTCAATCCAAGACTCTTCGTCAGACTGATGTGTGCAATTAGCTGCCGGGTTTTGCTCACAAAATATAGAGCCAATCCACTTGATGTGACGCGCTTTCAGACACAACAACAACATGATAAGGCACTATATCAAATGCAAGGATGATTGAAGATCCTTCTTCTCACCTTTCAATCCTTTCATGTCCTCCCTCGACCTACCATTGAAACCTCCACAATCCTAGGTCCCATTTCTCCCTTCACTCAGCATAAACTGGCTTCCTTCATGTCCCCCTGCCCTATCTGCCCCACCATTGGCGTATGAGCTTGGGTAAAGCCGCTGAGTATAAAATTACCGGAGCATGAAATAAAGCTTGGGGACAGTGAGTACAACATTGTCAAGGGAACACCTAAAATTATATCACTATAGCTTTGCAGAGTCCCAAACACTGAGCTAACAGAATCTCCAGCAACCTGGCCCTAATGTTAAATAAACAAAAATAAATTGCATCTTCACAGCCATTCTGCCCATTCTCTGGAACTCCATCCTACAGTCCCTCCAATTTACCTCCTCCCCCATGTTCAAAGTCTCGAGGGTTATCTTTTGACAAAGGTTCTTATCATCTTTCCCCTCCCCACTCTCTTCATCTCCCACCCCTTAGATCGGGTTCCCAGTCAATAGTGTCCAGCATTTTGAGACGACCTCCCAGCGTGAAAGGTACAATAAATGTATTGTAATCATTATTCTGTTGACATAATTTTCTGTGTCTGTGAGCCAGCGTTACCATGTCCAGAATGGAGTCATTATGAGGTATGTGCCAGCAGCTGTCCGGCTTCCTGCTCCAGCCTGGTTGCTCCATTGTACTGCAACAGACCCTGCACTGAGGCATGTGAGTGTGATATGAACTATGTCCTGAGTGGGGATATCTGTGTCCCCCTCGAAGAGTGTGGCTGTGAGGCTAGAGGCCGTTATTATCCATTCAAAGC
Organism: Callorhinchus milii; assembly: GCF_018977255.1. Lineage (NCBI taxonomy): Eukaryota > Metazoa > Chordata > Chondrichthyes > Chimaeriformes > Callorhinchidae > Callorhinchus > Callorhinchus milii. The sequence continues at coordinate 8,379,899 of NW_024704766.1, read as the reverse complement.
AACATTCTGGGCTACGGAAGAATGTACCAAGCACTGTGTATGCGAGGCCGATGGAGAGGTGATGTGTGTGAATCGTACCTGTGCTGAAGGAGATTCTTGTTTGGTGGAGAATGGAATCCGGGGCTGTTATCCCAAACGAGTGTCTGTTTGTATCATCAATCAGAATAACATCCTGCAATCCTTTGATGGGGTGGTCTTTGAATTCCGAGATGAGTATGCGTACACCCTGCTAAAAACCTGCAGCTCCAACAGTTACAACCTTTCTCACTTTGAAATTAAACTGGGAAGAAAGAAAATTGGAAGCAGCTCTTGGGTAAAGCCGCTGAGTATAAAATTACCGGAGCATGAAATAAAGCTTGGGGGCAGTGAGCACAACATTATCAAGGTAACAACTACGATTATACCACTGAAGCTTTGCAGAGTCCCAAACACTGAGCTAACAGAATCTCCAGCAACCTGGCCCTAATGTTAAATAAATAACAAACAAATTGCATTTACACAGCGTCTTTCACTTCGGGATGGGGTGGGGGCCAAGAGGAAGGTCTTGAGATGAGAAATAAAAACTGAATGCTGGAAATTTCACAGGTCTGAAAGAGGTCCTTTTTGGATATGACCTAATAATGGTAACCACACAATATGGAGTCCTGTAGCTCAGTGGTTAGAGCACTCGCCTTAAGCGAGACACCGGGGTTCCATTCCAGGCAGAGCAAAACCTTGGGCAAGTTTCCTTCCTCCACACGCCTAATAATAGTCCCTCCTAAACAAAACAATAATAAATTGGTCATTTTGAATCCACTACTGTGGGATACTGCTGTGCGCAATTGGCTGCCGCGTTTCTCCCACAAATATACAGTCAATTCACTTTACGGTCTATTCTGTGAAGCGCTTTGAGACGTCGAGAAGACGTGAAAAGCGCTATATCAAATGCAAGGATGATTATTATAACATATACATGGTAAGTTTTACGGTACTTGTCGAGCCCAGAAACACCATTAGGGCTTTTCACAGGTCTGAAAGAGGTCCTGTGCCTGACAGTATTCAGGATGTGTCTAAATCGCTCATGGATGAGTTAGAGGGGTCAAACATTCAGTAGCAACGCTTGAGCAACCTAAGAAATTAGTTAAGAAAAGTTAATCAGAATACGTGAATGGTTGTAAAATCTGCAGCAATGTGAAAAATATTTAAGGAGCCAGAATCAAATTTGAATCAATGACAATATCAAAACAGGGTATCTTAGTCCAACGTGGTTTCATAGAGATATAAAGAATTGAATTGGGATTCAACAGTGGCTTTTAAAATAAACCAGCTTCCCGTCAGTGTGACTTAGGGATTGAGAGAGAAGGGATTGAGTGATGTGCTGAGAAATGGGGAGTTGTCTCTTTGAGAAAAGTCACGAGGAGGTGGATGTGTCTCTCTGGTCTTTTCCTACACGTTCTCCTGTTGGTGTTGCAGGTCAACGGTTTTACTGTTTCATTGCCATTTACTCATTCCTCTGGGAAACTGAAGCTCTTCAGAAATGGAAACAATACTGTGGTGGAGTCGGAAAATAATTTCAAAATCCTGTATTCACGGCTCAGGCGTGTCGATGTTGCTCTGTCTACCGCCTATTACAACAGCACCTGCGGACTCTGCGGCTATTTCAATGGCAATCCCTCTGATGATTTTCGTAAAGCAAATGGGAAGCAGACAGAACATGTCGCTGAGTTTGTAGACAGTTGGAAGACGTTTGCTGATGACTTAACCTGTAACGGAGAGTGTGAGGAGCTCTACACGTTGTGTGCTGGTGAGGAGCTGCTTCTTTATCAGGGCAGCTCTCTCTGTGGAATCATCAATGATCCAAATAACAGCTCCTTCCTGAACTGTCATAATGTCGTGAATCCTTCTCCCTTCTTCAGAAGTTGCCTCTACACCATGTGCCTGAACGGTGGCAACAGGACAGCCCTGTGCAGCTCACTGCAAGCGTATGCAGACACCTGCATTGGCGCTGAGGTCTCTCTCCTCCAGTGGAGGAGCAGCACTTTCTGCCGTAAGTTATTCTGGACCAGGAAACTTTTTCAACTATACAACACGTTTGCTGAATGTGTTTGGTATCAGTATAAGAACATGGGTCCAATTTAATGGATTTGCAAATATTGAATGCTGAAGGTATCCAGATGTATCTCATGCTGATCCGCTGGGCCTTCACTTGGGGATCAATCTAATTTCTAACATCTGTGAAAGATTGCGGTCAAAGGAATTCGCGCCTTGGGACATCCTCCAGACGTGAAAGTAGTTGTGGACACCCAGTGGCGTGTCTGAGTGAAGTTTCAGTGGGTGAGATGAGATTCAGTGAGATGCAAAGACACACTATATGTAGATTAAATATTTGTACATCCCTTTCTAAACTTTATCATATCCTGGAAGTGAAAAAGGTATTTTTTCTGACTTTTCTCCTTCCTGAAGATGCTGATTTGTGATGGGATACAGTTCCTTTAACAGAGCATTCATGAATGGAAATCCTGGCTAATTTTGCTAATTATCTGTGAAGATCTTTTCCCATGTTTTGGCGTTACAGGAATAATAATAATAACTAGATCAAGTCGTTATTTACTGAAGCAGATCTGAGATAGTATTTCAACAGCAATCCCTCTGATGATTTCCGTGAAGCTGGCGGGAAGCAGACAGAACATGTCGCTGAGTACCGTATATTGTTGATGTTTGTGCGGTTCTGAAGCTACAGTTCAAGAATGTTCTAAATTGTCCTTTTATTTTTCGAACAGCAATTCCGTGCCCCCAGAACAGCCACTTTTCCGAGTGCACGACAGGCTGCCCCGCGACCTGCAGCGCTCTGGGGGCTGAGCGGGACTGTCCGCTGCCATGTGCGGAGGGCTGTCAGTGCCACGAGGGCTTTGCCCTGAAGGATGGGCTCTGCGTTCCGAGGAGTGAGTGCGGCTGCATTCACGGAGGTCGACATCTTTCCGCCAACGAGACATTGTGGCTGGAGAAGGAATGTCAAGTGCGTTGTTACTGTAATGGATCTGATAACACAGTGACCTGCGAGGCGGTGCCCTGCAGAGGGGACGAGCACTGCCTGCGGGTCGGTGGTGTGTATGTGTGTGAGCCGCGCACACACGCCGTCTGCATCAACTCCGGATACGGACATTACTACACCTTTGATGCCTTTGCTTTCGATTTGCACAGTACCTGCTCACACATTGTGAGCACTCTCTGCACAGACTCCGGTGACATCCCCAACTTTATTATAAAAGCGCGGTACGAGGATCGGAACACGTCTTTGGCATTGTGGCTCCAGGAAGTGGAACTCAGATTATATGATTATAACATCACTGCAGCAAAGAGCTACAAACACACAGTGATGGTGAGTGCGGAGCTCCGCGGGTCACTGCAGAACAATTTCAACTCCTCGCAGGTTCGGTTATTTATTTACTTAACTTGCACTTATCTCTTCCACAGATTAATAACGAGCGTTTATATTTGCCACTGACGCTCGGCCCGGGAAAAGTAAACCTTTCTTCATTTGGGCTTTATTTGGTTATGGAGACAGATTTTGGTCTGAAAGTGATGTACGATTGGAACACGTTCTTGTCAATAACAATCCCACGATCCCTTTATAACTCCACATGTGGTCTGTGTGGCCAATTCAACGGAAACCCTGCAGATGAACTGCAGACTGCAGACGGGAAGATCACAACAAATCTAAAGGAATACATCGAGAGTTGGGTGGTGGGCTCGGAGCTGTTCTGTGAGGTGGGCTGTGACAGGCTCTGCCCAGCCTGTCACAAGGTCCACACACTGTCCTTTGATACCCTGCAGCTCTGTGCACTCATAGTCTCAAAAGATGAGGTTTTCCGCAGTTGCCACAGTAAGGTTAAACCCGGCTTCTTCTATCACAACTGTATATTTGACTCCTGCATTGATGGGGGGAATCGCCAAACGGCCTGTAACTGGTTACAGAACTATGCGAGCACCTGCCAAGCACAAGGCATTTTGGTCCAGGGCTGGAGGAACCTCACGTCCTGCTGTAAGTTTAGGAAGCTCCTAGTTCTTTCACACTATGATTTCTCTTGTACCTGATCACATCCCTCCCTCATTGTAACACTGCACCTTTCACTAACTCTTTGAAATAACCTGCACCCCTCAATGTAACACTGAAATACACTCTGTATCCTCACAATATCATTCTGATATGCTACAAGATGTTTGTTTATATAAAGTATTTGGTTTGGTTTCTGTTTGCAGTGATTAGCTGTCCTGTAGACAGTCACTATGTGAGTTGCATGTCAGTGTGTCAGCCTCGATGTACCACCCTCAAACCCCAGAGAGACTGTAACCATTACTGTGTGGAGGGCTGTCAATGCAACAATGGCTTTGTGCTGAACGGCGGAAGCTGCATTCTCCCCCAGGACTGTGGCTGTGTGGTGGACAACAAATACTACCAGGTACCTGTGTAAGGAGGAGTCTGATAAGCGGGGGGTTGGCACTGGGGGCAAGGTTACTGTGAAGAACTTTGAAACTTCTTGATGACATGATAAGGATTGTATACTGAGGAAGATTAAAATGAAACACAGATATTAATAGGATCGTTGAATGAGCAGACGCATGGCAGATGGAGTTCAATGAAAAAAGTGTAGGTAGTTCATTTCAGCAGAAAAAACATAGGAAGAACCTAAAACTTAGAGGCGGCAAATCTTAAAGCGGTAGAAGAATAGAAGGGGTGCAGATTCACAGGATACTGAAGATTAAGGCCATTAAAAAAGTAACAGGGTCTTGGATAGGAGAATAGAGTATAAGGATAAGAGATCATGTTGAATTTATACAGAACTGGTTAGGTCACAGTCAGAATACTGCATGCAGTTTTGATCCCATTATAGGAAAGATGTAAAAGCACTGTAAGTGATGCAAAGGAGATTCATCAGATTGTGGAATGAGGATTTACAGTCATAGGGAAAGACTTGATTGATTGGGACTTTTTTCTTTGGAGCTCAGAAGGCCTAGAGGAGATATGATAGAGGTGTATAAAATGATGGGAAGCTTAAATGGATACGGAAAGATCATTTCCATAGTCAGGAGGTCGAGAGCAAGAGGGCAAAGTTTTAAAATCATAACTGGGATCAGAGATTAGGAGGAACTTGGTGGGACTATGGAATTCTCTGCCAAATCAGTTGTTAAGGTGGCAACCATGTGCACGCACATTGGTTTAAAAAAAAAGATTGGACACACGGTTGAGGGAGAATAAAGTTGAGGGATATGGGTAAAAGGCCGGAATATGGGATAAGAGATAGGATCTGGGATGGGCTCTCATGTGGAGTAATAGTTAACCAGTTGTAGCTTTGGATCATAACTACTACAACAATGTGCATTTACGCCACTCACACAGCTCGCTTATCTAGGGCCAGAGTGCTTATCTAGGTGTCCCAGAACACTTACCTAGTCCTTGCCAAACTCCATTGGCTCCCTGCACAGCACGGATCGACTTCAAGATCCTCACTCTAGTGTTTAAATCCCTCCACGCCTTGGCACCTCACTATCTCTCCAACCCCCTCTCTCCTCACAGCAGTACCCACTGCCTCCGCTCTACTGGCTCCGGCCTCCTCCTTGCCCTCGAAACCACCGTTCCACCATTGCCAGTCGTGCCAATACTCCCCGAAGCTACGGAAATCCCTCCCTCAAACCCTTCACCTTGCCCCCTCTTTCCCCATTTTCAGGTTGCGCCTGAAGACCTTCCTTTTCAATTATGCCTATAGTCACCTTCCCCCTCCCCCTGGCTCGATTGTTAAGCATTTTTGAATGCTGTCCAGCATATAAATGTAAGTTGTTGTTGTTGGCACAAATCCAAATTAATGATTCACCATCAGATCTGGCAGGACAGCACCAAGACCTACCGCTGTGTCCTCACCTCAGCTAAGGGCAGCCCTTTTATTCCCAAATCATTTTGGAACCTAAGGACAACCTCCGTCCACTTTCCCATGCCTCTGCCATCCTCTCCTCCAATACGAAATGCGAGGAAGATGATAGATTTGCTCGAGTCCAAAGTCAAGGGGATCCGCTCTGCCGCCTGTAGCCTCTCTACCACCACCCACTCTCCATCACCTGCTCCCATTCCAGCTCTCTCCCCCATCCCTCCCTCCACACTTTTGAGCCTGTCTCCTCCTCTTTGTCCATCTCCATCATTTCCCGTATGAAACCCACCACCTGCCCCCTTGACCATATCCCTACCCCTATCCTCACCTCCCAGCTCCACCTCCTTGCCCCCAACTAACAGACCTCGTTGACCTCTCCCTGTCCACTGGCACTGTACCCATCCCCCTGAAGACAGCCGTCATCACCCCTACCCTCAAAAAATCTTCTCTTGACTCATCTCTTCTCTCCAACCTTCAATCCTTCAAACAGCCCCATTTCAAATCTTCCTTTTCTATCAAAAGTCATGAAATGAGTCATCGCTTCCCAGCTTCAGTCTGTCTTCTCCCGGTATTCCCTCCATGAACCCCTCCAAGCTGAGTTTCGTGATGGTCACAGCCCTGGTCAAGGTGACAAATAACATTCTGTCCACCTGCGATCAGGGTTCTCCCTGTCTCCTCTCGGCCGCTTTCGATACTGTTGACCACTTTATTTTTCTCCACGCCTCTCCTCTCATCTCCACCTCAATAGTTCTGTTCTTGCCTGGTTCCAATCCTACCTTTCCCACCATCTGCACTTTGTGGCCACCAACGGTTTCTCATCTAGCCCTCGCACTGTCACGTGTGGCGACCCTCAGGGCTCTGCTCCCCTCCTCTTCAATCTATACATGCTCCTGCCATCCACAGGCATGCGGTCAATTTCCACATGTATACAGGTGATGCACAACTCTATCTCACTGCCTCCACCCTCAACTCCAGGACCAGTGATGTCCTAGCTAATCATCTGTCTGACATCAAGTCCTGGATGATAATCAACATCCTCCAACTCAATCTTGGCAAGACAGAGGCCCTCCTGCTTGGCTCCCGGCAGCGTCTCCTCTCCTCAGCCACTGAAACTATCAGCATTCATGGCTGCACTCTTCACCTCACTGAGCCAATCCGAAACCTCAGTGTCCTTTTTGACCCTCAGCTATCCTTCAAACCCACATTTGTGCCGTGACCCGTTCCGCCTTTCCACACCTCCGCAACTTTGCCTGCCTCTATCACTGCCTCTCACCCCAGGCCGCAGAGACCCTGATCCACGCTTTCATTACGTCCCAGCTTGACTACATCAATTGCCTGCTCACTGGACTTCCCAACTCTTCCTTCCACAAGCTGCAGATTAATCAGAACCTCTGCAGCTCGTGTCCTCTCCCGCACCAGGCTCCGGGAACCTATCGCCCCCGTTCTTGCCCGCCCCACCATTGGCAGTCAGTCTTTCAGCATCTCTGCCCCCACACTCTGGAACTACACCCCCACCTTCTCCAGCCCTCCTCCCCTTCTGACCCCAACTCCCAACTCAGGTCCAAAACCCCTGATTGTCCAGCGCCCTGGGACGTCGTCCCGCCTTGAAGGGTGCTATACAAGTGTAATTTTTTTGTGTTGTTGTTCAATTTCTCTTGGAAATTGACCATGCATGACTTTCTGCTCCCATTCGTTTTTTCTACAAGATATCATTATAGCCTCGCCCACAAAATATACAATCAATTCACATTACGGTGTGTTCTGTGAAGTGCTTTGAGACATCACAAAGACGTGATAAGGCGCTATATCAAATGCAAGGATTATAATAATCTTTTATTATGATTATCATGTTTTCAAAATGGAGCCGCTTATTCCACTTTGCCTGTGCTGAGATCTTGTGACCGATATAATTGAATATTTTTCCTACAATTTCAGCATGGGCAATTTTTCTGGAATGACAATTGTTCCAAACACTGTCGATGTATTGGTCGCAACATGATCCAGTGCGACTCGCGGCAGTGTAAGGTGGAGGAGGTGTGTGGACTCCGTAGTGGCGTCCGGGGCTGTTACAGCAACAAACGTTCCTACTGCATTGCCGCTGGAGGCGGCATTTTTCAAACCTTCGATGGTGCCTTCCTCCGATTCCCTGCCGCCTGCTCCTTTGTTCTCTCCACCATCTGTTACAAACTGCCAGACACTTCCTTTCAGCTCATTGCAAACTTTGATAAATGGTCCTCACCAAACATGACTGTAATTTCCCCGGTTTACTTGTACGTCAACGAGGAGCAGATTCTCATCTCAGGAAATATCGTCCAGGTACCTGTCTCGCTCCCTCCCTCTCTCACTCTCTTTCTCTCCCTCCTCTCTCTCTCTCTCTCTTCCTCCCTAGTTCTTTCTCCCTTCCCTTACTCTGTGTCTCTCTTTCCCCTCCTTCCCTTGTTCTCTTTCTTGCTCTCCCCTCCCTCCCTCTCTCTTCCCATTTTTCTCTCTCTGCCTTCCCTTGTTCTGTCTTTCTCTCTCCCCTCCCTTTACAATCCCTCATTCTGTAGTTCGTAAATGCTATTTATTGCAAAAGATGTTCTTTCTTCTGTCTGGCAGGTGAATGGAACACAGGTCTCAATACCGGTTGTTACTGGGCTATCAACGAAAATCTCCAGATCAGAGGGATTTCTGATTATCGATACCCTTCAGGATATTCAGATCCGCTACAATGGGTTTAATCTATTGTCAATCACTATGGGAGAACGGCTGCGGAACAAAGTGTGTGGTTTGTGTGGGAACTTTAATGGAAATCCACATGACGATGACTTAACCTCACTTGGGAAATCGGCACAAAATGTCATTGAGCTGGCGAAGAGCTGGAAAACCAATGGCATGCAGCATAGGTGAGCACAGGTAGAAACCATTAAAATATCAGGAGCAAGGAGACGTGCATTTCTGTGTAAATGTGGGTTGAAGGAATGAAAAGGTATATCAATTATCTGGATTATAGTATAAGAGACATCATTTCTAACCTGGCAGATGGCATCAGCCTTGCTCAGTTGGTAGCACACTCGCCTATATCAGAAGGTTGTGAGTTTAAACCCCATTTCGGGGCTTTGAGCTGAAAGTCTTAGCTGATGCTCCATTGCATTGCTGGGATTGTGCTGCATTGCCAAAGGTGCCATCCTTCAGGTGAGATGATGAAACCAAGGTTTTATCTGTGCCTGTTCAGGTGAATGTTAAATGATCCCACACAGCACTGTTGGAAAAGAGTAAGACTTTTTTTTCTTGGTAGACTGATTGAGGTCTGATTATTTGGTTATTTGACATCCGACAAGCGCAGGTTTCAGGACTCACTAGGTGGATGGCAGGTACCAGGAACTCCCTGCAAGCTTCTTGGAGAACAACACAGTTCAGTTCAGCATTAAATGAATGAGGACATTGAAATACAGCTTGGATACGCATTCCTTCCCAGTAAGTGATGGTCCCACCAGTTGGAGGTGCAGAATTAACAGGCAGCTGTTTGATGTCTCTGCAAATCAATCAAGTTGGATTCCAAGCGCTGGATGTACGAATGTGTGTTCAGAGATCATTAATTTAAGATAGAAAAGGAGTGAAGCGGGAAGATTGGAAGGATTATTTTTTACATAGGCTTGTTAGGATGTGGACTGCCCTGCCAAGTGCTGTGGTTAAGACAACATTCATATTACATTTTAATAGGGAACAAGACTGATTTGTAAATAGCAATAATTTACAGGGTTATGGGGGAAAATAGGGTTGAATGGATTGTTCCTTCAAAGAGCAACATAGACATGTAGACACATTGAGTCAAATTACATTCTGAGCTCTAAGATTTTATGTGAGTGAGTGTGCGGTTTGAGTGGCTAAATGAATGGGTAAATGTAGGAGTGTGTTGATGAGCATGATGGGAGTCTGGNTTTTTTTCTTCAGGCTAATGTGAGACGATAATGCACCTGTAAAATAGATGATTTTTTACATTTACTTGAGCGCAGTGCAGGTTCTGATCAGTGTGTGCGCTCCTTGTGCTGCAGCTGTGACGAGGAACATTACTTGACGCTGTCTCTCAGCTGCAATAACTTGGAGATTCACAAGCTACAGAAGGAAGGTTACTGCCCGAAACTCACTGACATGAAGGGATTCTTCCAACCATGTCACGGGATCATCAATCCACTACCATTCTACCAATCCTGTGGCCTGGATGGCTGTTACTTGGATGAGCAAACACAGCTGTGCAGCTCTCTTGCTGCTTATGGAGAAGCTTGTCGCTCCTTTGGAATTCTCAGCACTGACTGGATCCGGCAGGAAAACTGCTGTAAGTAATTGAGGGATAGTGGCTGGGACACGAGCACACCTCCTCCTTTCATGGAGGTCAAAGGGTTAATCATTTATTGATGGTCAACATTGACAGTTAAATGGTAAATCAGTTATTGCTGGTTATTGCTAATCAGTAGTTATGGTTAGAGGGTTGATCTGTTGTATTTGTTTCCTTTAGCAGAGCTGATTGAGGATCCATGTGTTGGCGGTGTTTGTACCAACTACAGTTTGTGCCGGCAGGAGAGCTGGGATGTGTGTGGGTGTAACGAGGTCTCGGATCCCAAGAACGGTAAATGCATAACAGTGACATACATTAACTCTGAGTGAGTTAGGGAACCAGCTTCAACCAGTGAACACCATGCTCCATGTTTCCTAACCCATCTGTTCCATTTTCCACATGTGGGCTTTGAGCCATTCTGCCCCGCCCTCTGGAAATCTAGCACAGACTCCCTCTGGTTTGTTGCTTCTCTCACCTCATTCAAGGCTGCCTTAAGAGATCTCATACCTCTTTCATCTTTCATCCCCACCCTTTCAGTTCTCACTCCTCAGCTCGAGCGTTTTGAAAGACGTGAAAGGTGCTATATAAAAATATAAATTGTGTTGTCCTTTCACTTTCCTTAACCTCCTAGAGACAGATTACAACAACAACAAAATTACATTTATAAAGCGCCTTTCACGTCATGAGGATGTCCCAAAGCGCTGAACAATCAGGTGTCGGGGCCAGAACATGGGGAAGGGGTGGTGTAGGGGTGAGGGAAGGCAGAGAGGTGGGAGGGCGACCGAAGGCACGGTCGAAGAGAAGGGTCTTGAGACCGGCCTTGAAGGAGGCGAGGGAAAAAGCGAGGCAAAGGGACCGTGGGATGGAGTTCCAGAATGTGGGGCAGAGAGGCTGAAAGCCCGGCCACCGATGGTAGGGTGGGTCGGGCAGAGGACATGGAGCAGACCGGAGCCCGCTGAATGGATGGAGCGAGCAGGTTGGTAGGGAATCAGCAGATCAGAGAGGTAGGAGGGGGCAAGGCAAGGGATGGCTTTGAAAGTGAGGACGAGAATCTTGAACTCGATCCTCTGGGGGATGGGGAGCCAGTGGAGTCGGGCGAGGGTGGGAATGATGGGGTCACGGAGCCTGGTTCGTGAGAGTACACGAGCTGCAGAGTTTGGGAAGATCTGCGGCTTGTGAAGGGAAGAGTTGGGAAGGCCGCTGAGAAGGGAGTTTCCATAATCGAGCCTTAATATGACAAATACCTGGGTGAGGGTTTGGGGGCCTGAGGGGTGTAGCAGTGGCGGAGTCTGGCAATGTTGTGGAGATGGTGACAGGCAGTGCCGGTCATGGCGCGGATGTGGGGGAGAAAGGACAGTTCAGGGTCTAACAAGACATCCAGGTTCCTGACCGGCTTAGTGAGGGTGAGTGTGCAACCGTGGAGGCAGATGCTGCCAGCTCCTGAGGTGCGAAGGCGCTGGTGGGAGCCAATCAGGAGGGCCTCAGTCTTGCTGACATTGAGTTGGAGAAAGTTGTCCCTCGTTCAGGACTTGATATCGGACAGGCAGTCGGTCAGGACCCCAGTAGTCCTGGAGTTGAGGGTGGAGGCAGAAAGGCAGAGTTGGGTGTCATCTGCATACAAGTGGAAATTTACTTGTGGAAACATGCGGATGATGTCACCAAGAGGGAGCATGTAGAGGGTGAAGAGGAGGGGACCGAGGACAGAGCCCTGAGGAACACCGCACGAGACGGTGCAGGGGCTGGAGGAGAAGCCGTTTGCCGCAACGAAGTGAAAGCGGTGTGAAAGGTAGGACCTGAACCAGTCAAGGACGGTAGGTGTATCTGGGTGGTGTGGCCTCAGTGAGGGGGAAGATGTCACCTGGGGTGATCCAGGTTTCCATGAGGGCCATAAGGTCAATGTTCTCATCGAGGATGAGTTCATTGACAGCCAGAGTTTTGGTGCAGATGGAACAGACATTTTGAAGGCCAATGCGGAGTGGACAGTTGGAGGGGGCTGTGTGGGATGGGAGGGGGTGGTGGATTGGTTGGCGGGGGGGGAGGGGATTAGTCCCCGGGGTTTGGGTCCAGGGTGGCTTGCCGTGGGGAATGGCAGTCGGAGTGGCTGCTGCCACGATGAGCCCGGCAGAGAATTTCCAGGCTGGAGCAGAGGGAGGCGGTGGGGGTGGATCAAGCAGAGGTAGGAGGTGCGGGGGGGGGGCGGAGAGAAAGGAGGACAGAGCGGGAGAGTTTCAGGGAGGGGGGCATTTTGAGCCAAGATGCGCACCCTGGTACAAAAGGCGGCGGGTTTAGTAGAACATTGCCAGCCTGCAGGAGGCTGTGGGGGCTAGAGGTGGTGCAGAGGGGAGCAGTGTGGTTAGGAATGAGCAGCCTGCAGGGGAAGGACAGGTCAGACAGACAGACAGATAGACAGACAGACAGACAGACAAGAGGATGGGAGGGAGGGAGACACTGGTATAAACTTATACTGTATTGTAACTGCTATCAGGGATTCAAACCTGGCGGGCCGAAGTGATGTCACGCGGAATGGCAAGAAAATCTGGAAGTCCAAAATGATTAAGCAAAATCAGGTTAAATTTAGGCTTTAATCAAAAAGATCTGCTTTCCCGCCTCCACTTCTTCTACCTTCCCCTCCTCTCCTGGCTGCTCATCCCACCTTTCACATCTTTGACCCCCATCTCTCCCGATATAATCGACGACTGAAACAGGTCATCAGGAAAAGTGGTTGAGACCCATTCAAATAGCAGCTGAATACTGTGATTGGGGGAGGGGTAGAGGGTGGGTATTCTGGAAGGATCAGATCTCAGGTCAAAGCCTTTTTCTTCCAAACCAATCTTGTGATCTGGTACCGTGATGCTATTCTCTGTAACTCCTGTCGCTCCAGGTCCCTTTTCTTATCCTTTAACTCTGCATTGCCCCTCCCTCCCCTTTCACACTGCGGCATTGTTCCTCTTCTAAAGAAAACACATTTGACCTCCACATTCTCCAGCGATAATCCCAATCAGAGCTAAAGTGTTTAGAATTCAGATAAGTAAATCTTTTTCATGCAGAGAATTGTGAAAATGTACCCAGGGCCATACAAACAGATATAATTGTGATGTTTAAATTTTGTGGAGTCCTGTAGCTCAGTGGTTAGAGCACTCGCTTTGCAAGTGAGAGACCTGAATTCAATTCCAGGCAGAGGGCGAAACCTTACTCCACACAGAGCCTAATAATAATCCCTCCAAAACCAAAAACAATTATAAATTGGTAATTTTTAATCCATGACTGTTTGTGGGACATTGCTGTGCGCAATTGGCTGCCCCGTTCGCCCACAAATATATAGTCAATTCACTTTACAGTGTGTTCTGTGAAGCGCTTTGGGATGTCCTCCCGACGTGAAAAGCGCTATATCAAATGCAGGGATTATTATTATTATTATTATATATATTTGAGCAGCAAGGCATATGGAAAGAAGTTGGAGAAATGAAATGTTCTAATGAAGAGGTGCTTCTTCCCTCGCTAATAATATATCAAAGGCCTGTTTGTTTGGTGTGTTTTGTTGCCACTAGAGGAGGGCGACATTGTGCAGGCGGACGTGGTGTGTACAGCCTCACTGATGGAGGTTTCTATCTCCAAGTGTCGTCTTTATCAGCTCGGCTTTGAGCGTGAGGATGTGAGGATCAATGACGTGCACTGTCCCAGGACAGACGGAGACAATTTTATCGCCTTTCAAATCAACAACACAAATGGAAACTGTGGAAATATTGTAAAGGTGAGACTTGTATCACAGCCTCTGGTGCCGCTGCAACGCTCGTGTTTTAGGTTCACATCTGAATTATGGTTAAGTGCGGATAGTGCTCTGCACATGGGGTCAGGAGAGGAGGAGACGCACAGAGAACTTTGGTGAGGACACGTGGTCCTACCTGGAGAGATGGATTTTTAGTCTCTGTCAGAAGGTGCTTTGCTCTCAATGTTCCTACCTGCTGAGGGCCGGGAGATTTCCCAGACACTGGCATGAAGTTGTCTCCATTGTCTTAGCGCTTTGGGACGTCCTCCCGACGTAAAAAGCGCTATATCAAATGCAAGGATTATTATTATTCCCAACAGACGAACGAGACGCACATCATGTACACAAACACTGTATGGATTGAAAGTCTGAACAATACTGGGAGCGTCATCACTCGTGACCGGGTTATTAACGTGGAGTTCTCATGTGCCTACGAACTCGACCTGAAGATTTCACTTGAAACTGTTATCAAACCAATGCTGAGGTACCAGAGCTTTAAGTCCTGGCCTTTTCGAGGGTGTGGGCTGGGGCTGTATTGAGGGTGGGGAACTGGGGAAACATTGTTTGTCTGTGAGGGGGGGATGGAGCTGTTACATGGGGAAGGATGGAAAAGGCTTTAAGTTTGCTATTTCCTATCTCTGGCAGCGTTGTAAACCTCACTCTCCCAACAAAGGAAGGCAACTTCATCACCAAAATGGCTTTGTACAAGAACTCATCCTACAAGTTTCCTTATCGAGAGGGTGAGGTGACACTGACAACCCGCGATGTGCTCTATATTGGAGTGTTTGTGGAGGGAGCGGACTCCACACAACTCATCCTCATCATCAGTCGGTGTTGGGCCACTCCCTCCCGAGACCCCAAAGACAGACTTCGTTACGTCATCATAGAACGAGGGTGAGGAACACCTTCACTAAATGTTGAAACCCAAGTAAATAAGTTGAAATGTTTTTGATAATCATAACCTCTAGATATGTTTGGGATGGGGGTGGAGATTACCCCCAGATGGGTGGGCACAGATATATTACCTTTCGATGTGTTTGTTTAGGTGTCCAAACGGGAAGGACAGCACCATCACAATGGAGGAGAATGGCGTCTCCCTGACCTGCCGCTTCCACATCATAGTCTTCAAATTCATCGGTGATTACGAAGAGGTTCATCTGCACTGCGATGTCACACTGTGTGATGCCGACATTAACTCCTGCGGTGTGGTGAGTACACGCAGTGCCCCAACCCTCCAGTTTGCGGTATTTCAATACAAAGATAATAATATTTAATAATTTCCAGTTGTGGTGATTGAGCGCAGGTCTGGGCTGGGCCCCTCCCCAGTGGGGGAGAAGCCCACTCCTTCCCGCAGTGATGTGCTTGTGTTCTCTGGTTGGGACAGGTGTGTCCACACGGCACCAGGTTTCTGGCTTCTCACACCCGACAGCGTCCAAACCAACAGATCCTCTCTGTGGGTCCCATCAGGAGAAAAGGTCGGTTTAATATTGATTGACTTGTAGCTGAGGTTTGGGTAAAATATGTTTTAAGTGCGAGCGAGACCACAACACCTGACTGTGTGTGGGGGGGTGGCTGTATGTGGGGGTGGGGGGGCTGTGTGTGAGGGGGGGGTGGGGGGGCTGTGTGTGGTGGGGTGGCTGTGTGTGAGGGGGGGGTGGGGGGGCTGTGTGTGGGGTGGGGGCTGTGTGTGGGGGGGGGCTGTGTGTGGGGGAGGGCTGTGTGTGAGGGGGGATGGAGGGGCTGTGTGTGAGGGTGGGGCTGTGTGTGAGGGTGGGGGGGCTGTGTGTGAGGGTGGGGGGGCTGTGTTGGAGGGGGTGGGCTGTGTGTGAGGGGGGTTCGGGGGGCTGTGTGTGAGTTTGGGGGGGGGCTGTGTTGGAGGGGGTGGGGGCGGCTGTCTTGGGGGGGTGGGGGGGCTATGTGAGGTGGTGTGGGGCTATATGTGAGGGAGTGGGGGGGGCTGTGTGTGGGGGGGGCTGCGTGTGAGGGTGGGGGGCTGTATTGGAGGGGGTGGGGGGGCTGTATGTGAGGTTGGGGGCGGCTGTGTGTGAGGGGGGCTGTGTTGGAGGGGGGGGCTGTGTTGGGGGGGCTCTGTATGAGGGGGTTGGGGTTGTGTTGGGGTGGGGGGGGCTGTGTGTGAGGTGGGGGGAACGGTCTGTTATGATGATGTGATGTTTAGCAGCAGACTGGTGCCAGGATGGGAATGGCGGCTGTGAGCAGATCTGCAGCAGTGACCCTCGGGGTCCTGTGTGCAGTTGTGTTACTGGATCCTTACAGCGGGACAGGAAAAACTGCCGAGGTATGACATCAGTAACAGTGGGGGGGGGGGGGGCACAAAGTACTGAACGGTCTCCTGACAATGGTTTGTGTGAGGGTAGAACTGTGGGGGTGTGCCGGTCTGGGGGGGGGGGGGGGGGTGATTTCCCAAATGAGCAGCAACGAGAAAGATTGGCTTGAATTTGCTCCAAATGCAAACGGTGGTTAGAGTGAGAGACCTGAGTTCAATTCCAGGCAGAGGGGGAAACCTCGGGCAAGTTTCCTTACTCCACACAGAGCCTAATAATAATCCCTCCAAAACCAAAAACAATAATAAATTGGTTATTTTCAATCTGCTCTGCACTGTCCCACAGTGGCTGCCGCGTTCGCCCACACAGTCAATTCACTTTACGTCTATTCTGTGAAGCGCTTGAGATGTCGAGAAGACGTGAAAAGCGCTATATCAAATGCAAGGATTATTATATTATTATTGCTGTAGCTTCATCCTTTCTTTCTCCACAGCTTTCAATGGTTCCAGTTTGCCTCCAGTCCTGTCTTATGTGCTGGTCACCACGCAGCTCGCTGGCTGGTTATTGGTGCACAGACAGAACCTAAAGATGGACTAAGCTAAGTTTGGATGGGAATAGTGAGGATGGGTGTGGAATGTGAGGCTGGGTTCAGATTCGATGACCAAATGTGCTTCACAGTTGAACAGTTTCTTTATTCCTGGAATCAAGGGGATGTTTGTTTTATTTTATTTAATTACAATTTGTTTTGTCAAGAACTGACAGGACTTGGCCCCATCTAGTCCACTGATGTGAGATGGTTCCTGATGGTTGTGAAGCAAACAGGAACAGCCGTTTCATTGGTTCATGGCAACAAATTATCGTAGTTCCTGCGTTCTCTGTCTCTCTGCACTTCAGACCATGGGCTGAATGGCCTTTCATGCTCTCCCACAACCATCTCAGTTAGCTTTTGAGGATTGTTTCGCAAAATTATTGCAACCAAAACTCAATCTTTTATATTTCATTTCAGCCAATCAGTAACAATTTTTATGTAGTTTTGATTTTTTTACATTTGATTCAAATAAATGTTTTGCTTGAAGCTGAAATGGTTCCTGTCTGCGACCGAGCTGAAGCTGGAGGCAGCGATATCTGTAATGATTTGTCTTCACATTTGTTTGAAAATCATAAGCTATAGCAAGTGATCCTGGGGAAAGGCAGCTTCCTGTTGGCAAGAGCTAAAACAAGAAAGTTTAGGAAAACACAAATTAATTCTTTACCCAAGAAGATAATGAGGTTCATGAATTCTATCATTTGTGGCTCAGGTGCGTAAATGTGATCTCTGCCGCTGCTGGTTTGGGTGGAAGGGTATGTGACGGCCAGTTACAGTTGCTGCTCCAGCCTCACGCTTTGGCACAATTCTTTTAAAGTTTTATTTGGATTTGTTAAATGAATAAAATGAAGTGAAATGTTTTACATTATCACACAGTGTACGATTATCAGCCGTACTCTTGACATTACATTCTGCAAGTAAAATATTTATAACTACGTTTAAACCTTAACGGCTTAGAATGCATCGATTGTCTAAAGCCTCCGTTTCAAACCTGAACCTGGTCTAAAGCCCCGAGTGACAGGTCACCTAATGGAACCAGATCCGGTTTATATTTGAACCCTCTGGAACCAAAGGGAAGAGAAAACGTCTAATGGCACAAGCAGATTTAATAATAACCAAATCCCAGATCCCAGAAATAGAATTAGTTGTTTTTCAAGTAACATAATGTCATTGCTAATCTTAAACAAGATGCTATTTTGCAATTAAATGCAACCAAATGCAATGTTCAGAAACACCTACATTTAGCCGGTAAAAGTACAAACTGACGAGAGCCTGGCCAGTGAGATGTGCATTGGCAACTTAGAATATACAAGAAGTGTACATTACCAAGAGGCCAGGAATGAGCAGTGAGAACATAAACATCTGAAAGAGACTGTTCCTCAGAAAATCCCACATGAATGATTCAGGAATGATTCGAGCAAACTTCTTGTAATCGCTACGAGCTGTCCGTCTGTCTGTTTGTACAGTGTATAAACCAGAGACAGCCATGTACAGCTCAGCTTTACTGTAAAGGGGCAGATTTTTATACAATTAATTTCAATTAATTGCAGGAAATGGTAGATCTGCTCAGTTGCCTTTAGCTTTGGCCGCATTATTTCTGGCCATTTGTTCATGCATCACAACGACTGCATTGTGCAGCTGCATTACAGTGGTCACTTCCATATGCAACACAAGGTGACACAGCACCATGAAGCGAGACGGGCAGCAGCAGCGTGTGATTACTGTGGAGATGTGCACAGCTGAGCCCGAGCACTTTTAAAAACAAAACATAATTATTTCATTTCAACAAAGACGTTAAGGAAAACACACCAGACAATTCAACTGAAGAGAGATATCCAACTGGCCTCAGCTAAACAGCCTGTAGCAGAGATCGGCAAACAAACTTTTCTTTGCTTAATATCCAGACAAAATGGAAAATAAAACATTGTGGGTTAATTGAAGATTTCATTGACAGTGAACTTCTCGAGATTTGGGTGTGGAGTGGGAAGGGGTGACATGGGGAGGGGGCACCCTCTCTTCTAAGTGCTGGTACGGAGGTTTGAGCTGTAATCTGAAGAGGTCTGACCGTCAGCCCCATTGTGTGCTCTACGCCCAATGCACAAAGGAAATCATGAACGGCAGCCCTTCCAGAACAATTTATAAACTTTTCACTGCGACATATTGGGGATGTTACAGGGTGGCTGCATGGATCTGATTCAAAAGACCATCAACAACAACGACAACAATGCCTGAAATTCTGTAAAACGGGATGTTGCCTAGGGCAGGATTTTTACTCTTCACTGCAGCCTGTGGGTGGGGGGGGGGGGGAGAAGGACCTTTTGCAGCACAGCTTTCACAGGATATACTGGAGCTGACCATTTGCTTTGAACAAATAAAGTTGAAGCCTTGTGCTGCTCTGGGGCAGAATCTCACCAGCCTGTCATTGTAGGTTATGAACAGAGAAGCAGCGCCTCGTCTCTTACAGCTGCATTAAGGTTCACTTGGGTCAAGTATTGGCCTCACACTCAGATTGTAGCCGCTGGGATCTTGGCAGAGTGTCACTGCGCTGGGTGTGACGAGTTGCGTTTCCTGCTTTTCCCATTATTGGAGCATCTTGTCACTGGAATGGCTTAAAGGGTGTTGGTCCTTAATCCTGATTCTACAGCTGTGCTGTACTACAGCCCACTACAATGCACATCTGCCTGGCAGAGACACCTGTGCATTCTTCTGTAGCTGCATCTTACAAGCCCGGCTATATCATGTAGTGCCAAGCACCAATGCAGCGACAGCACTGGCCTGGAAGCTGCAGATCAGCTTTTTGCAGGCTATGAAAATAAAATTATTTAAAAATTGCATTTATCAAAGGAAGTGAATACAAATAAATACATCTCGAATTTTTCAGTCCAAGCAGCTGAAGTTCTACCAGAGTTTGTGTACATCTGCAATGTGGAGTAAAATCAGCAGATTCTGGAAGGGAGGGTGTGCTCCAGGCAGCACAGCCCCAACACCTAAACACTGGTCTCATCTCTGAAAACTGTGCAAAGCTTTAGCTGAATTGTTCAGACGGTCAGAGTTGCAGGTCATTCCCAAACGCCACGTCAATCACCTCATCTGACTCCTCTGCTTCTAAACATTTCCAGCATTAGCTGTTCCCTAGAGAAAACAGAAATAAGAATCAACATTGCAGCACTCAGTGCACATCATTATGACTTCCACAGAATCACACACCACAGCACCAAAAACACATGGTACACACTGTGATGTGGGGATGGCTGAGGGGGGGCCACATCCTCAGGTCTGTTAAATGCAGAAATGACTCACCCACTGGCTGCGCTGATGCTGCCTCCAGTTCCCTCTGGCTGTAAAACTCCAGCTCCACTGCCTAAAAATATAGTCAATTAGCCATGAGACATAAGAGCAGGACCTCTCTTCAAACCCAACTCAGTCTTCCCCAGTATTTCTGCTAATCACTGTGCAGCAAACAGTACCTGTAGGTGTTTCAGGTCAGACTCGAGGCTCTCAAAGCACTGGAGGATCTGTGTACGGAGATCTGCGCCGTCCGCCCGACACTCCTCGGGCCTTAGGTCAGGGCTACCTGCTGTGCATTCTGGGAACTGCGCAGGTGTCTCGTTGGGATCTGTGCAGCTTTCCTGCATCTCCTCGAGCTCCTCCAGCATCAGGTAACTTCCTGTCAACAATCAAACAAAAAACATTGTACTTTCTGATGATAGATTCTCAGCCCAAAATTATGACTTCTTAATAAAGTCTCAGCCGATAACAAAATGACATTTGTAAAGCGTCTTTCACGTTGGGAGGACGCCTTAGGCGCTGGACAGTTAGTGTTTCGGACCCGAGCTGGGGGTCGGGGTTAGGAGGGCAGGGGGGAAAGGATCAAAAGCACGGTCGAAGAGCAGGGTCTTGAATGAGGTAAGGGAGGCAGAGGGACTGCAGGATGGAGATCTATAGGTTGGGGGCAGAGAGGCTGAAGACCCGCCCGCCAATGATGAGGCCGGGGACGTGAAGCAGGCCGGAGTCTGCTGAGCGGAGGGAGCGGGACGATTGGTAGGGGGTTAAGAGGTCGCAGAGGTAGGAGGGAGCAAGGCCATGGAGGGCTTTGAAAGTGAGGACTAGGATGAGGACTAAACAGTAATAAATTGGTCACTTCAATCCACGACTGTCTGTGGGACACTGCTGTGTGCAATTGGCTGCCGCGTTCGCCCACAAATATACGGTCAATTCACTTTACAGTATATTCTGTGAAGCGCTTTGAGACATCGAGAAGATGTGAAAAGCACTATACCAAATGCAAGGATTATTATTATTATAGGGTCTTGAATTGTATCCTCTGTGTGATGGAAAGCCAATGGAGTTGGGCGAGAATAGGCGTGATGGGGCACGGAGACTGGTGTAGGAGGACACGGGCTTGCGAGTTCTGGATGATCTGCAGCCTATGGAGTTGGGGAGGCCAACAAGTATGGAGTTTGCACAGTCAAGCTTCGATGTATGAGGGTTTCGGCAGCCTGCGGTGTGAGACAGTGGCAAAGCTGGGCAACGTTGCAGAGGTGGGGGAAGGCAGAGCGGATCATGGCACGGATAATAATAATCCTTGCATTTGATATAGCGCTTTTCACGTCGGGAGGACGTCCCAAAGCGCTTCACAGAATATACTGTAAAGTGAATTGACTGTATATTTGTGGGCGAACGCGGCAGCCAATTGCGCACAGCAATGTCCCACAAACAGTTGTGGATTGAAAATGACCAATTTATTATTGTTTTTGGTTTTGGAGGGATTATTATTAGGCTCTGTGTGGAGTAAGGAAACTTGCCCGAGGTTTCGCCCTCTGCCTGGAATTGAACTCAGGTCTCTCACTTGCAAAGCGAGTGCTCTAACCACTGAACTACAGGACTCCACAATGTGGGGTAGAACAACAAAATTGCATTTGTATAACGCCTTAGGGTCAAACAAGACGCCAAGGTTCCGGACTGGCTTAGCAAGGTGGATTGTGCAACCATGGATGGTGATGCTGTCAGCACCTGAGGTGAGGAGGCACTGACGGCAGCCTATCAGGAGAGATTTGGTCTTGTTGATGTTCAACTGAAGAAAGTTAGCTCTCATTGATGTTTGACAGACATTCTGTCAGGATATCAGTGGGTCCTGGAGTTAAGGATGGAGGCAGAGAGATAAGAGTTGAGTGTCATCCACATACATGTGGAAGTTGACCCCATGTCTGCGGATGATGTCAAGAGGGAGCATGTAGATGTTGAAGAGGAAGGGACCAAGGACAGAGGAATGCAGACAGTACTGCAGGTGATCTGAATATCTAGCATTTAACTTCCAACTACAAGACAATGAGTGGAAAAGAGTTTATAATTAAATGTGTTGTTGGTAATGGAAATATTTCGTTTGAACTAACATTAGTTGAGCTAACACAAGTGTCATATTGTGGCTGCAAATCAGATGATCACATTTTGTCTGATTGAGAACGTTCGGTCTCAGTCAGAGCTGGGAATGCCTGGAGGTGGGATATATCACACGGTGTCTGGGTTTGTCACTCACCTGAGACACGGATTTGGGATCGTCCACCATCCTCATCCAGTGGACGTTCTTCTGAATGAACTTCTGGAGCATCATAAAACCTCTCCTCTACTGCACAGTCATCACGCTCAACTTTCCCAGAATATTCCAATTTTCCCGTTTCCAGTGTGATCTGACTGGAGGGACAAGTCCTTGTGGTGACTGACGTCTCCGGCAGTGACCCCATGTCCAACTCCAGGCGACCGTGCAGTGCCTCATTGGGCATCTCACAAGTTGTACATTCCAGGCTTACACTTGACGAATGCATCAAGTTCTCTCCCAACAATTCACTTGTGTTCTCTCCCAGTGATGTGTACATAGTGTCCTCTCCCAGCGACGGATGCAATGTGTCCAAACCTAGCGATGCATAAATTGTGTCCCGTCTCAATGATAGATGTGCACTGTCTTGCAGAAGCACATTCGTGTGCTCCTGCCGTGGTGCACAAATTTCCTCTTGCAGTGGTGCATGCAGATAGTCCTGTTGTGTAAGGTGCTTAAGCGAGGCCACAACATTCTCCTCATCAGCATCGATTAAGTGAAGCAGCAATTGTCTCAATGAGGTAACTACAGATAGTGGAAAATTCCAGTTATTCAAACTCCAGGAAGATTATATATATCCAGGGAATCTTGTGGACCAAAAAATAACTCATTGAAAACTAACCAGCTGCATGGAAATATGACCGAATGCCCCAAATCACAGTGGATGCCAGTACCATACCTGCTCAACCCTGACCGGTGGGCACTGAGGCAGCGATTGGTCCCAGATGCACCACCTGCCCCCGAGTGACACCCCCCGCCCCCGAGTGATGCACTCCTTTGCCCCGGATAATTTTACTTACGTTTTTTCAGGGCGAGGTCTGCGCGAGAGGGTAGTATACGTGTTGCTGACGCTCTCCGCACAGCTCCCTCGCACAGGTTGCTCCGAGTGTCGTGTGGCAGCGAGTGGACTCCTGGCTCCTGGGTTCTGGGCGGCAGCTCAGCACTGAATGCGACAGAATTCACCTCCTTATCTGCATGTTTAGCACAGACATAGTGTGAAAATGCACCATGGCATCTGGTTTGGTCCCTAAATCGCATGTAACACGCGTGTGTAGATTCAGCGCACCCCTGTACCTGGTGGAGAGATCCCTCGATCATCACTTGATCCTTGGGCTTCAGCTGGTATCGATTCTACATCGTCCTCCTGGAGCCCCCTGTAGACACATCACCAAAGAGTAGATTAGAATCAGACAGAATGGAGGAGAAGGAGAGGCTGGAGGTGTGGGAGGAGGAGAGTGTGGGAGGAGGGAAGGGAAAGGGAGGGGGAAGAGGAGAGAGAGGGGGAGCAGGAAAGGGTGGGGGAGGAGGAGAATGGAGGAGGAGGGGTTTGGGAGGAGAGAGTGGGGGACGAGGAGAGAGTGGGGGACGAGGAGAGTGAGTGGAGGAGAAGGGGAGGAGAGCGTGTGGGAGGAGGAAGGTGTGGGGGAGGAGAGGGTGGGGGAGGAAGAGGAAAGGGTGGGGGAGGAGAGAGTGAGTGGAGGAGGAGGGGAGAAGAGAGTGGGGGACGAGGAGAGCGGGGGAGGAGGAGCTGGAGGTGCAGGAGGAGTAGAGGAGGGAGGGAAAGAGGGGGGGAGAAGTAGGTGGGGGAGGAGAGGGTGGGAGGATGAGATAGGATGGAAGGGGGTGGGGGGAGGAGGAGATGGTGAGTAGGAGGAGGGGGTGAGGAGAGTGTGGGGGAGGAGGGGTGGAGAGGAGTAGAGAGGGAGGAAGAGAGGGGGGGAAGAGGAGAGGGGGGGAAGAGGAGAGGGGGGAAGAGGAGAGGGGGGCAGAGCAGGGGGGAAGAGCAGAGGGGGGCAGAGCAGAGGGGGGGCAGAGCAGAGGGGGGGAAGAGCAGAGGGGGGAAGAGCAGAGGGGGGAAGAGCAGAGGGGGGGAAGAGCAGAGGGAGGAGAGGCGGGCAGGAGAGGGGGGAAGAAGTATAGGGGGGAGGAGGAGAGGGGGGAGGGGAGAGGGGGGAAGAGAGGCGGGGGGAAGAGGAGAGGGGGGGAAGAGGAGAGGGAGGACGAGAGTGGGGGAGGAGAAGTGGGGTAGGAAAGAGGAGAGGGGGGGGAAGGAGAGGGGGGGGAAGGAGAGGGGGGGGAAGAAGAGAGGGGGGGGAAAGAGGAGAGGGGGGGAGGAAAGGGAGGAGGGCGGAGGCGAGGGGGAGGAGGAGAGGCTGGGGATGGGGGAGGTGGAGATAGGGGTTGGAGGAGGAGCTGGGAGAGAATACTCACTCAGTGACAGAGCGGTCTGTAGACACCTGATGGGGCAGAGGTTTAATGGAGTCAGACGCCTGTGTGATCAGATACTGCCACCTGCAAACATTAAGAGGTTTCAGTGCTGTTCCACTCCCTCCTCAGATAGGATACTGAGCTTGAATCAGCGCCCCCCCCCCCAACCCCAGCCCTGACTACACCCTAACCCCCACCACCTCCACCCTCAACCCCTCACCCTCACCCCCCCACTCCCCTCCCCCAGGGCTTACGTTTTCCGCTCCGAGACAGTGTGTGCCACCAGCTCATAAATCTGAGCTCCGTCTACTGACATGGAGATGACAAAGAAAGCTTTATTATCTGTGGTGAGGAGAAAGGAGAGTCAGTGAGAGAAATTCACACCCAAAACTCTCACGGCTTTGTGTCGTTTACAGTGAAACCTTCTGTCAACAAACCGAGACTCCGAGCTCGACCTGGATGTGACTGACCTGTTGCCACCTCACGCACCAGTACAGAGGTAAGTTTGATGATCGGGCTGAACGTGTGCTTTGTGTCCGCAGTTGCAGCCAGGTTTTTACTATGACATTTCAACACCAGCTTCTCATCCTGTTTCTGCGACAATACCAAGATATCCTCCAGCAGCAACGTGTAGAGATCTGTGAGCAGCACAGAGTAAACCGCCATCAGGGTTCCCAACATATAGGGAAATGTGTCGACAAAAACCATGAGGAGAATCCTGTTCCCTTTCATGGATACATAAACATAGAAACAGGAGTAGGCTATTCAGCCCCTCGTGTCTGTTCCGCCATTTTATAAGATCCTGGCTGATCTGTACCTCAGGTCTAGTTACTCGCCCTTGCCCCATATGCCTTAACACCCTGACCTAACAAATATTTATCTACCTCCATCTTGAAAATGTGATTGGATCCAGCATCCATAGTCTTTTGGGGGAGAGTTCCAGATTTCCATTACCCTTTGGGTGAAAAACTGCCTCCTAATTTCACTCCTAAATGGCTGAGCTCATTTTAAGATTCCCATACCAGAAGAAGTAGCTTCTCTGAATGTGTCCTATTCAATCCTTTCATTATTTCAAAAACCTCAATCAGATCACCCATCAACCAATTAAACTCAAGAGAATAGAAACCAAGTTTATGCAAACCGTCCTCATAATTTAACCCTTTATGCCCTGGTATCATTCTGGTGAATCTGTGCTGCACCCCCTTCAGAGCCAATATATCCTTCTTGATGTGCAGTGCCCAAAACTGAACGCAGTTTTCCAGATGGGGTCTGACCAACGCTCTATATAGTTGAAACATCATTTATATATTTATATTCCAGCCCCTTGAGATAAAAGCCAACATCCCATCAGCCTTTTTGATAACGTTTTGTACCTGTGAGCTTGTTTTTAGTGATTTGTGCATGTGGACACCCAAATCCTTTTGGTCATCCATAGTTCTTATAGACCCCTGGGGTACACCACTTGTCATGTCACGTCCATCAAAGAACGTTCCCCCGATCCCAACTCTCTGTTTTCTGCCTCTCAACCAATTACTAAGCCACGTTGCAAGGTTACCTCCAATTCCATGCGCTTTTGTTTTTGCTAATAACCTCTTGCCTTCTGAAAGTCCATGTAGGCAACATCCATAGACACTCTCTTACCCACCATGTTAGTGATCTCCTCACAAAGTTCAATTAGATTCGTCAGACATGACCTACCCTCACAAATCCTTCCTGATTCTCTTTGATTCGCTCATACTTGTCCAAGTGCTCAGTCACTCTGACCCTGATGAGAGATTCCAGTATCTTCCCCACAACTGAAGTGAAGCTGATAGGCCTGTAGTTACCCGGTTTCTCCCTCCTTCCCTTCTTAAATAATAGTGACATTTGCAATTCTTCAATCCAACGGCACAATTCCTGAATATAGAGCTTTGGAAAATTATGACTAACACATCTGCAATTTCCTTCCTGGAGATTTGTCTATCTTTAGTCCCGTTATTTTCTTCATTACCTTTCTTTAATTTATAATAACAATCCTTGCATTTGATATAGCGCTTTTCACGTCTTCTCGACGTCTCAAAGTGCTTCACAGAATAGACCGTAAAGTGAATTGACCGTATATTTGTGGGTGAAACGCAGCAGCCAATTGCGCACAGCAATGTCCCACAAACAGTCGTGGATTGAAAATGACCAATTTATTATTGTTTTTTTTTTTGGAGGGATTATTATTAGGTGTGTGGAGTAAGGAATGTTTCCCAAGGTTTCGCCCTCTGCCTGGAATTGAATCCAGGTGTTTCGTTTGCAAGGCGAGTGCTCTAACCACTGAGCTACAGGACTCCAAATTAACTCCACATTAAATCCATTTAGGACTTCCCTTTGGCTTATTTTTAGGTTCCCTTATACCACTAGTATTTTGTTCTCTTCCTCTACTGTGAAAATGAAAGCAAAGTATTCATTCAACAAGCCTCCATTTCCTTATTGTCTATTAAGCACAGTAGTTTTATCCCACTGATGATCAGTGTTGGTGCAACCAGTTAGCTGATCTGTACCTCAACTCTCACCTCAGTCAATTGTTCAATAAATTTAAATAGGTATTAAATTGGTGGATAGATGTTTGTCAGGCCAGGGTTTTAAGAGGTATGGAGCAAGGATGGATAATTGGATTTGAGGTACAGATGAGCCATGATCTAATAGAATGGCAGAACAGGCTTGAAGGGCTGAATTGCCTCCGCCTGTTTCTATGCAAATTGAGATGTTGAACTGAGCTCCCGGCTTCCTGTTCAGCAGGACATGAATCCGGGTTTGTCACTGGTGGGGGCTGGCTGGATGAGGACTTGAGTTTGACCTGGATCATAATTTGGTCACTCAATCCACGACTGCTTGTGGGACACTGCTGTGCGCAATTGGCTGCTGTGTTTTCCCCATAAACACAGTATATTCTGTGAAGCGCTTTGAGACGTCTTGAGGATGTGATAAGGTATTATTATTATAGTCTTTACTATTATTATTTATTACACATCTGTTTTTAATAGGCCCACATTGCCCTTTACCATTCTCTTTCTCTTAATATATCTATAAAAACGTTTGTCATTTTGGTTTTTGTTGTCTTTTGCCTTTGATATCCCTTGCAAGTTTTTTCTTTTATTCCCTTTTTGCACCTCCTATTATTTTCTTTGTATCTTTGTTGCTTTTTATAAGTCTCCCAGTCCACTGGATTTCAACTTTTTCTTACATTATTGTCAGTGTTTTCTTTCAGTTTGAAACTACGCTTCTTTCCAAATCATAAGCCGTGATTTCAACAACAACAAGGAGGAGGGCATTTGAATAGTCCAGCCGAGAGGATTGTCACTTACCGATTGTCTTGTCTTTATTCACCCTCCAAGTTAGAGGCCCCTCATGAATCATGTTCCTCTTTGTAAGGTCCAGACTCTTAAACGAGAAAAAGAAATGTTCCTGTTATTCTCCTGAGTTCCCGCCCACCTGCCCGTAACATATTAATCCATTATCAAAGATGCTTCTGAATGTTAACAATATTGACAAGAAAGTCACTGACCCGGAACTCCTCGATCAACGGATAATCCAATTGCTTCAGACTGGACAGGTCCAGGCGACGCTGGTAATCCTCAAGCCGCTAGTGAGGAAACAGACATTAGTGTGGGGCACGCAGCGAGCACGTCACCGACACGCAGCGACCCGCAGCAAGCACATCACCGACACGCAGCAAGCAAGCATGTCACCGGCACGCAGCGACCTGCAGCGAGCACGTCAATGACACGGATACATGGGCCTCACACACCGCTTTATTTTCTGCTTCCTTCACAGTCTGGTTGACGTAGTTTAGGATATGCCGGCAACATTCAGCCGCTTTCCTCACTTTCTGTTTCTCCTCCAGTTGTTCTAATTGTGGAAAAAAAAGAAAAATTTTACCCAAGATTCTGAGGCTCAAACATGAACAGTGGCCCCAGCAGCAGGTCATCAGAGCAGTAGTCTCGGGCAGCGCAGATGGACAGATACAGCTGTCACCACTTAGCACTGACTCCCCCCATTCCCCAGCACTGCCCCCAGTACCCGTGTTTTTGGCGATGTTCTCCAGCAGCAGCGGGTACTTTGTCAGTCGCTGCATCTCAGTGGGAATAATGTCCTTCAGCTGCAGCCGCCGACACTGAGGTTTGCTCTCGGCCTCCTGCAGGACAGCAGAACAGCACCGTGTGAGACATTCTCAGAGACTTTACCCAACCGGCACCCTACTCCCTCCCACTCCCTCCCCCCTACATTCTCCCTCCTCCCCACCCCGGAGCCCACATTCTCAGGTTGCGGCCATACCTGGATCACGGCCTGGAACCGGGAATCTTTCTTCTGTTTGTTTTTGATGAATTCAAGAGCAAACGGCTGGTTACTGCAGAACGTGGCAGCCGCTCGCTTAAACTTCTCCTCTTCGGGGCCACTGAACTGTGACAGGAGGGAAACAGCAGATTAGCAGAGCATGGAGCCTTGTGGGGGTGGGGGGGGCAATGCCCAATCTGACTGGGTACATACCCAGGCCAGCAGTTCCTCCCCGATATTATCAACTACCAGGTTTTCGTTCTTTTTCCAGACTTTTTTCATCCGTTCATTCAATGAAACTGTGAATCAAAGATAAACACATGTAAACAGAGGTTCCATTTATAGCCCCGATAGGGTAACAGCTGCACTGAGCAACATTCCCCAGCTCCACCCCACCCTCCGCCTCCGCCCAGCTCCGCCCCCACATCGCTCCCCTTCCCTCCGCTCTCCCCCCCAATCTGCCCTCCATCCCCGCACCATGTAATTGTAGGATGGCTTCCAGGTTGCAGAATATGTGTTTGATGTCCCCAGGGGGCAGCGTGCCATCGCGGACCATCTTCTGTTGAAAAATCACGTCCAGGACTCGGAGCATCCGGATGTGCGCCCGCTCCGTGTGGAACAGCTCTGCTCCCAGACACAATTATCACAATCAGTGCTCACAGAGCCACACCCCCACACACCTCAGCCCTCCCAAGCGCACACCCCGGACCCAGCTACCGCCCCCCCACACCCACATACACACACCCACCTGGGACTCAGCCCACACCCCCCACACACACCTGCCGGGAATCAGCGCCCCCACCCTCTCACATACACACATGGGACTCAGCATGCCCCCGCCCCACCCCCAGGACTCAGCCACCCCCCACTCCCCCCACACACACGGGACTCAGCCCTCTGCCCCTCAACACCCCTGGGCTTCAGCCCCACCCCACACACACCCGCGCAACTCAGCCCCGCCCACTGCCCATCCTGCACTGTCCCCTCACAGCTTCCACACGCCCCTCCCCCCTCCATGTCCTGCCCCCTCACCATTGATAACTTCTTGACGTTTTATCTCCAGAGGTTTTAGGCCTGCGAGCACCTCCCGGGTCACCAGTTGCTGCCAATTGGTGGGATCCTGCTCCACGTCGGAGATGTGCGTTTGATCCTCCTCGGTCTGGCTGAGTGACGGGGACTGGGAGCCGCCTTGCCCGTCCCCCCAGCCCAGACTTTCCCCTCTGCAAACAAAGGCAACTGATTTACCACAGCAACACAACTCCTCAGTGCAGAGGCAGAAGGAACCAGAATTCTATCCACTCTCAGGAAGATGCAAACCAACATGTCTTCTACACACGCGCGCACATTCATTCTCACACACACACACACACACACACCACACACACACACACACACACTCAGTGCCACACACGCACACACAGAGCCACAAACACACAGTCACACACACACACACTCAAAGCCACACACAGAGCCACATGCACAACAACAACTTGGATTTATATAGCACCCTTCACGCCTGACAGCATCTCAGCAGCGCACAGCGGCAGACAGCGCACAGAGCCACACACACAACTACATATACACACACAACTACATATACACACACAGCCCCACACACACACAGCCCCACACTGGTGTGTATGAGACAATCCCTCACCTGCGACCTGGCCTGGGGGTGCAGGGGGGAGTGGCCGTCTCCACACTTCTAAAAGAGAAAAGATATTAAACAACAGGACACGCGGAGAGAGAGAGACATCGTCAGGGGGTGAGGGGGAGACATTTCTGCATAGACACTGGGAGCTGCTCACCTCTCAGACTCTTGATCTTCCTCGATCACTTGGACCAGACCGGTCGGATAGTCGAAGATGGTGCCGGGCTTCGGGGTGGACGTACTCAAGTCTCCAGATAATGGATTGTCTCCAAACGGCTTTCCCAGCACCGGGCCAGCAAGAGGGTCTGAGGAGTGAGAGCTTCGGTTAGTGTGTGTGTGTGTGTGGGGGGGCGCGGGCGTGTGGAGGAGGTGGGGGAGCGAGCGTGTGGGGGGGAGCGAGCGTGTGGGGGGGGAGCGAGCGCGTGGGGGGAGCGAGCGCGTGGGGGGGGAGCGAGCGCGGGGGGGGAGCGAGCGCGGGGGGGGGGAGCGAGCGCGGGGGGGGAGCGAGCGCGGGGGGGGGGAGCGAGCGCGGGGGGGGGGGCGGGGGGGGGGAGCGAGCGCGGGGGGGGGAGCGGCGCGGGGGGCAGCGGCGCGGGGGGGCAGCGCGCGCGGGGGGCAGCGCGCGCGGGGGGCAGCGCGCGCGGGGGGGCAGCGCGCGCGGGGGGGGCAGCGTGTGTGTGGGGGCAGCGTGTGTGTGGGTGGGGGGAGCGTGTGTGTAGGGGCGTTTAGTGTGTGTGTGTGGTGGGGGCGAGGGGGGAGTGTGTGTGGTGGGGGTTAGTGTGTGTGTGGTGGGGCTTACTGTGTGATGGAGGCAAGTGTGTGCGGTGGGGGGAGTGTGTGTGTGTGTGGGGGGGTTAGTGTGTGTGGGGGGGGGCTTACTGTGTGATGGAGGCAAGTGTGTGCGGTGGGGGGAGTGTGTGTGGGGGGTTAGTGTGTGTGTGGGGGCAGTGTGTGTGGGGTGGGAGCGTGCGTGTGTGGGGGCAGTGTGTGTGTGCTCCCCAGCCCACCTCTCACCTGGTAGTCTCTCTGTCGGACCCTCGTGACCAGGGACAGCTCCGGGCGACAGGTGCTGATTCCCGTCTGTGGTGTCGCTGGATGACCCCATTGGTCGGAGTCTCACTGGCTCCGGGTGCTCGGGGAGTGAGGCCGAGCGGTTCGGTTGGTTCAACTGCTTCTGGTGCAGTATCTTGGCCTTTTCAACTGAGAACAAACATAACAGTCAAACCCGGAGTTCCCGCGCCCCGTCTCCCACCCAGTCACCCCCCTCCCCACCACACATCACTCACTTGCAATCCGGTCTTGTTTGCTCGTGCGGCGAATCGGGTCCAGGATACTCTGGAAGCGTTTCTTTTTCTCATCTTCCTTTTCCTTCTTTATACTCGCCTGTTTGTGACCAAATAAACACAAGTCAGGCCAGAAAATCGGTCCCTACTCACCCCACCACCGCCTCCCCCCCACTCCACCCCCCGCACACACAGGCCAGAAGCTCTGGACACGCGGGGAGGTGTGAGGCAGATTTAGTTTTGACTGATTGACTTTCAAACGCTGTCTATAATGGCGGAGTGCAACACGACTGTTCCTGCACTACCACGAGTCCCAATGTTGTAACAATCCTATAACTTTGTGGAAACCGTTACCTTTTTCTTCGGAAAGAACGCGACTCGTATTCTACGGTCACGGTCGAGATTCCGCGGGTCCTTCACCTTCACCCCGAGGTGTTTCATGTAAGTGAGGATCACGTCCAACATGGAGTTACTGGCAAATAAACACAGAGAGAGAGTGTCGGGGGGAGGGGAGGCCGGGGGGCAGGGGAGGGGAGCCTGGGGAGAGTGGAGCTTGGAGAGGAGGCTGGATGGGAGGGGGAGCGGAGCTGGGGTTGAGGAAAGCCGGGGGGGGGGGGGAGTCAGGGGGAGGAGAGCCGGGGGTAATGGAAGGGGAGGGGGAATGGGAGCGAGTGGGGAGGGAGGGGAGCCAGGGAGCTGCAGTTATCAGGCTGGAATCTCACCTTTTCTCCTCCTCTGTTGGTGACAAAGTCGCCCTGAAAAACACAAGGAAATGGAGTGAGGCAGATACAGACACAGGAGAGTGAGGCAGATACAGACACAGGAGAGTGAGGCAGATACAGACACAGGAGAGTGAGGCAGATACAGACACAGGAGAGTGAGGCAGATACAGACACAGAGAGTGAGGCAGATACAGACACAGAGAGTGAGGCAGATACAGACACAGGGAGTGTGGCAGATACAGACACAGGAGAGTGAGGCAGATACAGACACAGGAGAATGAGGCAGATACAGACACAGAGAGTGAGGCAGATACAGACACAGGGAGTGTGGCAGATACAGACACAGGAGAGTGAGGCAGATACAGACACAGGAGAGTGAAGCAGATACAGACACAGAGTGAGGCAGATACAGACATACACGTGTGGTCTGTTGGGTGGAGTTGCAGTTACTCACAGAACTTCTTCAATCTTCAGCAGCAGCTGCTCCGCGCACAGACGTTCCCGCTGCTCACACATGTTCCGATCCCGACTTCGCTCCAAATCCAACTTGGAGAGTTCCACCTCGCCAATCGTCATCCCCATGTTCCGTTTCTGCCTGTTACACACACAGAGCCCGGGATCAGCCATCACAACCCTAACCCGTGCTCCACCCCTCCCGCTCGATCCCCCCTCTTCCCCCATCTCCAACGTGCACCCCCCACCCTCGCTCACTCGCTCCCACTCGTTTGCGCCCCTCCACCGCTCACTCCCGGCCCTTCTCTGTTCACTTTCCCCACTCCCCACCCTGCCGCCGTAAGACGCTGTATTTACCTGAAGTCCTGCAGGTGGGCCTGCACCTCTGCCAACACATTGTCTTGCACCGTCTGCACGAACTGCCGCTGCAGCTCCTCTGGGATTAGATCCAGGCGCCTCCGCTCTACAAAGCAACACAGCACCTCGTGGGCAGCTCCAGCACACACTCGCCCGCCTGCCTGCGCTCACACTCGCGCGCCTGCCTGCGCTCACACTCACATGTGCATTTTGTGTCCATACGCATGGGCCACCGACTGACACACATGACAATTGGGTTGAGAAAATGTTGCCCACAAATATAGTCAATTCACTTTACAGTATATTCTGTGAAGCGCTTTGAGGCGTCTCAAAGCTATGAAAAGCGCTATATCAAGTGCAAGGATTCTTATTTTATTATAGAACTTACCCAGCTCCGCGGTGATTCCCTCTGGGGCCTGAACCTTCAGATTCTGGTAAAAAGGGAAAGAAATGGGCAGGAAGTCACAATGCGCCTCACCAGCTTTGACAGTGAGCCAGTCACACACACTGGGGCGTGTGAGTTTTGGAGGGGAGGGTGTCCTGGTGGGTGGGGGTGTGTGTCCTGGTGGGTGGGGGGAAGGGGGTGTCCTGGTGGTGGAGTTTGGGGGGGTGGGGGGGCTGTCCTGGTGGTTGGGGGTCCTGGTGGTGGGGGGGGGTCGCAGGGTAGCCTGGGAGTTGGGAGCGGGATTACTCACGGCTCCTTTTTCCAGGAATAAATGGTAGAATTCCACGAAAACTCTGCGATTCTCCTTTGAGTTTGTCTGATTGTAAAATTCAGCATAAAGATAGCAGAGCTGAGGGCAGAGAAACCACAGTTACCATCATTCAGTGGCAGCGGAACAGCCCTACCACCCAGCCAGCCTGTCCCCCAGCCTGCCTCCCCGAGCCACCCCCTCCCCCAGCCAGACCCCACTCCCCAGCCTGTCTCCCTGAGGCAGGCCCATCCCCCCCCCCCATTCCCAGGTTTCTTACCGATGGAACCGGGTCAAACTGCGAGAGGACGTGATGCAGAAACGCCACCACATGTGCCGGGCGGGACCGCAATGTCTCCAGGGTTTGGAAGCAGCTGCACTGAATGTCCACCTGGTGGAAAATAACAGCAGGTCCGGTATGTTCTGCCAAGCCCCTTCCCCACTACCAGCCCTCCCGCACTGCCAGGCCCCTCCGCCCACTTACCCAACCCCCCCCCCCCCCCACGGGCTCCCATGGCTCCACTCCCCTCATGCCTCCTGGCTGTGCCCTCACTCTCTCACCTGCTCGGCTTCGTTACCAAAATCGTCATCCTCAGCTCCGATGATGTGGGCTCCGCCCCGGAGAGGGGGGCTCCCCAACTGCGAATCCTGGAGACGGAAACAAGATAAAAACTGAGGACCCCTCCCCCCACGCATCAGCCCCTTCCCCCCGGACCTCGCCCCCTCCCCTGGGCCTCAGCCCCTCCTCTCTCCGAGACCATGGCCTTCACTTTGTTTCCTTACGACCATTCAGACCATAAATACATCCCCCCCATGTGACGCACAGACATACCCAGTCAGGACTATCGTCTGTCTCCGCCCTCTCACAGTTGCCGCTGTCCTTGAAGGAGGCTGAGCCGCTGGGAGGATAGTCTCTGGGGCTGAGGCCGTCCTGAACTGCAAAGGGGCTCACATCAGTCTGCAAAGCACAACAAAACTTTACAAACATGACGAACAGAAACAACGGGCTGAGCAGCACTGAAAACAGGAAGACTTCAAATACACCAGCTACCGCCTACACACAAACCCAGCTCTTGGGTCAGACTCTGCTTCCCCCCACCCCCCAATGATGGTACTCAGGATATAAAGTCCCCACCTCGATTTGACTGAAGGAAGTCTGGATTCTCTCCATTATCTCACTCTCGCTCGGGGAGTGCAAATACGGCTCCAACTCTCTCACCTCTAAACATGAAAAACATAGAACAGAAAGAGGCTGTGATAGAGTGAGAGATAGTGAGTGAGAGAGAGAGAGAGAGAGAGAGAGAGAGAGAGAGACTAAGAGTGAGCGAGCGAGAGAAAGAGAGAGATAGACAAAGTGAGTGAGAGACTGAGAATGAGAGTGATGAAGAGAGCAGGAGTGAGGCAGAGAGAGTGATAGAGAAACAGCCAGGGAGAGAGAGACTACAGGGAGAGAGCGGTGGGGGGGTAAGTGGACATTCCTCTCACTGACCTTCAGTCGTTGCTTCAACAATTGACAAAGTTTCGGAAAGTGTGGCTGAGCCCGGCACATCCTGTGGGGAACATAAACAATCACGTGGGGCATCAATGTGAGCGGAATGCTGTCTTCTCTACACTGCAACCTCCGCGCCCCCCACCCTTCCCCCTAGCCCCACACTCACAGATGATCTCGAAACAGGATCAGGCCCCTCAATGTGCTGTCCACCTTGGGCTCTATTATCTCCTTCTCACTCCTTCACGTTAATGTCCTCCCCCATTCATCCACTCTGCATTTATTAAGATTTTCCAGAACCCACAGACAGAACGTATATTCCCCACAATCAATGGCTAAATTATTAACACACGTCTTTCCCTGGAAGTGAAACACAGAGAGTCTGCAAGCCAATCCTTCTCTCATCCGAGCTCGTCATTGCAAATTATCCTCTCGTTCCTTAGTCTCCAATGCTCTGCCTCCTCCTCATTCATCTCCTCCCAACTCCTCATCTCCTCCCAACTCCTCATCTCCTCAGCTACTCACACACCTCAGCTCCTCCCTAGGAGCTGCACCTAAGCCAACGTGACAAACTCCTTTCCCCAGCGATACTCTCCTCACCAGGCGTCACCAGACCACATCCTCTAGAATCATTCTCGCAGACTCTGCCAAGGCCTCGGCTGGGGACTGGGATCTTTAAATAGAGCTTTAAAGTGACTGCACATCACAAGTCATCCCCATCCTTCCTCCCCCGAACATTAGGTATCTCTGTTTCCGAGGTTCCCAGAATATCCAGCAAAGGGATGGGGGGAGGGTGCAGGGTGATGGTACAGGGGGGAGGATGAGGGGGTTGGGGGGGGGAATGCGGAGGGAGAGGAGAATGGTAAGGAGGGAGGTACCTGGGAGATGCCGCTGGCTTTGTGGAGCTGCTCCCGAACCTGGTGGATGCGTTTCTCTGCCTCCTGTTTCTCACGCAGCAGCTGTTGTGTCGGGTTTTTCTGACACTTTTCCTTAAGTAACTGTTTGAGAGAGAAACCGAGTGAGTGGACAGTGGTTTCATACTGAGTAAACACTGCTGGTCCTTGCTGCGCCTGCGCTCACACCCGCACCTGATACTGCTGACACTCAGTGTCCAACATGCTCTGCAGGATCTGCAGCTTCTGACTGTGAACAATGGTGTCTTCCTGCAGAGAGAGAAAGAGAGGGTGAGAGACAGACTTGAGTAGCAGCTGTGCCAGTGCCAGACCCCACTGCATCGAACACAAACTCCACCAAATGTAAAAAGGAAAATATTGCTGTGTTTAAATCCCAGTGATGGCAGCCGGTGGGGGTTGGGGGGTGGGTGCAGTGACACAGGAAGGTGTCGGGGAGGGGGAGCGGCTCCAGAGAAAGTGGGCGGGGCCAAGTCTACTTTTTTTGAGCTGAAATCTGTCAATTGGTCAGTTTTACAAAGTGCGACCGACTGACGTTCATTACATCCAACACAGCTGAAAAATGAAGAATTTCTGAAGAAACAGCAACAATTTCTGCGTTGAGCCTGGGGTCAATCAGTGACCTCCTTCTGATAAACAGCTGTTCACTCCAGTCCCTGTAACCTTCACTTCCTGCTGCATGAATCTGTAAGTCACTTACACCCATGAGTGTGGGGCTGGTGATTCTCTCTGTGCTGCTGGTTGGAGAGAAGACCGGAGCTGGTTGCCCAGGGAACAGGAAAGTCCCCGAATCTCCATCGGAGGTGCTGAGGGGGATCTGGGGAGACCCTGGCGGCCGTCCCAGCACAGTGAGAGCTACATAGGAGCCGGCTGTCAGAGAGAGAGAAAAAGGCAAAATTAACAAAACTAGATAAATTTGCAGCTAAAACACAACCTTGTCCTTCACGCATCACCCTGCTTGCAGGAAGTCACACCGGGTTACAGTTTTGCAGAAACAAACTATTTTGCATTATACACCACATGGTTCTGCGACCATTAGACACACAGGATACAGTACTGTGTATATGTACTGTATAAACACAGCTCAATTGGCTAATGTAATAGCTGAACAAAGTTGTAAACAATTCTCAAACAATTAATAAACTCAGCGGCAATACTTAGCAAGAGTCGCTCTTCCCAAGCACTCAATCTTTGGGGCAGCTCATCACAAGGGACGGGTGACTCACAGGCATCTAAACCGGTTCAACCATGACAGACTGTGTGTAACAAAGACTAGAATCTTGTAAAACTGCAACAAATTACATTTGTATCACCCCTTTCACATCGTCCCAAGGTGCTGTATTGTACCTTGTAGATGCATCACTTACATTTGATTAACCGAACAACTTCAACATGGTTGGAGTGAGTGACCAACGTCCCATTAACCTGCAGATAAAACACAATATACATGTGACACCCGTGTCGCTGCTGGAGATGTGAGAAATGTGAACCTGCACATTACAGAACAGCCAGGAGCTGCCACACTCACATCAGCAATGAACCCCATGTAACATGTTTGTCTTGATGCAATTGTCCAGTTCACATGCCAGAGCCAATGTCCGGTATTGGCCGGCGCATTTGCTGCACTGCACAAAGCACCCACCAGGGGGAGCTCACTCACACAATTGCTGTGCCCAAACCGACTTTGTTATAACTCCTGCATTCGATAGAACACCTTATCACATTGCCAAGACATCTCAAAACGATCCATAGGATATACTGTAAAGTGTAGTGACTGTATATTTTGTGGGGGAACTTTATTCCATTTCCCTGTTGCTGGGCTTTCTTTGTCTTGGCTGCTTGTATTTGTAAGTGTTCCCCCATCCCATCTCGAGATTCCTACAGAGAAAGTTGCAGGATTCCTCTGGACAGCGAGAGACAACGGTTAAACTCACTTTAATGATCCTGTCTCCTTGTTGCACCCCAGCTCGTACTGCAGCTCCATCTGTCAAGCAATAAGACAGGTATCAGAAACAGCACAGCAGCCAATTACCAAATGCAGGGAACGGGTGGTGGGGGTGGGTGACAGGAGGTATGACCTGGTAGCAGGGTGAATGGTTTGGTGACAGGGACGTGGCCGGGGTAGGTCACATCCTTGAAACATTTATTCCAGTTTTAATAATAATAATCCTTACATTTGATATAGCGCCTTATCACATCTTTGAGATGCCACAAAGCGCTTCGCAGAACATACTGTAAAGTGAATTGGCTGTGCGTTTTGTAGGCGAAACTCAGGAGCCAATTACGCACAGCAGTGTCCCACAGTTATGAATTGATAGATCAAATTATTATTATTTATTTAATTTTTTTTGAAGGGATTATTACCACCGGAAAAGCGATCCGCCAATTGAGTAACAACCAGATTCCTACTTACTGCTAGGTAAACAGAGGCGTGTGGAGTAAGGAAACTTGCCCAATGTTTCGCCCTGCTGGGAATCGAACCCAGGTCCTCTCGCTTGCGAGGCGAGTGCTCTAACCACTGAGCTGCAGGACTCCACACTTCATCAGTTATAAGGATTATTATTATAACTAGATTTTCTTGAAAAAGGTAAAAATGCATTTTTTCATGACATAGTTCCAGTGTTGATGTACAAGTTTACGTCCCAGTGATGGCGAGGCAAGTACTTACCCTCTTTGACAGACTGCACAAATACCGGGTTGTCCCCACTGACAGTCAGCCCAAAGCCGTTCTCGTCGCGCTGGATGATAACACAGCGTTGCACCAGACCTGCAAATAAGGCAATTAGCAAAACCTGAGACAAGTACCAGATAGAGTTTATACTTCTGCTGGCCTCAGGCCACACCCCCACTTACCTGTTGGGTCAAACTCAAATGGAGGAGATTTTTCCAAGTTCTTTTTCTCATGTTTTTTATCAGGCGACAGGTCCTTCTGCACCACGGCTCCTTGCCTGTAACGTGGACGACATGGCGTGATCAACACTCCCAAAGCCACGTCAAGATTCCGCCACCACCCTTCCTCCCCCGCGGCAGCCCTAACCCACAGACCACCCCAGAATCCCTCCAGCACCCCCAACCCACAGACCACACCAACACCCCCAACTCACAGACCTGCCCCCACAGAACACCCAACCCACAGACCCTCCCAACAGGACCCCCCCCCCAACACGCAGACCACCGCCAGCACCCCCAACCCACAGACCCTCCAACCCACAGACCCTCCAACACCACCAACCCACAGGCCCCTCCCAACAGCCCCAAACCATAGAAGCCTCCCCCAGTACCCAGAACCCACAGCAACTATTAATCCTTGCATTTGAATTGTGCTCTTACCTGGGAAGTCTTCTGATGGGAAACCTGGAAACAAACAAAGTGTGAATCTGCAGTAGGTGTCCCTGTTCTCCCCCCCACCCAGCAACCCCCACCTCCACACACACACACCCCATCCCCCCACACACATCCCACTCCCCATACACAGATCATTGATCAAGACGCCACACCACATAAAGGGCACAATGTAAGTCAAATCGTTGTTGTTGTATCTGTCTGTTCAGTGCTATTTGAGAAGAGAAGTGAGCGTTTCCCAGTATCATGGCCGCCAATCTCCATATTCATTCCATGGCTGTTTGTGAGACTTTGCTGTGCCAAATTGGCTGCGGCGTTACTGTACAAACACTGTTTTAAAGTCACTACACCTGGTAGCAGTTACTTTGAGACATTTTGATATATTAAATTTGAGTATGATTATTAGTACCCAAGATGCACTGCCCGAAGGGCGGGGCAGAACTCTGCCTATTTTTATCCTCGACATAAACACAGGAGCCGAGGGCAACGCCTCGTTTCCTCATAAACCCAAACTACTCTTAATAATAAAAACATTAAAGCATTTGGAAACAGACAGGAACAGGAAACGTCACATTCCATCTGCCTGCTCCTGGGTCCAGAGAGAGGCACACACTGACGCACAGCGACAGACACACACACTGACGCACAGCGACAGACACACACACTGACGCACAGCGACAGACACACAGCGCCAGACACACACACTGACGCACAGCGACAGACACACACACTGACGCACAGCGACAGACACACACACTGACGCACAGCGACAGACACACACACTGACGCACAGTGACAGACACACACACTGACACACAGCGACAGACACACACACTGACACACAGCGACAGACACACACACTGACACACAGCGACAGACACACACACTGACACACAGCGACAGACACACACACTGACACACAGGGAGAAAGTGAAACACAGGGAGAGAGAGAGACACACATACATAGACACACCTACACTGAAACACAGAGACTCACACGCACACATACGCACACTAGGACACACACACTAATCCTTGCATTTACTAATCATTGCATTTGACACACAAATTACATTAATTACACAGACAGAGAGAGAGACACACACTCTGAGACATAGACACTGAGACACAGATGGATACGCAAAGATAGAGGAAAATAAAGTTGGGGGGAAGAGACACACGCATACACTTGAGATACAAAGAGAGACACATGCACACTGAGACAGATACACAGACAGAGAGAGCAACACTGACACATACACACACTGAGACAGAGAGCAAACGAGCGAAAGAGCAAGACAAACAGACAGACGAGAGAGAGAGAGAGAGAATGGAGGGAGTGTGGCAGATAACAAGAGGAAGGGAGTGGGTGAAGCAGCTGTAGTTTGCGATAAGGCAGCATCACAACCTCAGGCAGGCAGGTTTATAAATATATTGACTATTTTTTAGAAATATTTTTTCACTCAGGAACTGGAGCATTTTAAAATCGCCTCTTTATGGCATGAACATAAGAAATGCTAGACGAAAGAAAAAGAAGGTCCATCTAGCTTGCCTTCCTAGCGGTCGCATGCACATATGTCCCAAACAACTGACGTTATTATATCCCATAATGTTATTCCCTAAAAGAAAACTATCTAATCTGTGTTTGAAGGAATCAACATTTCCTGCTTTAACCATCTCCCTCGGGAGCCTGTTCCACAGGTTCACTATTCGCTCACTGACATAGTGTTTGGTAGATTTGTTCTGAATTTACCCCCTTCAATCGCAGCCCGTGTCCTCTGGTTTTATATTCTGGACAAGTTGAAACAGCCTGTCATGATCTATACTGTTTTGTCCCTTTAGAATCTTAAAGACAGCAATCATGTCACCTCTCAATCTTCTCGTTTCTAGTGTGAACACGCCTAGTTTACTTAGTCTCTTCTCATAGTCCAGTCCTTCCATTCCCTCAATCATTCTGGTTTCCTTCCTCTGTATCCTCTTGATTTCTCTCATATCCTTTTTGTACTGGTGACCAGAACTGTACAGTCTCGAAGTACAGTCTCACTGATGATTTATACAGTGGCAGGATTATCCCACTAGTTCGGCTTGCTATTGGTCTTTTGATACATCCCAACATCTGGTTTGCTTTACTCACTGATTGATGCGAGAATTCAATTTATTGTCAATCAGGAACCCCAGGTCCTTTTCATTTTCCGTACATATTATTTTCCTTTCGTTCAAATAATAGTCCCTTCCAGGATTTTTTATCCCGATGTGAAGCACTTTACATTTCTCCACATTGAATTTCATCTGCCACCAATCTGCCCAATTCACAAGATTGTTCAAATCCTCCTGTGACTTGTCTTGTTCAGCTTCTCAATCTACTACCTTCATTAGCTTGGTGTTAACTGCAAACTTAGCCACTGCTTGAAACTCCTAGTTCCAGATCATTTATAAAAATATTAAACAAAAGAGGTCCTAAGACATTTGTGGAACTCCCCTGGTAACACTTTCCCAGTCTGATAACGTTCCCTGTACCAACACCCTCTGGGTTCTTCCGGTCAACCAGTTTACATATCTATTGTAATATACTTCCACTGATTCCTGCTTTCTTTATTTTCAGTACCAGCCTCTCAAGAGGAACTGTATCAAAGGTCTTACTGCAATCCAGATACACAACATCCACAGCCTTACCCTTATCAAGCTCCCTTGTCACACTGCCAAAGAAAACCAATAAATTAGATTGGCAAAACCTCTCCTTCATGAACCCATATTAACTATCATTTATGATTTTATTTCTGTCCAGGTGCTCTGTGATTTTATCCTCAATAAAAGTCTCCTTAATTTTACCCACAATGGACGTCAAACTTACTGGTCTGTAGTTTCCTGGGTTACTTTTGTTAACTTTCTTAAAAATAGGAGTAACAATAGGAGAATAGGAGAAATCTGCCCTTTCTCCAGTCCCCTGGCAGTATTCAGTAATTTCTGAAAGATTTGTGCCAGCATATCTGCAACTTCCTCCCTTAGTTCCGTAAAGATCCTTGGATGCAATTTATCGAGATTTATTTAACTTAAGTTTGCACAGCTGTTTGGCAGCCATGCTGGTAGTGATATGAATAGTGACGCAACTTTCCTCTGCGACATCCTTGAGTTCTCTTTCCAGATCAGATAGGTTCCGTCTCCTCCTTAGTAAAAACTGACGCAAAAAACTTGATTTAGAACTATTGCAGCCTGTGCAGCGTTATTTGTCATGTTCTCTCCCAAATCCACCTTCAGTGGCCCTATTCCATAGTTTGTTTTTCTTTTTTCTCAGTGTAACTAAAAGCC
The DNA here is from genome assembly GCF_018977255.1 of Callorhinchus milii. Lineage (NCBI taxonomy): Eukaryota > Metazoa > Chordata > Chondrichthyes > Chimaeriformes > Callorhinchidae > Callorhinchus > Callorhinchus milii. Next base: position 8,336,741 of record NW_024704766.1, on the reverse strand, counting down.
TTTTTGTTATTATCCTTCACATCTCTTGCCATGTTCAATTCAAAGTTTTTCTTTGCCATTCTAATGCCTTTTTTTTACAGTTGTGGCTTGCCTTTTTCTTCCTCTTGATGAGTTTCTTTGTAGCCCCATCTAACCAGGCAGGAGTGTCTCTAAGCTTGATACCTTTATTTTGCATGGGTACACATTGTTCCATTGCCTTCATAATCACCTCTTTGAAGGAACTTCATAGTTATTCCACTCCCTTCGCCATATTTAAGCCTGCCAAGCCCACACCAAGAAGCACACAAAGTTGGTCCTCTTGAAATTTGAGTTTTGTTTTGCGTTTTTATAACCTCATCAATCCTTGTGATGTCAAATGCGATTGTATTGTGATTGCTGTTGTTCAATGCTTCTCCCACCTTTATGCTGGAGATTTGATCGCCCCCAGTTACTCATTACCAAATCCAAGATGCTATCTCCCCTTGTTGGCTCTTTTACAAACTGAGTCATAAAACAGTCTTCCTTCAACTCTAGAAACCCCTTCCCTATTTTACCAGGAGACGCATCATTATTCCAGTCAATTTCTGGTAAGCTAAAATCTCCAATAACTATTGACGGTTCTTTGCTGATTGCCTTCCTTATCTCATCCCACAGTTCCAGATCTAAGTTGTCACCCTGGCCTGGGGGTCTATAGTAGACCCCCAGTAAAGGTTTGCATCTTTTAATTCTATCCCAAGTGATTTTGTGTCTGCCCTTTCCTTTTTTATATCCTATCTCACTTGTGTCTCAATAATGGAGATTATATATTGTGTACTATATACCTAACAACAACAACAACAAGATTCCATTTATAAAGCGCCTTTCACGTCAGGAGGACGTCCCAAGGCGCTGCACAGTTGGGTCATGATTAGATGGGTGGAACCCATCTAAACAGTTTAGAACCTTCTAGATGCGTATTTCATTCTACCATGTCTCTGTGATGCTAATGGTGTCCAATCTGTCACCCTCTGCAAGACCTTCCAGATCACGCATCTTGTTGGTCAAACTTCTTGCATTAATGCAAGTACAACTCCATTGTTTTTTGCCTTTCCCAGAAGCATTTTTTGTTTCTTTTTCTCCAACCTTTGGAGTTAGACCCGTTACATTGGTACGACTTAAGGTTTTCCCTAATCAGTTCGGGTGCCCTCTTACACCGACCGCAACCACCCCTGTGCCTAGTTTAAACAGTCCCTAACCAAATTATATATCCTGCCTCCCAACTTCTCCACCCTTGTTTTTGTTTAGGTGGAACCCATCCAGTCTGTATAGATGCACCCTATTCCAAAAGGTGCCCCATTGTTTGAGGAAACAAAAGCCTGAATCCCTACACCAATGCCTTAGCCACTCTTTGGTCTTTCCCACTAGCACGTAGTTCGGATAATATTTCAGAAAATACTTCACTTGAAGTCTTTCCATTTAGCTTCCTTCCTAATGCTCTAATTTTAGTATGAAGGACCCGTGGTCTACTTCTATCTATGTTATTTCTTTCCACATAAGCAACTACAACTGGTTCTTCAACCCAGGGCGTCATATCCTCAACAGTGCATCCGATAAGCAACTGACCATTCTATTCTTTGGGTCTGGTTTGCACAGAATGCGATCTGTGAACCGAATAGTCAAATCCTCTAACATGACAACTTGTCTGCTACTCTTTCTCTTCTTTCCTCCTTCCCAAGCAGGCTGCTGGATTGTCTCGGTATACAACAACAACAAACAACACCAAAATTACATTTGTATAGCACCTTTCACATTGGGAGGACGTCCCAAGGCGCAGGACAGACAGAGTTACAGACCCGAGCTGGGGGTCAGGGTCGGGATGGGGGAGGGTGGAAGCAGGGAGATCGAAAACACAATCAAAGAGGAGGGTCTTGAGATGGATCTTGAAGGTGGCGAGGGAGGGGGCGAGCCGGAGGGACTGCAGGATGGAGTTCCAGAGGGTTGGTGCTTAGTGGAGGAAGGCCCACCCACCAATAATGGGGCGAGTGAGGTGGGGGGCATGAAGCAGGCCGGAGCCCGCTGAGCAGAGGGAACGAACAGGAGGGTAGGGGTTTAGAACGTCGGAGGGGTAGAGGGGAGCAAGACCGTGGCAGACCAGGATCTTGAACTGTATTCTCCATGTGATGGGAAGCCAGTGGAGTTGAGCAAGGATGGGAGTGATAGGGTCACGGAGCCTGGTGCAGGAGAGGACACGGGCTGCAGAGTTCTGGATGATCTGCAGCCTGTGGAGGGAGGAGTCGGGGAGGCCGACAAGCAATGAGTTTGCATAGTCGAGCCTCGATGTAATATACAGCAGTAGCTTGCCTGTCTCAGCCATTGCTTGGGTTTCCACATCATCTCTCGCCAGTGTAAACTGTTGGAGAACACCAAGGATGCTGACCACGACTTCTGTCCCCTTTTCTAACAGAGACCCAATCCCCTCCTCTAGGTACTGGGGACTCTTCTCCTACTTTGCCCCCTCGCAAAGTCTCCCCTAATACGTCATTTATAAAGACTTCTCCCTCCCTAACAGAATCATCATAGAATCATGGAATTGTACAGCACAGTAAGAGTCCATTCAGCCCATCGTGTCTGTGCCGGCTCTTTGAAAAGAGCTTCCAATTCAATCTCACTCCCCTGCTCTCTCCCCATAGCACTGCAAACTTGTCCTCCCCAAATAATTATCTACTTCTCTCTTAAAAGCTGTTATCGAATTGGCTTCCACCAGCCTTTCATGCAATGCATTCCAGATCCCAACAACTCGCTGTGTGAAAACATTTCTCCTCACCTTCCCTCTGTTTCTTTTAACAACCATTTTAAATCGATGTCCTCAGGTTACCGACCCACCCACCAATGGAGATAGTTTCTCCTTGTTCACCCTGTCGAATCCCCTCATAATTTTGAAAACTTCTATTAAATCTCCTCTTAACCTTCTCTGCTCCAAGGAGAATAATCCAAGCTTCTCTGCCTCTCCTGATAACTGAAGTCCCTCATTCCTGGTACCATCCTGGACAAGTTCCTTTGCACCCTCTACAATACCTTGACATCCTTCCTAAACAAAAACAAGAAGGGCAGGCAGCATCTATGGAGAAAGTAAAGTGAGTCAACGGTTCGGGTCCACGATCATTCATCAGAATTGGGGTACGTTGGGAAGGAGAGGCTTAAGTGTGGTGCCCAGAATTGAACACAATTCTCTAGTTGAGGCCTGACCAGTGTTTCATAAAGGTTCATCATAACAGGTTCATCATTCAATACTTTGGTGGCAGCCAGTCGCTCACTAAGTCTGACCACTTCAGCCTTGAGTGCATCTACCAGCTTGTAGTTGTTGCAGATATTGCAGATAAATCCCTTCAAAATCTGGGTCTGGGAGGCAAACATCTTACAACTTCTGCAACGCACAAAGTATTCCATCGTTCTGTACGGTATTTGAGGNAAAAAAAACTTCGGCACTGGTAACATCAAGTCCTGGATGAAAGTTGAACCTCAAGCACTGACAGCATTACCATCCAAGAATGCACACTCCACCTTACTAAGCCAGTCCGGGACCCTGGCATTTGACCCTCAACTATCCTTTCTACCCCATATCTGTCCCATGACCCACTCTGCCTTCCCCTACCTCCACAACATCACCCCGTTCCACCACTGTTTTACACCGCAGGCCATCAAGACCCTCATACACGCATTCATAACATCCACAACAACAACAAAATGACACTTATAGAGTGCCTTTCACATCGGGAGCACGTCCCAAAGCGCTGAACAGTCAGGTGTCGGGGCCCGAGCATTGGGGGAGGGGTGGTGTAAGGGTGAAGGAAGGCAGAGAGGTGGGAGGGAGATCAAAGGCACGGTCGAAGAGAAGGGTCTTGAGACCGGCCTTGAAGGAGGCGAGGGAGGAAGCGAGGCGAAGGGTCAATGGGATGGAGTTCCAGAGTGGCTTGACTATGCAAACTGCCGCCTTGTCAGCCTCCCCAACTCTTCCCTCCATAGGCTGCAGATCATCCAGAACTCTGCAGCCCGTGTCCTCTCCTACACCAGGTTCCGCGATCCTATTATCCCCACCTTCACTTGACTCCACTGGCTTTCCCATCACACAGAATATACAGTTCAAGATCCTGGTCCTCGCCTTCAAAGCTCTCCATAGCCTTGCTCTCCCTTCCCCCTGCAACCTCCTACCCCCCTACCATCCTGCCCGCTCCCTCGGCTCAGCAGGCTCCGGCCTGCTTCACATCCCTCGTCTCACCTGCCCCACCATTGGCAGACAGGCCTTCTGCCACTCTGCGCCCATCTTCTGGAATTCCATCACGCAATCCCCCGCCCTCCTTTGCTTCCTTCAAGACCCGTCTCAAGACCCTCCTCTTCGACCTTGCCTTCGGTCACCCTCCTTCTCCCCCTGCCCACCATCGATACCAATCCCCAGCTCGGGTCCATCACCTTGGGACGTCCTCCTGATGTGACAGGTGCCATACAAATGTAATTTTATTGTTGTTCCCAGCTCACTCCGTTCCCAGCTCTGGTGGATTCTCTACTCATGAATTAGGATATTTGTACTGAGTTACAGAATTACATCCAACTCCCGGATACAATCACTCTTTCACTTCATGGCTAATTGTGGAATGTCACTGCACAAATTCAACTACAAAATATAGTCACTTCTCAGCAAAATCCTGTAATATTCCTTGAGACATCTCGACAACATGGTAATGCAATTAATTATAATAAAATGTTATCCAATCACAATTGTTTTGAAACATTCTTAGACTTGGCCATAATTCACCCATGGATTGAAGTTACAGTAATTTACGTGTTTCTCAGCCCTGATTCCTACTTATTCAATTGTGGCTTCCATATATTCTGTGAAGCACTTTGAGACAATTCAAAGGCGTGATAAGGCGCTATATCAAATGTCCTGAAAGGATTATTATTATTATATTCTGGCTCAGAATCACAGCCATCAGAAACACTGCCCGCTGGGGTCGGGGCCTGGTGAGAGCAGGGACCACTTGTTTATTTTCTATACAGCGACAGAGGCGTGAAACCCAGAAAGTGATGATCATCAGCACTAACACTGGAGCCATTAGCCACAGAGAGAGACCCGCCCGGGCCACAGAGAGAGACCCGCCCGGGCCCCAATCAGCTCCCAGCCTCACCCAACTGCAATTACACACCTCCCTCTCCCTATTTATGGAGTACGGTTCAGTCAGACAGGATGTTACCGTCACAAAGGAGCCCCACCCGACGCTTACTCATCACCCAGCACAGCCTCCACACCCCCCCCACAGACCCCCACCAGCACAGCCAGCCCCAACACAGCAGCCCCCGTCCAACCCCACCCCCCACCGGCACATCCATCACAGAGCCCCCCGGCGCAACCCCACCGGGCCGGCCCAGCGCCCCCCGGCACAGCCAGACCCCAGCACAGCCGCCCCCCCACCCCAACACAGACAGCCCCAGCACAGCTCCCCCACCCCCATAACATAGACAGCCCCAGCACAGCTCCCCCCCCCACAACACAGACAGCCCCCCCACCCCCCCCCACAACACAGACAGCCCCAGCACAGCTCTCCCACCCCCATAACATAGACAGCCCCAGCACAGCTCCCCCCCCAACACAGACAGCCCCAGCACAGCTCCCCCACCCCCCAACACAGACAGCCCCAGCACAGCTCCCTCCACCCCCCACAAACACAGACAGCCCCAGCACAGCCGCCCCCCCACCCCAACACAGACAGCCCCAGCACAGCTCCCCGCCCCCCCCCCAACAGACAGCCCCAGCACAGCTCCCCCCGCCCCCCCAACAGACAGCCCCAGCACAGCCGCCCCCCCACCCCCCAACAGACAGCCCCAGCACAGCCGCCCCCCCACCCCAACACAGACAGCCCCAGCACAGCCGCCCCCCCAACACAGACAGCCCCAGCACAGCTCCCCCCGCCCCCCCCACAACACAGACAGCCCCAGCACAGCTCCCCCACCCCCATAACATAGACAGCCCCAGCACAGCTCCCCCCCCCCAACACAGACAGCCCCAGCACAGCTCCCCCCCCCCAACACAGACAGCCCCAGCACAGCTCTCCGCTCCCCCCCAACATAGACAGCCCCAGCACAGCTCCCCCCACCCCCCACAACACAGACAGCCCCAGCACAGCTCCCCCACCCCCATAACATAGACAGCCCCAGCACAGCTCCCCACGCACCCCCAACATAGACAGCCCCAGCACAGCTCTCCGCGCCCCCCCAACACAGACAGCCCCAGAAAACCCCAGCACAGAAAACGCCACTCGCTGAGCCACCCAGATAACCATCCTGGTTCAGTCAGAACAGTTGTGAGTTTGAGCCCCACATCTGGACTGACACCGAGGACTCCAGGCGAGCGAGCGCTGTGGGCGGTGATGTGCGCCAACACACCAAACTGAGATCTGGTTCAGGTGTTAGTTGAAAAGAATCCTTGATATCACTGAGTGTTTCTCCTATTCCTGACCTACAATCCTCCAGATAAATTGCTCGTTCACTTGATGGCTGCGTGTGGGCCTTTGCTGTGCATGTTTGCCTACAACACCGTCACTATAGTTGGCAGGATTTCCTTATAGAGGGCGTTGAAAGATTTCAAAGCCGACAATGAATATTTATCATCATTATTTAATATATTATTATTACTACAATAGCAGCACTGGCTGCCGGGCCAGAGGCTCCACAACCCAGAATAAGCTGTAACCATTTCCTGTTAGGAAACCACTTTGGTTCCTTTGTGTGAAACCACAGCGACAATACCCGCAGCATAACCCCCGATGGGGAATTCCCTCAGCAGTGAGTGGGTGGGGGGGGGGTAACAGTGAAGCTCACATTGTGATCTTACTCATCGGTTGTTCGCGTTGCCTAGTTACTGCACAAAACAGGCAGAACCAGTACAAACTGTGCCAAACTCAGGTGTTTAAGCCAGGCGAGTGAGTAGACACCACTCCCATACCCTCCTCACGGACTCTAATCCATTGGAGCTGAAGGAGCCGATGACAGAGGTTTATATTCTTGCAATCACCTCCCTGCAGTCCCCATTTGCTCCCCAAGCCCCATTCCCCTTACCCCCTAGCCCAGCTCCAGGCACAGGCAGACAGCTCCAGTCAGGCAGATAGACAGGCCAAAACTTGCGGCTCTACCTTTAAACACTAACGTCTCACCCGAGCACAGGAAATGTATTCAGATATTCATCTTTTCAGAAACTATCTGAGATTTCTGTTCAGAGCCGTAACCAGTCTGTGTCTGTGAGCGAGGACAGACAGCCGCTAACCTCAGCCACCGCTGGCGAGTCATTGTAAGCTTCCGATCATGTGGTTCTTCTCACTTTGTACTTCATGAAAGTTTCACAATTGAGGCCAGAAACTGGTGTCGGTCTGAGCCATTAGGATGCACTGAATGATAATCTTTGTATTTGATATACTTGGCGATTAAATGTCTCGAAGCACTTCACAGATAAATAATAAGTGAATATGGCCGTCAATTTGCCACAATGAGTGACAATTACACTCCGCACTGAGGTAACAAGGCTCTGGCCATGGGGCTGAAAGTGCATTGTTTCAACAAGTCAAACAAAAGCTTCGTCAGTGTCGCTTGAACAGAGACCTCGCCCGCGCCTGAACTCCTCTGTGGCTGTGTTTACTGCAACTGGGGAGAGGATGGGGGAGGGCAGACAGTTCATTGTAATAATTACACTAATAGGAGCCACTGTGACATCTCCTCGGCTCAGTAACATTGTGTGTCTGAGACCAGCCACCACTGAAGCTCTAGACGGATGTGAAGAAGACCATTTGTTTCACCTCTCGCTCCATCGTTCTCCAAACCTGCGCCCGAGGTTAGGATTGGAGCCAAATGCCACCTAATTCCACCCCTATCCAGTGGGGTTCATAGTAATCATACCCCCGTATTTACTGTACAATCCCATGTGCAAGAGTATCACACAGTACAGCAGTGGGTTTAGCACATGTTTAAGCGACAGAGTTTACCACAATGCACTGAATGATCATCTTTGTATTTGATACACTTGGCGATTAAATGTCTCAAAGCACTTCACAGGTAAATAATACTGTTTTAAGTGTATATGGCCGTCAATTTCCACAGACAAGATTGTTCCACAAACAAGAAGTGAATGACCAAAGTATTAGATAATTGTTTGAGGAGGACAAGTTTGCAGGGCTATGGGGAGAGAGTGGGATTGATTTGGAAGCTCTTTTCAAAGAGACACAGATACGATGGGCCGAATGGCCTCCTTCTGTGCTGTATAATTCTACGATAACGATTACTGGCCAGGACCACTGGGAGAAATTCCCTTCTTGTCAAATAACTTTGTTCTATGTTTAATGTTGGCCTTATCACACAGACAGGATCTCGGTTTAACACCACAGACAAACGATGGGCCCTCTCCGGGGTTGAATGCAGCGTTACTCGGGCACACACTGGAGACTGTGTGGCTTAACCCACGACCTTCTGCCCCGGAGACCACCGAGAGAGAGAGAGAGAGTCGCTGCTCTTACCTCTCGCTCAGCCCGGATGGTGTTATGCTCATTTGGTCCTCTCTGACGGGTTCCTCACGCACCTGATCCAGTTTTCATGTTCTCCCCATTTCCCAATTGAACATTGATTGATGACCAATTGGTTGTGGATATGATCGCACAGAAAGCTGCCAATGTCCAGTTTGTGTCCGGGTTACCCCCCACTTGGCTCTCCTTTCTCAGCTCAATTTTTCAGTGAATTCACGTGTTCCATCCTCTCCAATACGGTGAGAAAACCGTCAGCGAACGGCAAACCCCAGAGCCCAAACACCGCAATCAGCGGCTCCGCCGTCAGTGTCACTGTTGTCGCGTCGTTTCCAATGAAGTAATGAAGTAATGTGTTACTGCAGCAAATGTGACCACAGTGACCAGTGACCTCGGATGTGGTCACTGTAACACTCGCCCTCTCACTCCGACTGTCTCTCCCCGCTCTGCCCCCCCCCCCGCTCTGTGCCCCCCCCCCCGCTCTGTGCCCCCCCCCCGCTCTGCCCCCCCCCCGCTCTGCCCCCCCCCCCCCCCGCCCCCCCCCCGCTCTGCCCCCCCCCCGCTCTGTGCCCCCCCCCGCTCTGTGTCCCCCCCGCTCTGTGTGCCCCCCCCGCTCTTGCCCCCCCCCGCTCTGTGTGCCCCCCCCGCTCTGTGTGCCCCCCCCGCTCTGTGCCCCCCCCCCGCTCTGTGTGCCCCCCCCCGCTCTGTGTGCCCCCCCCCCCGCTCTGTGTGCCCCCCCGCTCTGTGCCCCCCCCCCCCCCCCGCTCTCTGTGTGTGCCCCCCCGCTCTGCCCCCCCCCGCTCTGTGTGCCCCCCCCCGCTCTGCCCCCCCCCCGCTCTCTGTGTGCCCCCCCCGCTCTGTGCCCCCCCCCGCTCTCTGTGTGTCCCCCCCGCTCTGTGTCCCCCCCCCCGCTCTGTGTGCCCCCCCCCGCTCTGTGTCCCCCCCCCCGCTCTGTGCCCCCCCCCCGCTCTGTGCCCCCCCCCCGCTCTCACTGACCCCCTCTGCTCCCTCGCGGGCTGTGGCTGACTCCCAGTCCGGGGCTTCAGGCCCTGTCTGTGGCTCAGTCTCTGGGCTCCATGGCTCCCGCGGGAATGGCCACACGTTCCCTGGGCAGCTTCAGGCTGGTTTCCCGCCCTGTGGGTGTGTGGGTGTGTGTGTGGGTGTGTGTGTGGGTCTCGGTGTGAGCGCTCTCACTCCTCACTCAGCGGCCGAGGCCTGAGGGCTTCATGTCGGGGTCTGAGTCCCGGCCTCAGTGGCCTCAGTGGCCGCAGTGGCGTCGGTGTCGCTCTCTCTCTCTCTGTCCCGCGGTTCGCGGTCTATCGCCTCCGGGAAAATAATCACAAAATAAAATAAAAACAAACGGAAACCGGGAATCAGCCGCAGCCGCACCGCCTCACCGCCAACCCCGACTCACACTGTCTCCCGCCGCGCCTCCCGGCCGCTCCCTCCCTCCCTCCCGCCCGCCCTCCGCGCAAAGTAATCCCCTCCCCACAAACTCTACACTGCAGCTGCCCCACACACAGTCACTACACTACAGCCTGCCCCACACACAGTCACTACACTACACTGCAGCCTGCCCAACACACAGTCACTACACTACAGCCTGCCCAACACACAGTCACTACACTGCAGCCTGCCCAACACACAGTCACTACACTACAGCCTGCCCAACACACAGTCACTACACTACACTGCAGCCTGCCCAACACACAGTCACTACACTACACTGCAGCCTGCCCAACACACAGTCACTACACTACAGCCTGCCCAACACACAGTCACTACACTGCAGCCTGCCCAACACACAGTCACTACACTACAGCCTGCCCAACACACAGTCACTACACTGCAGCCTGCCCAACACACAGTCACTACACTGCAGCCTGCCCAACACACAGTCACTACACTACACTGCAGCCTGCCCAACACACAGTCACTACACTACAGCCTGCCCAACACACAGTCACTACACTACAGCCTGCCCAACACACAGTCACTACACTACAGCCTGCCCAACACACAGTCACTACACTACAGCCTGCCCAACACACAGTCACTACACGACACTGCAGCCTGCCCAACACACAGTCACTACACTACACTGCAGCCTGCAAAACACACAGTCACTACACTACACTGCAGCCTGCCCAACACACAGTCACTACACTACAGCCTGCCCAACACACAGTCACTACACTACACTGCAGCCTGCCCAACACACAGTCACTACACGACACTGCAGCCTGCCCAACACACAGTCACTACACGACACTGCAGCCTGCCCAACACACAGTCACTACACGACACTGCAGCCTGCCCAACACACAGTCACTACACTACACTGCAGCCTGCCCAACACACAGTCACTACACTACACTACACTGCAGCCTGCCCAACACACAGTCACTACACTACACTGCAGCCTGCCCAACACACAGTCACTACACTACACTACACTGCAGCCTGCCCAACACACAGTCACTACACTACACTACACTGCAGCCTGCCCAACACACAGTCACTACACTACACTACACTGCAGCCTGCCCAACACACAGTCACTACACTACACTACACTGCAGCCTGCCCAACACACAGTCACTACACTACACTACACTGCAGCCTGCCCAACACACAGTCACTACACTACACTACACTGCAGCCTGCCCAACACACAGTCACTACACTACACTACACTGCAGCCTGCGCAACACACTACACTTACAATAATAATAATCCTTGCATTTGATACAACGCCTTATTACATCTTCGAGACATCTGAAAGCGCTTCACAGGATACACTAACGTGTAAATTTGTGGGCAAAAGGCGGCAGTCAATTAATTGTACACAGCGTCTGTCCCACAAACTGTCATGGATTGAGTGACCAAATTATTATATGTTCTTTGAAGCAATTATTACCCCCAGAAAAGCGATCCCCCAATCGACTAACAACCAGGTTCCCACTGACTGCTCAGCAAACAGAGGCGGGGAATAAGGAAACGTCAAACAATGATTCTGTCTATGCACAGATTTTTTGTAATAATTGTGCCGGAATCAGAGTTAATATTCTCATAATTATTGGGGATCCTCACAGGAATGATCGCCCTGTAAAGCAAATACAGGTTACAACTGATTGATAACAAACTATAACTGCAAACCATAACTATAACAAACAAACAAAAATTACAGTCATATTTCACTCTGTATGGGACAAACTGTTGCATTTCCCCTGCGCCACAGTTACCAACAATAGTTTAATGAATTAGTGTGAAATCTGGGTGTACACCATGTGCAGCAGTATTGTGCGTTATATTGACTACATGTATGGTGGCAATTGCAGTTGCCTTAAATTATGTAATTAACCAATGAAAAGGATTTATTATTTAGGGAATTAATCATTCCCTTTTGAGGAATGTTAATTATCTAATTTAGGAAGCTGTAATTTCCTCTGTGCCCATGGATTTACACCATGGCTGGTAACAGGGAGGGGAGAGACAGATGTGCTCAGGAGAAGGAGTGTGAGGACCAGAATCTGTGGATGGAGGAAACTGGAGGAGCCTCTGGGACAATACATATGGGAAAGGCAGGTAAACTGGAGTAATACCAGCACCAAATCCTCTGCATAATAAAGTAAAGGCACCGCAAACAGGAGCTGGTTCACAGCTCTGGGCAGCTTGGTGCAAATTGTGCCAGTTAAGCAATTATGTAAGTTTCAGAATGATTTTGGCAGTGCCTGGTGATACTGGTTACCAGAGAGGCAGATGTGAGGAGCAAAGTCCCATCACCAGCTCTGGTTTATATGAACTACGGAGCTCTGGAGACAATACGTGTGGGAAAGGCTGACAACACCAAAGACTGGGTTTTTCACCAAGATACAGACCTGAAATGAATCAGATATTGAATGAGTCAGAAAAATATTTATAGTAACTGACTGACTGAAATTCGTTCAGATTAGGGTGTTATTCCCTTGTGTTCTTCCACCAGAGCAACAGCAACAACAACAAGATTACATTTGTATAGCGCCTTTCACATCGTGAGGACGTCCCAAGGCACTGGACAGAGTACAGTATTTCAGACCCGAGCTGGGGTTGGGGAGGTAAGGGAGGGGCGGGGAAGGGGGGGAAGCCAATGGCATGGTCGAAGAGGAGGGTCTTGAGGCGGGACATGAAGGAGGCTAAGGAGGTGGCGAGGTGGAGTGACTGGGGAATGGAATTCCAGAGGTTGGGGGCAGAGTGGCTGAAGGCTCTCCCGCCAATGATGGGGGGTTGGGTCAGAGCCGGCGGGGTTAGGAGGTCACAGAGGTAGGGTGGGGCAAGGCCCTGGAGGGCTTTGTATGTGAGGACCAGAATCTTGAACTGGATCCTCTGAAGAATAGGGAGCCAGTGGAGTCGGGCGAGATTGGGGGAGATGGGGTCATGGAGTTTAGTGCGGGAGAGGACATGGTAAGCAACTGGGTAAGGGACCCAGATTAAATAAAATAAACCTACCCTCGATCCTGCGAACCTCACGAAGTTCAGACTCATTTCAAACCTGCCTTTCTGGGCCAAAGTTTTGGAACGCGTGGTTGTAAATCAACTTTGCTCATACCTCTCCTTCCACTCCCTACTTGAACCACTCCAGTCCAATTTTCGCTGATGACCTCTCTCTCTGTGAACAGGGCTCTCTCTGTATCCTCGTTCTCCTCTATCTCTCCACCGCGTTTGACAGTCGACCACACCATCCTCCTCCACTGTCTATACTCCCTCATCCACCTCAGTGGGACCACACTCATATGGTTTGAGTCCTACTTGACTAACTGCCAACAATATATCTCGGGAAAAGGTTTCTCCTCCCGCCCCCACCCGGTGACCTGCTGGGTACCTCAAGCTCCATCCTTAGCCCCCTTCTTTTCATCATTTACATGCTCCGTCTCGGCGATATCATCTGCAGACATGGGGTCAACCACCATATGTGTGCAGATAGCACCCAAATCTACTTCTCCTCCTCAGCTGCGACTCCCAGTCTGCTGATGTCCTATCAGCTTGTTTGACGGACGTCAAGGCCTGGATGAGTGCAAATTTCCTGCAGCTGAATGTCAGCAAGAAGGAAGCCATACTCTTTGGCTTTCGTCAACATCTTCTTTCCTGTGGGTCCGAACTCAACATCCCCAAGGCTCTCCCTCAGACTCACTGAACCCGTGCACAATCTCGGCGTCAGGTTCAATCACACAGCTTTTCTTTCTCCCCCACAGCCGTTCCCTGACCAGGAACACTTTTTCCACCTCCGCCACATTGCACACCTCCTTCCATACCTCACACCCACAGCAGCCGAAATCCTCATCCACGCCTTTGTCACTTCCTGGCTGGACTTTTCAAATGCCCACCTCGCTGGTCTCCCTAGTTCTACTAACACAAAGAATACAATTTTCAGAACTCCGCCGCCCAGATACTAACCTGCACAAAACTCTGGACCCTCATCACCCCGGTCCTTGCCAAGCTGCACTGGTTCCCAATTACCAAGCGGATCGACTTCAAGATCCTTTCACATTTTCAAATCCTTTCATATCCTCAGACGTTCCTACCTATCGGAACTGCTTACCCCCACTCTACCACCCACTGCCTCCACTGGGCTGGCTCTGTCCCCGTTCGTCCCTCGCCCCCTCAGTACCACCATTGGTGGCTGTGCTTTCAGCCACTACGCCCTAAAGCGCTGGAACTCTCTCCCCCAGTCCCTCCGCCTTGCCCCCTCCCTCCCCACCTTCAAACCCCACCTAAAACACTTTCCTTTTTGATCGTGCTTCTGGTCACCTCCCCCTCTCTCACCCCTTGGCTGGTCAGACTCCCAACACCGGATTATAGTTTGATGCCATTGTGGGAAGGAAGCCTGTTGTATATGCAGTGTCAGGGACCTGCTGATTCACCTCTGATTGTAAATTATACATCCAACAAATACAAACTGAAGTACCCCGGCGGGTTAGCCAGAGACCACATGCTTTGCTGACCTTGAGGAGATGTTGCCATGGCAGCGATGGCGGGCGAGCAGGACTCGCACTGTTTCACAGCAAAGATACACTGTAATCAGTGTTACATTCGGCCAATCTAGGGCACCGACCCGTGTGTGAGGGGCCCTGTGTGAGGTGCTGAGGTGAGGGGCTGCCCTGTGTGAGGGCCGTTCTATAAATGCAAGTTGTTTTGATGTTGTTGCTGAGGCAATGGGAGACAGTAACGCTTCACCAGTAAATTACACGTGCCATTTGGATGAAAAAGGCCCTTCGGCCCATGTGATCTAACGCTTCCAGAATATTCCCCTTATCTTTCCCATTAAAGAGTCCTGCCCTCAATCCATTCTTCCTGATATCCTGTTCCTGACATCAATGATCCTCCCAATGTCTGTCCTAAACTTGCCCCTCTGCCCTGGGATATCTGGCTTTACTTTCTCAATGTATTTAGAATAGAATTCACCTCTAAAGGTTCCTCTGTGAGATGCTCTGGTCCTGTGCGTCACCATGGGCAGCATTACTGTCCTGCACCCCCTTCCAGTGACCAGAACTTTCATGTTACACAGACACTGAGTATGTTTACGATGACAAACCCGATGTATTTTCTGAAGAACAAATTGATTTGATTTTTGATGCTTGAGCGCGGGTCACTCTCACCAACTCCAGCGACTGGGAAATGGTCTCTGAATCAAGGGTCAGGCCAGATGCTGAAGTTGTTTCATATAAATCTCATTGTTTTGACCACAATCACCTTTCTGGGAACCTATTTAAACTTTCTCTCTGTAAAATAATTACTTCCTGCTGTCTCCCAAATATGCCCTTCACAACTGTTCTCTCCTGTGCTGTGGCCTCGGTAAACCAGTCCTGGTTTTGCTCCTCACAGCTCAAGGGGAGTCGGCAGCATTATTGTTATTGGAGAGTCTGGCGTCAAGTTCTGTGAGATGGTCACAGCAGCAAATGTGACACATTTCTAGAGATTGCAATGGTCCCGAGGAAATCCTGATCATAATCTGGGTCCCTGCTTTACAGCAGCAAATTCAACCTGTGTTATTAATGGAACATTTTCTGTTAATTTTTATTGATAGATTGTTAATGGAACATTCTGCCTGAAAAACGTTATCATTGCAAACATTTTTTTCTAAAAGCAAACAAAGTCTATTCCTGATCCCATGGGGATTATGAAGAGAAGGTTCATGAGAAAAGGCATAATGGTCAGTGAAAATGTAGCAGGACTGGAGTCGGCGACAATGTCTATCGTTGTCACGGCTCAAACAATGGCCACTTGGGCGAGAAACTGAAGAGCGGCCGGTCACCATGGCAGGGTGGAAGGGCTTCAGTTGGCCAACGAGGAAAAACATGAACAGTCAATTTGTTTTTGGTCCAGCCAGCTGCCTGACACATACAGAAACCTAGCACAATGCTCGAGGGTATCCTGGCATCAACCTGCCTCAGTTGGTACAAAATATACAATTACTACACTTCCCTGAAAATCCTGTGAAGTGCTCTGAAATATCACTCTGACATGAAAGGCACTGTATTAAATGCAAGGATTACTATTAATGAACCAGACTGAGAGTTCCACCTACACATAGAAATGTCCCCATGTCTGGAATGGAACATGTACTCACTACCTGGAGACACAACCTGCTTACCTGGAAACTATTAGATACAGTTTGGTGAGAGTCAAGGTTTAGGAATCCCAGAGTATCTGTTGGGGCAACTGTTGGAGTTAAACCAGGTAAAACCACATAGCTTGCCATTGAGCGCACAGTCTAGAAAGCTTATAGCTGCTTGTCCAGCTAGGACCACCCTGGCTTGTTAAGAGTTCTGGCTTACAGGGTTAACAGGGGCTGAGTGAGAAGAGTTCCTGTCTTCAACAGGGAATAGAAGGCCTGGAAATGGGGAGTTTTGTTCAGGAATATAAACAGATGGACCTGAGCTAAGGAAACGTGCAAGACCAAACCAGGAAGAATTTCCTGCAACACTGCTTCAAATATTTTTTGCATGTTTAATGAGCACATCCTGCCACAAGCAAAGATACACATGCACAAGTCAGTCTGTCTTCTTCATATGCCCATTGGTGTCTAGGTACTGGTATTCTCTGCTCCTCTCTGTCCACATCCTGTACTTGTGGCTGCTTTTCCTCCAGGCAAACCTCCCGATGTTCACCATGAAAACCCACGACACCAAGTACATGGCGACGCCTCCCGCCTTCACAACAGGGACAGGCTTTGGGGAGCTTATCTCGCAGTACAGTAACCAGCCTCCAACTCCAATCCGCACAGCGGCAAATAACAACACAAACAGCAAGTCCACAGCATTCCCCAGCATCGAGTGATAACGGCCAGATTCCCTCAGGAACCAGCGGAGTTGCAACAGGGGGTTTGTGATCTCACTGCCAAAGATGACTGCATTGACTTCAGTGGCTGACTGTCCGAGTGTCAACACCATGATGATGCCCAGAATACTGAGGCTGTGATGTGCCAGCATCACCAGGCCTTCTGTCTGGAAGTAGATACACCAACACATGTCAAACATGAAATAGCCCAGTGAGAGGCATAGCACCCGGCTCTGGTTCACAGTGTTTGGAGAACCTGAAAGTAAAACACATGTGGATTTACTGCCATGTCCCTGTCACAACCTCCACAACTGCTTATTATAGGCCAGGAACCAAGTGTCACCCTGGGTCACCAGGTACACAAAGAAGTCCCCAGGCACCAGCGCAGGATCCTGTGGGTGGCTTTCAGTCTGACAATATTTGTACAATATTGGCTGGAATTGGGACCCAAGATTATGAAAGGAACCAGAGTGTCAGGGGGAGTGACAGCTTGACACACGCCCCGGCACAGCTATGCAGCAGGACATCATGGTCCACAATCCACCAAAGAGAGCCTCCTTCATACAGAGCCATCGTCTCACAGCTGGTGGTTGGTTTGTGCATCAACAGCAATGTTTGCTGCCAATCCACAGGCCCTAGCCGAGGATCTAATAGTCTCTTGTCTGCCAACTGAATGATTTATCAGTTAGCTTTCTAGCTAAACTTATTCATTCCCTCTGCTATCAGCAGCAGCTTATCACAGTCGCACCTGGGTGGCTGAATGGCCAAGGGCCATCGATGAACCCCACATAAGCGGTCAGAACGACACTGAGGATCCCGTGTATGAGGGTCACTTGACGACAGCTCCACTCCCAGCCCCGGCTGCGCTGCCACCTGCACAGGGTCACGTACAGCAAGCACCAGACAATCAGGCTGCAGGATACCTGAAGCAGCGTGGCCACCATCTCACTGCAAAACAAGGAACATTGAATAGGATCCTCACAATCACTACACTTTACGCAATCACTACACTTTACAGTAAACCGTATGAAGCGCTTTGAGATGTCTGAACGATGTGACAAGGCATTCTATATATCAAATGCAAGAATTGTTAAGGTTAATATTTCTATTTCTCATGTATTTACCCATCTCACTTTTGATTCCCTCATCAGTTTCTCATCCATGCTTGTGGCAATTCATTCCAAATTACTTTTGCTCCCTGTGACACAATAACAATCTTTGCCTCAATCCGAGTCCATTTAATCCTAATGTTAACATTAAGTCTAACAATTGATTGGACACCAGTGGGAAAGGTCACTGTCAAATAATTTGCTAATCCCAGCCCTGACGGTGTGCCAGCCCAGCCACACACCTGGTGTTGGTTAGAGAGCTCCACTGCCATGGAAATGCCCGGCCAGGGTTCAGTCCACAAGAACTAAAGGTTTGAGGAAAGAGAGATTCTCACCAGCAACAGTAAATGATAAACAAACTCTCCACAAACACAGGTAGCCTCACAGCGAGAAGAACCGTTCCACTCTCTGGTGCAGAGGTAGAAGTTGCTCCGAATCTGTGGTCAGACTGTCCCAGGACCCAGCCACTCCCACTCCTGTCACCCAGCATTAGTGTGAGATGACATTGTGTCAATCCGCATTCAGAAAAACAATTTGGAATGGCTCATTCAGCCATTGCATACGTGTAGGGATCACATGCATGTATATCTGGTTATATTTAGAACAATGATTATAAATAAGTAATCTACTCAAGAGATTTAGATGTTGTAAACTAAGAGCAAAGCTCGTGTTTGCAGCAGTCACCTGAACCTCCCAACTTAGATTACAGCAGGTAACCAGTTCTGGTGGAAAGATAGCAACATCAGGCAAAGACTGGTTCAGACTCCTGGGTTCACAAGGAGCAGCTCCTTGTTTCTAGTCCTGGGTTAGTCTCCATAGAGCCTGGACTTACCCATCTAAAGTAGCCTCCTCACAGCATGATACTGTAACACACTCACATTCGTTACCTACATGAGAAATATTTTATTAACATTAACAAATGATTTTCCTTCTTGGGGTTGGGAGCAATCAACGACTAAGGAACAGACTGAGAGAATGAGGAAATAAAGATCTTCTCAGAGAAGGCTTGCATGTAAATGGTGACTTCCTGAGACCTAAAAAAAAATTGAGAACGGGATTCCCAGGAGGGTAAAAATAATGTCAGAGAATAAATGTCAGCGCGAGAGAACTAGACCCAGAGACAAATTGAGACAAAGGATAAACACACAATGAGAGTGACACACTCACCCACGGGCATGATTACAGTTGTCTTATTCACTGCATTGGTACCTTTATTACAACAACAACTTGCACTTATATAGTGCGCCCCACGCAGGATAGCGTGTCAGAACCCTTAACAGTGGTGGAACCTGACTGGAACATTCTCCCTCAAGTCCCGCCTCCTAACCCACCCTCCCAGGGGTGGGGTAGGAGGCGGGACTTGAGGGAGAATGTTCCAGAGTTTCGAGGTGTAGTGGCTGAGTGTACCACCTCCGATGGTGGGGTGGAGGGTGCGAGGGACGAGCAGGAGGCGCCAGTTGAGCGGAGGTGCCGGGTGGTGGATTGGGGAGTGAGGAGGTCGGAGAGGGAGGGAGGTGCCAGGGAGTGAAGGGATTTGAACACGAGAGTGAGAGGATCTTGAAGTCGATCCGTTGGGTGATGGCCAGTGGAGCCTGGGCCAGAGCTGGGGAGATGTGGGGACGGAGTTTGGTTGGGGTCAGTATGTGGGCGGCAGAGTCTGAAATGAGCTGATCTTGTGAATGGTGGAGCTGAGGAGACCGGCGAGGAGTGCGTTGGAGTATTCCAAGGGGGAGGTGACAAATGCATGCACGAGGGTTTCGGCTGCATTTAGGGTAAGGTACAGTCGGAAGTGGGTAATGTGGCAGAGGTGGAAGAAGGAGGTCCTAGTCAGGGACCGGACGTGGGGGAGGAAGGACAGCTGGGGGTCGGACCGGATGCCTAGATTCCGCACTGGTTTGGTGAGTCTGAGGGAGAGCCCAGGGAGTTGAGGAGCTTAGATCCACAGGAGTGAAGACATTGACGGGAGCCAAGGAGTACGGCTTCCGTCTTGTTGACATTCAGCTGCAGTGAAGTTTGCATTCATCCAGGCCCTGATGTCTGCCAGAAAAGCTGATAGAACACTGGGGGGACCTGGAGTAGTACTGGAGGAGGCAAAGTAGATTTATGTGTCATCTGCAAACATGTAGAAGTTTACCCAAAGTCCGGTTGACATCGCCCAGAGGGAGCATATAGATGAGGAAAAGAAGGGGCCAAGAATGGAGCCCTGGAGTACTGCGCAGGTGACTGGGCAGTGGCGGGAGGAGAAACCATTTGCCGAGATGAAATGGAGGCAGTTGGTTAAGTAGAACTCAAACTATGCGAGTGGGGTCCTTCTCAGGTGGATGAGGGAGGAGAGTCGATGGAGAAGGATGGCCTGATCAACTGTGTCGAACGCGGCAGAGAGATCCAGGAGGACGAGGAGGTAGAGGGAGCCCTGGTTACAGATGGAGAGGATGTCGTTTGGGACTTTGACAAGTGCTGTCTCTGTGTTGCGGGCGGGGCAAATACCAGAGGAGGGGATCGTGGAGCGGAGGTGTGACCGAAGTTGACCTGCAACAATGTGTTCCAGGACTCTGGCAAGTAAGGGGAGATTGGAAATGAGATGGTAATGTGAGAGATTAGAGGGATCGAGGGTATTTTTTTTTGAGGAGGGTGATAGCAGCAGCTTTCAGAGGGAGTGGAACAGAGCCTGAGGAGAAAGACTGGTTGACGTGTCGGCAAGCAGCGGGGAGAGGAGGGGGAATTGAGCGACCAGCAACTGGGTAGGGAGGGGCTTGAGGCAGCAAATGGTGAATTTCATCCAGGTGATTGTGATTGAAAGGGAGGAGGGAGAAATGGGGGCCAAAGGAGTGTAAGGAGGGGGGAGCGGCAGAGGGTTAATCTTGCTTAACCCTGAGACAAACCAGTCCCAATAATGTCTTCAGCCCAGCTCACAATCTCTTATCACTACGTCATGCTGCAGTTAACTCTAATTATCAGTAAGATTTAACTTCTTCTGCAGCGTCAGTAGCTCCGCACCCACCTGGGTCACAGCACAGCCTGAAATCCAACACTTCCATGAGCTGTAACTGAACCACAGGTGTGATGATGGATCTCACACTGAGTGTCTACAAACCTCCTCCCAACACAGCTATCAGCAGCAGCACATCTGGAAGTACCAACTCTATCAACAACCAATTAATATCAATCTCTCAGCCTTTCCATTTGCTTCCTCAGTGGCGTATTGTAATATAACCCCCCAACCCCCCCCTCACCCCGACACCCCCTCCAACCCCCCCCTCACCCCGACACCCCCCCCAACCCCCCCCCTCACCCCGACACCCCCTCCAACCCCCCCTCACCCCGACACCCCCCCAACCCCCCGACACCCCCTCCAACCCCCCCTCACCCCGACACCCCCCCCCAACCCCCCCCCCTCACCCCGACACCCCCCCCCAACCCCCCCCTCACCCCGACACCCCCTCCAACCCCCCTCACCCCGACACCCCCTCCAACCCCCCCTCACCCCGACACCCCCTCCAACCCCCCCTCACCCCGACACCCTCCCCAACCCCCCCCCTCACCCCCGACACCCCCCCCTCACCCCCCCCCAACCCCCCCCTCACCCCGACACCCCCCCTCACCCCCCCCAACCCCCCCCTCACCCCGACACCCCCCCAACCCCCCCCTGGCGCGCGCGCACACCCTGAGCGGCCTTTGTTATCTGTTACCCTGGAGGCCGGAGCCGATTCTCCTCGAGACCATCCCGGTCCAAGCGGCTCCAATGCCGATTCCAATCCCCCGCCGCCCTCCCGCCACAGCGCCACCCGCCGCCCTCCCGCCACAGCGCCACCCGCCGCCCTCCCGCCACAGCGCCACCCGCCGCCCTCCCGCCACAGCGCCACTCGGCGGCCATTGAACGCATCGCAGCGTTGGGTTTTCTCACTTTCTAAATCTGGTTTTCGAATAATTATCCAACACAGTGGTGGTCCGACTGGCGGCCCGCGGGCCGCAAACGGCTCGGTGTGGATTTTATCCGTCCGAGACCATTTCCAACTTCCACACCCTCTCTCCCTGGTGAATGTCCTCCATTAGCATGGAGGAGGGAGGGGGGAAGAGAAGGGGAGGGGGAAGGAGGGGGAAAGGGGAGGGAGGAAGAGGGGAAGAGAAGGGGAGGGGGGAGGGGGGAGGGGAAGGGAAATACAATATATTGGTTATGTGGTCCACAGACCTTTCTCTAATAGGGATCCAACAGCAGCCAAAAAGGTGGACCCTTTGATGTAATATAATCTAATATCATTCTCTCTCTTTCCTCTTTAAAGCCTTTAATATATGAAATAATGTATGTTTTCTGGTTCAGAAACAGGTTCTGCAAAGAATTCTCTGCCCTCAATAAACAGGATTATTTATCATTTCTATGCAGTAATTTATCTTTTAATTATTATTTGTGATTATCTTATATTTGTGCCCTCTCGTTACTGTCTCACCAACCAGTGAAATAATATGACTTTTTAATAATATATGCTTGTGTTTGATACAGCGCCTTATCACGTCTTCTCGACATCTCAAAGCGCTTCACAGTAAAGTGTAAAGTGAATTGACCGTATATTTGTGGGCGAAACACAGCAGCCAATTGCACACAGCAGCGTCTGTCCCACAAACAGTCGTGGAATTGAAGGGACCAATTTATTATTATAAATTACAAAAGCAGAAGTCGCTGGGAACACTCAGCAGGTCAGGTAGCATCTATGGAGAAAGTGGATCAATGTTTTGGGTCCATGACCCATCGTTGAAGGGTCCTTTACGAACCTCTAGGAAGGTTAATGGACCCGAAACGCTGACCCACATTCCTCTCACCATATTTGCGACCTGACCGACTTGAGTGTTCCCAGCCGTTTCGTTTTTGTTTTAGATTTCCAGCATCTGCAGTATTTTGCGTTTTATTATTATTTTTTGAAGGAATTAATATGATTCTTTGAAGGAAAAGTGATCCACCAATCAGTTGAACATTTGAATGTTGTGCCTTTCTTGTTGAAAATTTAATACAAAGTCACAGAGTGTGTACTAGTACCACAATTATATGTAAATATTAAAATAAATGTTTTTCGCCTCCTCTCCAACAGCATTCATATAAGTTTAAAAATCCTGGTTCCTTTGTGGATATTAGTTTCTTCTGCTTTAGACTGTGTTGCCCTGAGCAAAGCTGAGCAGCACAAATGACTTCCTGATAAATGAATTCAAAGTGATGTTTGGAATAAATTTTATTTTTATTGACTTTTAATAAAAACCTTTTCTGTAAATTTGCAGCAAGTGTCTGGTTCCTTGTAGCTGCCACACCAAGCCTTCAGTGTAGACATTATTATTATTACTGTTACATTAACAACACAAAATATCAGCTGGAAATGAGACAAGTCTCCATAAATAGGCAGCAATTTAGAACATTACGTATCACTTACAAAAGCCTGGTGGACAGAATAAATTAACCATTAAAGAAGAAAACTGCAAAAAAAACATTAAAATCTTTAATAAAGACTTTTTTTACATAATTCTGGAATGAATTTTTAATAAGGCACAACATTCAGAATTCACTCCAGGAAACCACAACTTCACCTGTGACCCACAACCCCTCGAATCAATGGAAATGTTGCCAATATAGTCAACAACAACAACAAATTACATTTGTATAGAACCTTTCACATTGGGAGGAAGTCCCAAAGCCCTGGACAGTCAATCTCATTCTCGTAAAATTCTTTGGTAGTAGTGGATTCCATGTGCACCAGGTGCTGAGTGTGGGGTTGGTGAGCAACTGAAGAAAAAAAACCTCATCAGAGTATTGAGCCGGGAGCTGGGAGATCAGTGCAGGTAGGGAGGCGAGTTCCACCAGAACCTTGAGCTGGGGACAAAATCAGATCGTTAGCAAGAGTGTGAGAGCCAGGCATTCAAACCCCACCTCCCCATCCAGCCTGGCTCCTGACAGCGTAGGCCCACAGAGTGGTGTGGGGGCAGTCTGTAAAGGCTGTGATTTACCTTTAGACCAGGCCTGAGTTTGGGCTAAACTCCCTCCAACCCCAGGTTAGTGCAAGTTAGTGGGTCAGGGTCTGTGTGTCAATTACCTGGGGGTAGAGTTCAGACCTGATGACTGGCTGCTTTGTGATGTGTTTAAGCTGCTGGAGGACAATGTGATTGGTGGAGAGGGTCGGCCGGAGCTGGAGGAGACTCCAGGTGAGGAAGAGCCTGGAAGGGAAACGGCATAAAATTAGCTGGTAATTCAATGGTAGAAAGTCAGAGAGAAAGAGATACATGTTCATTTCAGCCTCTCCAGCCTGGGGACTGCCTTACCTGTCAGACTCATGTTGCTGTGGAGCTGACTGGCGGCCAATCCCAGGGAGGTCGGGGCAGAAACCTGCGACAGGATAAAATGGGAGAGGTCAGACCAGCAGCCGGAGTTCAAACAAACTGAGCAGTAAAAACAAAGAGAGAACGTACACTAGTGGAAGCAGATGGAGTGAGACAATAATAATCCTTGCATTTGATACAGCGCCTTAGCACGTCTTCGAGACATCTCAAAGCGCTTCACAGGATACACTGCAAAGTGAATTGTCTGTATATTTTGTGGGTGAAATACGGCAGCCAATTGCACACAGCAGCGTCCCACAAACAGTCGTGGATTGAAGTGACCAATTCATTTTTTTTGAAGGGATTATTACCCCCAGAAAAGCAATCCCCCAATCGACTAGCAACCGTGTTCCTACTTAATGCTGGTAAACAGAGACGTGTGGAGTAAGGAAAGTTGCCCAAATGTTTCACCCTGGCCAGGTCTCTCGTTTGCTGAGGCAAGTGCTGTAACCACTGAGCTACAGGAGGAAAACAGATCAAGAGCTGAGCGTGGCAGCTCAGAGTTGGAGACTGACCAGGCGGGAGTTGTACAGGGGAGGTTTGAGGGCCGCTGTGACGGGGAAGTTTATCCTCTTCTCCTTCTGCCGCCGGTTACAGAACCACACGCGCACCACCTCCTTCTCCATTGCCAACTGCTCGGCAATCATCGCAATCTCCTCCGAGCTCGGCTTGGAATTCTGCATAAAAACAGTCAATTTGTTAAACATCTCCACCTCTGACCTCACCCATTAGGCCCCACCCCACTCTGGCCCTACCCACCCAGGGCACACCCCTCCCCCAGCCACACCCTCCGGCCCTGGCCATCAGGAGGTTCCTTTCTCACCTCCTGGAAACGTTTCTCCAGCGTCAGGCGGATGTTGGTTTCGATGCTCGTTCTCTTTTTCCTCTTCCGTCCCAGCCCCTCCAGACCAATCAGCGAGGGGGCCACGGGGGGCATGTTGGTCATGGCCGAGTCCGTGGGAACTGTCTCTGCAAAACAACACAACAACAGCTGGTGTCGGCCAGAAAGATCATTGTACAATCCTGCGCACACCGTCATGTGGCGTTTATACTAGATACAGTATATGGGGGTGGGGGGTACCTGCATCGTTCAGCCACTTCTCCAGGAGGGGCTTCAGTTTGCACATGTTCTTGAAGCTGAGATTCAGGGCTTCAAAACGCGAGATAGTTGTTTGACTAAAATCATTTCCATAGAGCTTCCCCATCGCCAACCCCACGTCACCCTGAGAACAACAGAGATTCATGAGCTCCCACAGAGGGACATGGCACCCTGACCCCCACCCCAGCCCACAATATATCTTGTACCTGAGTGAATCCCAGTTTAATCCGTCGTTGTTTGAACGTCTTTGCAAACTGTTCCAGTTCTTCCAGATCACTGGGCTCCTCCTGCTGTCGGGATGGAAAGTGTTTGGAGAGCTGGTGGGTAGGAGGCGACTCCAAGTGACCCTCAAGAGAGGAGATCCCAAGGCTGGGGCGAATCAGTGCCTGAAAGTCGGTCAAATAAACAGTGCTCATTGTTGCTTAAACCCACAATCTGCTGGCTCAGAGGTGAGAGAGCAATGAACTGAACCAGGCTGACAGTGACACGCAAAATATAACTCCACTGAGGTAGGTTTTGTCGTCACAATATAGAGCTCTGTCAGTATGAGCATCGCTGACACTGTTCAGTTGTGGTCAAAGTTAAGGCTTTCATACTTTGATCCTTTTGACAATGACACACTGACCTGTGAGGAGAGCCCGAGGCTGGGCTGAGGCTGCAGGAGGCTGGGCTGAGGCTGCAGGAGGCTGGGCTGAGGCAATGGGATGAGATTCGGAGACTGCAACAAAACTGGAAATACAGTAAATACAATATTTACACAGAACACAGGTCAGTAACAGCACAAGTGGAGAGAGGCAGAACCGGAGACAGGCAGAGATACCATATTTGGTTTCAACTGTGTGTGAGGCGCTGTTTGTGTGTGTGAGGCACTGTGTGTATGTGGTACTGTGTGTGTATGGCACTGTGTGCGTGTGTGGCACTGTGTGTGTGGCAGCACGTGGATGGGAAGTCTCTGTTTACTCTTGGTTTTGGAACAAGTCCGAGGTGCAGGTTATTGCTGTAGGAGAGGAGCTTACCTTGCGGAGTGTGCTGTGCCTGTGGCAGGAGAAATGGTGATGTTGCCTGGAGATGGTGCCCCTGCACTAACACCAGCTGCTGCAGGGTGTGTAGTGGCTGCAGGTCCTGGAAATGAAAGTGAACGTGAAGCGTTAGTGGCCAGGATCCCTGAGCTCAGAATCTGCAGCAACGAAAAATACACAAGGTTTATCCCAACTGTAGCTGAGACTACCCGAAACAGTCCAGTCTGACAGCTCACACACCCGTCGCTGATGGTGACACAAACTTCATAATGATTACTCTAGTTAGATTGTATGAAATGATTGAGTTCTCACCCCTGAGACGATGGGAGAGGTGGTAGGAGCTCGGCAGCTCCCGACCTGAGGCGGCCCTGTTGGCAGAGAATCACTCAGGTCCTCGGTTTTGATCTGTAAAAAGAATAGAATCAACATCCAATCACGAGAAAATCACAATCTCTTCTGTCCGCTCGGCATCAAACAGGATTAATAATAAACAGTGATAACGGAGAGAACAGCGGCACAGACACGATGGGCTGAATGGCCTCCTTCTGTTCTAAACATTTCTGTGTTTCTGATACGTTTACAATATTCTCAATGTGGCCTCACTAGTGAATTATAAAATGATCAGAAGCTCTTTGAATTCAGCACCCAATACTATAGAAATGCTATAGAGATGCAAACTAGTATTTACTATTTGTTACGGCAGCTTCACATTGTCTGGAAATCTTCAGTGATGATTAATAATCACACCCAGATCCTTCAGGACTTGTGCTATTGCCCCCCTGGTGCACGAGCTGGGGAGGAGTCTCTGACTGTTACTGTTTCTGTTACTGATCAAACGGAACAGACAGGTGGGCCCCACCTACTCTCTGTGTCACTCTGTAGGCAAATCCTGGTTGATGCATGAGCTCAGCTGGACCAGTCAATCAGAGCCTCATCCTGCTCACACCAGGAGCTCACAGCACAGGCTCACAGGGTAGAGATACAGTAAAGCTCCATCTACACTGTCTGTCTTCTCTCCCAGGTCAGCAACAGCATAGGTTAGAGACAGACTATAAAATATAATGATAATCTTTGCATTTGATATAGCGTCGTATCACGTCTTTAAGACATCTCAAAGCGCTTCACAGAATTGACTGTTTATTTTGTGGGCGAAACATGGCAGCCAATAGCATACAGCAGTGTTCCACAAACAGTGGTGGATTGAGCAACCAACTTATTTTTTAAAACGTTTTTGGTTTTTTTAACGGGATTATTACTCCCGGAAAACGATCTGCCAATCAACTAACTAACCGGGTTCCTACTTACTGCTAGGTAAACAGGTGTGTGTGGGGAGTAAGGAAACTTGCCCAATGTTTCGCCCTGTCTGAAAATCAAATCAAGGTCCTCTCGCTTGCGAGGCGAGTGCTCTAATCAATAAGCTCCAGGATTCCATACTGCCAGGTCAGTGACAGCACGTGTTAGAGACAGAGTAAAGCTCTCTTAACACTGTCCGTCCAGCACTCCCAAAGTCAGATACAGCAGAGGATAGGATAGAGAAAAAAGATAGAGATGGGTCTCTACCTTCAGGACTCCCAGGTCAGGTCAGGTAGTACAGGCTACCTCTGTACAGGGAGCAGTGGAATTTACCAGAAAGTGACACACAAGTAGCTCAGATATTTCCAGAATACATTGCACACCTCCAGCTGCTCACCTGTCGATTGAAATCTGTTTCAATTCCGTCAGCACCTGAGAGAAAGAACAAAGAGTCAAAACTGAGAACAGGAGAGAGCCTGGGGTCAGGGGCTGGGGTCAGGGTGGGGGCTGGGGTCAGGGTGGGGGGGGGGGGGGGTCAGGGGGGGGCTGGGGTCAGGGGGGGCTGGGGTCAGGGTGGGGGCTGGGGTCAGGGTGGGGGGGTGGGGTCAGGGGCTGGGTCAGGGTGGGGGCTGGGGTCAGGGTGGGGGGCTGGGGTCAGGGTGGGGGGCTGGGGTCAGGGTGGGGGGCTGGGGTCAGGGTGGGGGGTGGGGTCAGGGGGGGGGGGGGGGGGGCTGGGGTCAGGGTGGGGGGTGGGGGGCTGGGGTCAGGGTGGGGGGCTGGGGTCAGGGGCTGGGGTCAGGGTGGGGGGCTGGGGTCAGGGTGGGGGGCTGGGGTCAGGGTGGGGGCTGGGGTCAGGGGCTGGGGTCAGGGTGGGGGGCTGGGGTCAGGGGCTGGGGTCAGGGGCTGGGGTCAGGGTGGGGGCTGGGGTCAGGGGCTGGGGTCAGAGTGGGGGGCTGGGGTCAGGGGCTGGGGTCGGGGGTCAGGGGCTGGGGTCAGGGGCTGGGGTCGGGG
This sequence comes from Callorhinchus milii, assembly GCF_018977255.1. Taxonomy (NCBI): domain Eukaryota; kingdom Metazoa; phylum Chordata; class Chondrichthyes; order Chimaeriformes; family Callorhinchidae; genus Callorhinchus; species Callorhinchus milii. The sequence goes on along the minus strand of NW_024704766.1, from coordinate 8,308,024 downwards.
GTCAGGGGCTGGGGGCTAAGGCTGGGTTGAGGGCTGGGCCTGGGTTCTTTGCTGGTAATGTCCCAGAGAGGATCGACCAAGATCCTCACCCTTGCCTTCAAATCCCTGCACTCCTCTGCACCCCCCAACCTCTCTGACCTCCTCTCTCCTCAAATCAGTGCCCGTTGCCTTCGCTCCACCGGGTCTGGCCTCCTCCTCGTCCCCCAAGTCCTCCGTTCCACCCTCCGCGGCTGTGCCTTCAGCCACTATGCCCCGAGGCTCTGGAACTCACTTCCTCACTCCCTTCACCTCGCTCCCTCCCTTCCTACTTTCAGGTCTCTGCTGAAGCCCTTTCTTTTCGACTGCACCTTTGGTCACCTTCCCCCCCTCCCCCTGGCTCGGCCCCAGGATTCGTTACTGTGAAGCCCTGAGACGCTGTCCGACGTGGAGGGCGCTATATAAATCGAAGTTGTTGTTGTAGTACTATCACTTGTGTATACAGAGTGAAGGGCGGCATTGCCATTGTCGAGCAAAGTGAGCTCTACGGGGAAAATCCGAGCTTTGCGCAGGCTCCACACTCAGGGAAATTCCTTGTTCCAGGATTCCTGTTGTTGTCAACCCCACCTGTGGAATGTTCATCCCGAGCCCCTGTGGTCTCAAGACTCCCTCTGTATCAAGGGAATTACCCCTTCCTTGCCCCCTACTCACACACAGCAATATGCTGCTGCTGGATTTGAATTGCAAATGAACAGGCTCTTTCCTGCACAGAGGGACTGCACACCGCCATTATGTAAATCACTAGTGCAAAGCTACAGTATGGAAATTTTCAAAAACATGTAAATCAGGTTGACCCTGTGGCTATGGAGACTGTGGGTGCTGCTCTGTATGGCTCAGACCCTCATATAGACAGACTGACCTCCTCGCTGCTGGAAGCTACTGTTAACCCTCCGAGTTCTGGAATTAATGAGTTGGCAGAAGACCCTGGAAAGGGGATTTATTCCATTACCAAGAGTAGCTGTGCCATCTAACCCTACACCCAATCCCAACATTAGACCTACAATCAATACATCACAAGAGCAACCCTGAAACTACAGAGAAGTTGGGACATTAAGGAGAGACAAAAGTGACACTTCTGGTACCGAGTGGCTTGGCCTGTTGTCTGTCTACAATAACAACAGTTCCTGCTCTCCCAACTGGAGAAAGATGTGATGGATGGGAGACCTATCCATCTCGGTTCAAGAAGGGCATCAGGGAACAAGTATTCTGAAAGCAGGTTAGGGAGGGACGAACAATTGGAGACGGGGGCTGGGGTCGGGATTTGGGATCAGGGCCAATCTGTCGATTGGTTCACAAAGTAAAAACCTAAAGCTTTCATCCTGATGTTGTCACTGCAGTTCAGGTGCTGAATAACAATGGCAACAGCTAATACAACAGTGACTTCTGGACCTCAGATACTCCATTACTGGGGACACAGCAGCTCTCCAGCGCTACCCAGCTGAGCTCGAATTCTTTTATCTCCCCAAAAGTTTGGCCATAATCAACTGTAGACAGGCAGTCCTACTTCCTCTCGGTACACTGATGTACAATAGATGTGGACTCCGTGTCGAGGACTAAACTAACAAATAAACTAATAAACAAATAAAAGAATATTTAACTGGCGCAGCAGGAATGGACGTCTGTAGCATCATACAGTAGCGTTCAGTGCCACAACAAAGCTGCTGAATCTCCAGACCTCTGTTCTAAATATCCGAGAGTAGCACATGGGACAAGGTCCCATTGCCTCGGGGGAAAAAAAAGCCAAAGTGAGACAGGTCAAGACCGAAAGCACACAGCTTGCAGGGGCAGTGGTTTGTTCTAAAGCACGCACTAGAACAACGTGGCAGAAGCTGCCAGATCTCCCCGGTTAGACCGGGCGTGGCTCGGGCTCAGGCTCTCACTGCATTGCTTCAGGCTCTTGTCACATAAGCAATCTAGCTATTTGAGAGAGGGTAGAACGGCTTGAACTGCAGCTCCCAAAGGACTCCATTTGGCGTGAGGGTGCAATTCGCTCAGAGCAGTTGGTGCCTCATTTGCAACACATACCCTCCCCAAACCAGCTGCTTCCAAAGCTAACAAATCCAGGCTGAACGTGGATATTAAACCACATAAAATGCTCTGATATTCCTGCTTGTCCATCCCCATAGATACTGGCTTCACAAGCTCCTCTATGCTAGGACCCCAGTCATGTGTTGGTCAGCCTGGCTCCATTGGTAGCACTTTCGCCTCTCAAAAGGTTGTGGGTTCAAATCTCACATCGGAACATTGAGCTCAAACTAGGCTAGGCTGACACTCCTGTACGGTGCTGGGGATGGGCTGCATTATTGTTCGAGGTCCTTCAGATGAAGGACCTGATGAGTCCTGGCTGCTCAGATGAGTCCTGGCTGCTTGGTCAAGTGGACATTAAAGGTCACATGACAGTACTTGAAATGAGAAGGGAGTTTCACCAAGTGCCTTGGCCAGTAACCTTCCAGATAAAATTGGTCGTTTGCTTCATGGCTGTTTGTGGGACATTGCTGGTGTATTGGCTTACAAATACACAATCATTACAATAAATCCCATGAAATCCTTTTCAACGTGTTGATGACAAGATAACAACAAGATTACATGTGTAAAGCACCTTTCACGATGGGAGGACGTCCCAAGGCGCTGGACAGACAGAATTTCAGACCCGAGCTGCAGTTCGGGATGGGGGAGGGTGGAGGGTAGGGGGGCGGGGGGAAGCAGGGAGATTGAAAGCACGGTCAAAGAGGAGGGTCTTGAGATGGGTCTTGAAGGTGGCGAAGGAGGGGGCGAGGCGGTGGGACTGCGAGATGGAGTTCCAAAGGGTGGGGGCAAAGAGGCGGAAGGCCCGCCCACCAATAGTGGGGCGAGCGAGGCAGGGGACGTGAAATAGGCCGGATTCCGCTGAGCGGAGGGAGCGAGCAGGATGGTAGGGGGTTAGGAGGTCACAGAGGTAGGAGGGGAGCAAAACCATGGAGGCACCACGTCAAATGCAAGAATTATTTTTATGTACAATCAGCAGTCGCCCGCCAGTAACACACACTACCGTTCATTAGTTTCAATAAATCAATGTTTCTGATGAGTTTATAGTTGCTGCAATTTTGAAGGCGATAGCTTCCTACCTTGTCCCTCTGGCTGGGTGAACACTGATCTGCCTTCTGACAGTTTCCCCGTCTCAACGCTCATGTTAATGGTGGTAAAGAAAACAGCTGATTTTAATAATCTGGCCAGCCTTTATGCAGAAACACAAAACACCACTTCAGTAAAATGATCGATTACACATTCGACTTTCAAATCGTTAACGTCGTCATATTATTCATTATTTAGTTCCTCCCTCTTGTCCCTCCCTCTTCCCCATAAACACAATAAACTTAATAGAAAATTCGGATGCCGCAAAGAAGTTTTGTTTCATAATAATTAACCTTTTTTTGAATAGTTTACCTTAAGCTAACTGGTAGCTTGGGCTCTTTGGGATTTTCTCGGACACTGTCTGACTCGCGCAGAGCAATGAGCAATGTCTCAGGTAGAACAGGTGAGAATGAGAGGCAGTTGAGAGTTCTGTATATTTTAGGCAAATTTTTACTTGCTCGGAGCTGACAGGTGGGTTGCAGTTTGCTGTTAACCTTATTATCCCTGTTCCTGAGAACGTTCAACAATGAAACATTTGCATATTGTCCTAGATTCTGTGCCCTCAGCAAACTCACTCCATTATTTGCATATAAGCCAACAGATCCTCATAAACAGCACTTTTGTTTCACAACTTTGACAATTTTAAGCAAAATATAAAAAGCAGCAATTGGTGAATTATGGATTGCTGTTTGATTACTTATGACCAAATAGCCTGACATCTCCTAGGTAGGTTAATGACTAGGGAATAACACACAAGCCAGAAACCAGGTATACTGTAGTCAGTCAGTCAGTCAGACATTCCTGTGAACAGCAATTTATTCACAGGATGTCAGATAGCATCGGAAACTTTTGTTGCTGTGAAGAGTTTTTTATGAGTTTGAAACAACCTACTTGAGAAGAGAGAAGAGCTTGGAAGGTCTATCCTTGACTGATGAGGCAGCAGCTGTGTGAGGGAAGGGCAGAGTGGGTAATGTGCCACACGTGGATTTGGGCATATTAGCAATGGATTGTCTGTGGGATTGAAAGATGGTTAAGGAACCAACAGAAAGACAAGGTTATGGCCTGATTGATTAATTCTGAGTCAGAGCCAGAGAGGTGAATAGATTGGAGCCAGAGGTACGAAGGCTTTGATGAGCACTGAGAAGGGGCAGTTTTAATTAAGAAGAGAGAGTTCTTGAGGATAAGCAAAGGTTGATTATGTCAGCTAGTCAGAAGCTGAGAAGAGAGGGCCAAGGAAACAGGTGGTCCATGTGGGAGAAGAAACCAAAGGGAATTTAGGGATAAAAAGCAAATATGGTAGGAAAAGTGGGGCAAAAGACGGAATAAAGAATTTCCTGAAATCAACTCAATTCCAAATTTAGTTGAATTTCCATGTTTCAGCAGTTATATAGCTATCTGAGGAGGGGCTCTGCATTTGAAAATGGTTTAGCTCTGTCCCAGACCAGCCTGCCAACTCGCCACAGCACAGTTACATCTGCCACCCCGTGTTAAGTCATGTTCCGTGTTCAAGTTCCTGTTCTGTCACACAACTTAGATCCGTGTCAATAGAGCCAGAAGCTTAGTATTAATCACCACCTCCAATAACACCAACAGGAAATTATAGTCAAAAATGTGGTAGAGCAGTCAAGCCACATGCAGAGATCCATGATCCCAGTACTCTCTACCATCATTAGCCAAAACTCCTGTCGGTTTGTAGATCATGATAACGTCTGTATTCAAGCTGTCCAACAGGTGGTTCGTGAATGAAGAGATTGAAGGGCCCATATTTTCGATAATAGTCATTATTGTCCTGTACATTTCCCTTTTCCAATGTAAACTGATAATGTAAAGCTACAGCAATGGTCCTGCAAAGCTAGTGCACAACTTCCATGTATTTAGCGCTGCTGGTACCTTAAACCATCCAAACATATTGATTTCAAATGCAAGGATTATTATTATTATTTCCCCTAAGCAACCAGATGGTAGTAGTTTCAGTGCACGAGACATACAGCACAATACCCAACATGAACAAATATCATTGCCCCATCCCTCAATACATCGAAGGAATGCCACAGATTAGTGACCATCAGCTGGAAAGTCTTGTTAAAGAATTGTAAATACAGCATGCGGTCCTGGGTTTGCAGTGATAAACATCGTGCAGAACACTGCAAACCCCCTAAGATAAATATCAAAGTAGGAAAGTATCAAAAGTACTTCCGCAAAACGACCTGTGTGGTCAGATAAGCAGTAGGTAACGTCCCCTGGTGGCGAATCATAGCATATTATCTTTTAGTAAATAATACAGCATTCAACATTCTGTAACTACCATTAAGCAGCTCCACTCAGCGCAGTGTCTCGAGCTCTCAGCATGTTATGTAGAAACTAAACACGGGCAACATCTGATTTTACTCAGAGTTGGCTTCTTATCGTTGCTGAAAGAAATAACAGTAAAACCTGTGCCAAGGTTATTATTACCCACGTCTTCTCAATACTGAAACAAACTGAAGCAATACATCCAGACTGATGTTTGCGCTCAGTATTAATACATGTGGCTTCTCAGTACTAATACCTATGCTCCCCTCTATGAAAATATTTTAATTGGATGAAACTGTGTGCGGGGCACCTCAGGCTTGTTCATAAGTAAATCCTTGGTTGACTTCAACAGACGTCCATTTTCCAATAGCACCGTGTTGTTGGCAGTGGGCTACATGGCCTCAGTCACCGCTCCCCAAGCTAACTGGTCAGCAAGACACTCACTAATTCCAAACAAATCAAATATCGCTTTCAATAACTTCAATTTTCTCTTACCTGCTGCCTGGGATAATACATGAAGCATCCCTCGGTGAATCACTGTCTATCAGGTGACTCCTCGCAGAATAGAACTCGCAATGGTTCACAGCAGCCAGGAGTCTCACAGAGAACATCAGCTCACCCTAAACAGGACGAAACACAGTGACTGAGGCTGAGGCTAACTCCTCTCCCACGATTTCCTTGGAATCCACAAGTGGAAGAACTTTGGCAAAACCTCCGGAGGTGCATAAATTTGCATTTACTTGTAGGCAGGTGTTGACATCTCCTAATTTGCATGAAAGCTGATATCACCTCTTCCAGGTAATTCTTGCCTAATGCTGCAGAACAGCAGGAAACATGCTGAGTTTCGTCTACAAAATATACAGTCAATTCAGTTTACAGTATATTCTGTGATGCTCTTAGAGACGTCTCGAAGATGTGATAAGGGACTGTATCAAATCCAAAGATTATTATTATTGCTGCAGGTGAGCTGCCATCCAACTGGAATGAATGCACACCTGTGTGGGTATGTCGTAAAGGTGTTTAATGTCTGTATGTAGAAGAAAAGAGAGGGGAGGAGTTCCAGTATTGAGGCGCTTGGAAGAAAATGAAGCGGAGGAGCTGATGTTATTTGGGTTGCAGGGAGAAGAGTATGCGGATGGGGGATGGGGACTTGGGAGCTTGAAAGAAAGGATGCCTCAAAATACAGGACAGTAATTACCAATAATGGTATCAATATATTACAGGGAAACCAAGCAAGATAATGAGTTACAACAACACTTGCATTTTTCAGTGGTGGCCAACCTGTGGCTCGTCAAGAAGCCCCCCCGAACATTCCCATGGTCTAGAAAAGTCTGTGTTCAATCTCTATTGTGCTTTCAGTTTTTATGGCAGTTTATGGCATAAAACATGAAATACTCAATCAAGAAAATGTATTTTGTTGGCCAACCATAAACTATCAATGGTTGTGGAGTCCTATAGCTCAGCAGTTAGAGCACTTGACTCGCAAGCGAAGGACTTGCATTCTATTCCGACAGGCGAAATGTTGGGCAAGTTTCCTTACTCCACACACACACCTGTTTACCTAGCGATAAGTAGGAACCCGGTTGTTCGTCAATTTGCGTAACAGTTTACTGGTGCTAAAAAAAAAACAATAATTAAATTGGTCATTTTCAATCTACGACTGTTTGTGGGACATTGCTGTGCGCAATTGGCTGCCGCGTTCGCCCACAAATATACAGTCAATTCACTTTACAGTGTGTTCTGTGAAGCGCTTTGGGACGTCCTCCCGACGTGAAAAGCGCTATATCAAATGCAAGGATTATTATTATTATTATAATTTGGTCACTCAATCCACGACTGTTTGTGAGACACTGCTGTGCGCAATTGACTGCAGCATCTTGCCCACAGATATAGTCAATTCACTTTACAGTATATTCTGTGAAGCGCTTTGAGACGTCGAGAAGACGTGAAAAGCGCTATATCAAATGCAAGGATTATGATGTTATTATTATTAAGGTTAGCCATCACTGAGGTATATAGTGCCCTCATGTGGGCTAATGCCTTTGATAAAAGAGCTGGAACCAGATGAAAGGATTGCAGGAGCCTCATCAAATACAAAGACTGTTCCTGACCTGGCAAGAGCGGGACTCTCCCCAGTTCAGGTTTTGAAGGGGACAATGTGTGCAATGGGCAGTACAAGTCACCAGTCTGTGCAATTAAAAACAATATTTTTATTAATTGTAGACATGATAAATATATGTACAAAAATTGAGTTAATTTCACTTCGCTTGAATAAACACATCTTTTATTTTTACATTAATACAAAAATAATTGTACTCATTAGATTTAAACACTTTGAAGAATGGTTTAAGAAACTGAAGGCACTTTGTGAGATTTGTGCAGTTAATAGTGTCACCGTGGGCACCACAGTACCTCTGCCCATATCGTTGCCATAATGTGATGGATTTGATCAGAGATGGGCAGAGATCAGTCAAATGGAAACTTTTGCTTTCCCAAAATGTTAAGACACTCTGGGAAAGAGTAAATGTTTATTAGGCAGAGATCAGTGTGTTAGCACGGCCCTCTGTGATTACATTAGCGGAATCCTTCTGTAGTTTCTTGCCTGGCTGCAGTTTGTGCCAACCACCCTGGGTGTGGGTATGGGAGGGGCTGCCCTCAGTGTGAGAAGAGAGATGTCAGAAATCAGTGCACGTATCCAAGAGGGAGCTCAGACATGAGGCCATTAACATAATAATCTGATACCTTCATTATTCCATTTAAGAAATTGCACTGGCAAGCGTAGTACATGAGCACACACAATAAACATCACTGGGCATTCACCACAGCCATCACTAAGACATTAAAAGGAGAAATAAGAACTGTAAAGAATTTTAAGTATTGGTGAAACCATAAACCCTTATTATCAGGACCAAGAAACTACAGAAGAGACCACAAGAGGGCGCTCTGGTCACAAGCCAATGACAGCCTGTTCCATCCTTTATCATAGGGGAAGGGGAGGTAAAGAGAACCTCACAGGTCAAGGGCTTGTTCATAAGCAAATCCTTGGTTGAGCCTAAGAACACACATTCACCCCACTTCTCCCATCAAAATCCAGTCAAAAGCCAAACAGAATTGGCCCTAAAATTGGTTGATGTTAGATCAGCTCCGGCCTATCCCACACCGAGTCCCCTGCCTGAATTAAGTTTGGAGAATGTGGCTTTCTTAGTATTGTTCAAGTAACTGCAGTCATGGAAAATGGAATGTATTGTAGATGATCTGTGAGAACCTATTGCTTCTATTACTGCGTGAAGTTCTGGGTTCCTGTCCCTCAGCAGGATGGGAGAGAGACAGACCCCATTCCTCTGCTGCAGCACCACCACTTTCATTGATCACTCAATGACAGGGATGGACACCAACTGTCAAGATTCTTCGTTTGGCATAAATAAAACAGCAGGGATTAGGGCTCTTCATCCCAAAGGCACAACTGTTTCTGAGGGACATAATAATCATATTGAGAACATCGGTGGCAGCTTTTGATGCCGCATTTGTAGGAGCTGATTTTGCCAACATCATCTCTGGTTTTACAGTACTTGAGTAGGCAGGGGTACCACTCGATGCACAGAGAATAGTGACACACACACGGCTTCCAGCGATCAGCACTCAGCCGGCAGCGTTCAACATCGGTCACTTCTGATGCTTGGGGGAGAATCTCAAACATAGACCCATCCAGACCTAACAAAAGAGGAGCACAGCTTATTACGCGAGGCACTGCACAAAAAGGACACTGCTACCCCCATGGTTTCAGTTCTGACAGTATCCACTGGCAAGTGCCTGTTCACACAAGCTTCAACTTGTTACCAGACATATTCAAACCCTTACCCATCCCCCACCCCAAAAGCATTTTACTGACCTTTCTCCATCCAGTGCTTGGCGTCTGCCTCTCTGGTGTAAATGGCGTCCCTGGCCTCTGCACAGATGTTGTGGATGTGCATGCTGAGTGGCAAGGCCTTGCTATAATTCACTGCCACGTCCATGTACAGGTGCTGGGGGGCTCGCTGCTCCTCGGCCATGCGGACCGCACGCGCATTCTTCTACAGCAAAAGAGAACGACTTTCAGGATTGAACTCTGGTCATTAGTAGATTGTACGCACCATTAGCACAACACTGCTGGTAGTGAAGAGGCTGGCAAAGGAGTTGGCAACAGCATGAGCACTGCTCTGGACACAGAATGTTTGCTCTGCAGCAAATGCATGTGTAATGGGATAAATTGTATTGAGAGAGATTGGCCTACAATTGCCAATGATTTGAGTAAATGCAGAGCAGAGCACGGCACCAATAATTGGCACAAGGCAGAGAACACATTTGAAAACAACGGGAGAAACAAACAGTTAGAATCTGCCCCGGGACCAGTGCTGGAGGCCTGTTCCCACCTGTCGCAATTTGGCCATGGACTCGCTGGGGATCAGCTCGTTCCTATGGAGCCGGGTGATGAAGCACAAGCCCTGTAACTGGCTCTGTCCTCGTTCCATCTCCCCAAGGATCAGTGAGCGGATAATCTTCACTTCCTGTTTCAGGAAAAGACAAAACAATCATTCAATACTCGTCAGCCCACATGCACACACGCACACAGGCATGCACACACGCAGGCACGCACATACACAGGCAGGCACGCACGGACACAGGCAGACACGCACGGACACAGGCAGACACGCACGCACACAGGCAGACACGCACGCACACAGGCAGGCACGCACACAGGCAGGCACGCACGCACACAGGCAGGCACGCAAGCACGCAGGCAGGCACGCACGCACGCAGGCAGGCACGCACACACACGGGCAGGCAGGCACGCACAGGCAGGCAAGCACGCACAGGCAGGCAAGCACGCACAGGCAGGCAAGCAGGCAGGCACAGGCAGGCATACACAGGCAGGCAGGCATACACAGGCAGGCACACACACACCACACACAAAGGCACACACGCGCACACACACAGGCATACACACACACACACAAAGGCACACACGCGCACACACACAGGCATACACACACACAGGCAGACACACAGGCACCCGCACACCCACATGCACAGGAACCCACACTGGCTCCCACACCGGCACGCACACTGGCACACATACGTGCACATACACAGGCACACATACACACAAGCACTAGCCCACACGGGCGCCTGCACAGACGTGCGCACTGGCACACACAGGCACCCGCACAGGCGTGCGGACAGTCACCCACACAAGCACAGGCACCCACAGAGATCCGCTCGCACGCACAGCAACCTGTGCACACCCATACGCACCTGCAGGCACGGGTGCATGGGCACAGACGCATGGGCAAAGGCACACAGGCGCATGCATGCAGGCACAGATATACGTGCACAGATGCACGCGCAGGCACAAGCACACACATGTGCACAGACCCCCACCCCCACACACACACAGTCTCCCTTTCCCCAGCCACTTCGTGACTGGCATCACAGCTATGCCTCGACATTCCCTCCAGAGCCCTGCGACTGCAATGAGTAACAGCACTGAACTGAAGGAAGCAATTGTGTGGTCTCTTTCACATGGAAGTGGTGGGAGTTACACAATGACAAGCAGTGTTCAGCTCGCACGACAAGCTAGGTAGAATGTTCTGGAAGTATATTTTTATTTACAATCTTTAAGAAAACAGGCTTCACACAGCTGGGTTTTATTTTAAATTCCACAGTCTTTTGTCTAATCTTTAAGACCCAAGACTCCCACAGCTCAGAGCTTCCCATTGATCTGCCAATAATGCAACATGTCAATGACATCCATTACAGACAGGCCTATCGAAAATGAAGCTTTGCAGTAATAATAAAAAATAATAATTCTGGCATTTTATATAGTACCTTATCACAATGTCAAAACGCTTCACAGAAATGACTAAGGTAATTGTAGGTGAATGGAGCAGCCATGTGCGCAAACCAATGTCACACAAACAGTCATGAAGTGAATGACCAATTTTATCTGGAGGATTCTTGACCAGTTTGATAATGAGTTAGGATCTTGGAACTTTGGGACATCCTTCTGACTTGAAAGGTGCTATACAATGTAACTTTTGTATTTGTATCTTCAACGTCCACCTGATCAGGTAGACAGGACTTAGGGTTTAATATGTCAGAGAGAGAATGCTATCAATTAGGTAGACTGACATGTTGCACAATACACAGAGAAAGGGAGAGAAAATGAATGAGAAAGTGAGTGAAAAAGAGAGGGAAAGAGCAAGAGAAGGAAAAAAAAGCACAAGAAACCTCTCAGGGGAGGGCACACCAACCTCACAGGCGATCTTCAACAAGGTCATTGAATGGGTCCTAGCAGTTGCATGACATTCCCTGGCAACTCAACTTTCCCCTAATCCCTCCTTATGTGCAAAAGAAAAATATGCTGGTGAACAAGGTTTCCTCAAATACCACAAGAACATAGGGCAACAGAGCAAGAATGCGTAGAGCTCCTATCACTCAGCCTCTCCATACGGTTTTAATATAAACAGAGATGGCTCCCTAGAGGAGACAGAAACCTGAACCTTTTCCAAACATCTGCTGTAGGATTCTCTCTTCCCCCTCCCCCGCAGGTCCTCTCCCTTCCCCCACCACAGACACAGGGATGAGGAATGCAAACATACACACACAACTCTTTCCCACATGGCTTGAAACCTGGTTCGGAATCTCAAGCCCAGATCCATTGAGTGGCACCACGAGTGACAGGCTCATTGATTCATTTAGGTGGAGCTCAGAGTATTGCAAACACACTATTCCCATCGCATTGGAGCCAGTCTGAACTCAGTCTGGATCAAGCCATCTAGCACAACATGGAAGAGGGGAGAGTAGGAACCGGTGGAGGGAGGGTGCGGGAGGAGAGTGGGAGCGGGGGGGTGGGGGAAGAGTAGGAGCGGGGGTAGGGTTGGAGAGTAAGAGCAGGGGGTTGGGGAGAGTAGGAGTGGAAGGTGGGGGAAGAAAGTAGGAGCGGGGGTGCAGGAGAAAGGTGAGGGAGAAAAAAGTAGGAGTGGGGATAGGAGGGGAAAGTAAGAGCAGGGGCTGGGGGGGAAGAGACTGGGAGGGACAGAGATTTTAAAAGGTTACATCAAAATTCTAAGTTCAAAAAGTGTCAGCACCACAGATGTTTACCTGAAGCACACACAGGGCAGAGTCAATCTCATGATGTACAAGTTAGTTGTGGCATCTCACAGACTGGCCTCGATGGGGCATCAAGCAGGGCCTGGGATTCAACTCTACAGGATTTGTTCCATTGTCATACATGTTTAGAATCCAGCTAGAGATGGCTCGATAGCTCCCCAGGGTGAGGCATCTGATGGGCCTGATGCCCAAGGTCTGGCCTTTGGACCCAGCGGCTGGTATAAAGCGCAAACTGGCATCACTGGATATTTTATTTGTGGAGTTTGCAAAAGCGCATATAACCTTCCTTTAGCAAACACCTCCTCTGCCTGCTCCAAAATCATTTCGAGAGTTAAGGACATGCAGTCCAATTTTTATACCCCAGGCAAGCTCCTGCAGGAGCTTTTGTGAAACAGAAAACAAGCACAATGGCAAGTCTGATGCTTAGTCAGTGATGTACTGTATATTTCGACTATGCAAACTCATTGCTTGTCGGCCTCTCCACTCCTCCCTCCACAGGCTGCAGATCATCCAGAACTCTGCAGCCCGTGTCCTCTCCCGCACCAGGCCCCGCGACCCTATCACCCACATCCTTGCTCAACTCCACTGGCTTCCCATCACACAAAGGATTCAGTTCCAGGTCCTCACCTTCAAAACCCTCCACGGTCTTCCTCCCCCCAACTTCCTAAACCCCTACCACCCTGTTTGCTCCCTCTGCTCAGTGGGCTGCAGCCTGCTTCACGTCCCCCACCTTCCTCGGCCCACTATTGCCGGGCAGGCCTTCCGCCACTCTGCCCCCACCCTTTGGAACTCCATTCCGCAGTCTTGCCCCCTCCCTCACCACCTTCAAGACCCACCTCAAGACCCTCCTCCTTGACCGTGCTTTCAACCTCCCTGCTTCCCCCCCGCCCTCCATCATCCCCCCATCCCGACGCCCAGCTCAGTCCATAACTCTGTCTGTCCAGCGCCTTGGGACATCCCCCCATTTAATTTTGTTGTTGTTGTTAATTGAACTAGAACTAGGGCAGCAACTGGAATTCAGGTTGGGTTCGGTAGGAGAAACGTCAGACGGGTCCCACTCCTGATCACTGTCCAGATGAAAGGTCTGCACCTGACACAGTGAGGCAGCCCAAGAGATAACAACGAGGAGCGAGCAGGCAATCCAACCACAGCTCTAGAAACCAAATACATATTTTGTATTACTAGTTTCTATAATGTCTCGAGGCACTTTACACGTAATTGCTGGAATGTGTGGTGACTGTATATTTCCAGATGAATGGAGATAGCCAATTTGCACACATCCGAGTCCTGATATGAAGTGAAAGACCAATTTACTTTGAGCATTGTGGGCTCATCACTGGGAGAAACTCTTTTCTTTTCTTTTCCAATAATGATGTGGGATTTAAACATCCACCCAGAAGACAGACTTACAGACAAGACCCAAACAGAGGACAATATGTAACACAGTGCAGTGCAGTGCTGGAGGAGCAGCTCGGAATGTGAGCTCAGTGGCTTAAACCCAGAACCCAGTGAGTGAGCAGAGGCCAAAACTGCACTGCAGCACATTGTCAGAGTAGCGACTGACTTCTGAAGGCACCCGTACCCCCCCCAGGCTGCCCCCCCTCCCCCAGGCTGCCCCCCCTCCCCAGGCTGCCCCCCCCTCCCCAGGCTGCCCCCCCCCCCCAGGCTGCCCCCCCCCACCCAGGCTGCCCCCCCCCACCCAGGCTGCCCCCCCCCACCCAGGCTGCCCCCCCTCCCCAGGCTGCCCCCCCCCCCCAGGCTGCCCCCCCCCCCCCAGGCTGCCCCCCCCACCCAGGCTGCCCCCCCCACCCAGGCTGCCCCCCCCCCAGGCTGCCCCCCCCCCCAGGCTGCCCCCCCCCAGGCTGCCCCCCAGGCTGGGCCCCCCCCAGGCTGGGCCTCCCCCCAGGTTGCCCCCCCCCCAGGTTGCCCCCCCCCCAGGTTGCCCCCCCCCCAGGCTGCCCCCCCCCCCAGGCTGGGCCCCCCCCCAGGTTGGGCCCCCCCCCAGGTTGGGCCCCCCCCCAGGCTGCCCCCCCCCCCAGGCTGGGCCCACCCCCCAGGTTGCCCCCCCCCCCAGGTTGCCCCCCCCCCCCAGGCTGCCCCCCCCCCAGGCTGCCCCCCCCCCCCAGGCTGCCCCCCCCCCCCAGGCTGCCCCCCCCCACCCAGGCTGCCCCCCCCCCCCCAGGCTGCCCCCCCCCCCAGGCTGCCCCCCCCCCCCAGGCTGCCCCCCCAGGCTGGGCCCCCAGGCTCCCCCCCCCCCAGGCTGGCCCCCCCCCCCAGGCTGCCCCCCCCAGGCTGGGCCCCCCTCCCAGGCTGCCCCCCCCCCAGGCTGGGCCCCCCCCAGGTAGCCCCCCCCCCCCAGGCTGCCCCCCCCAGGCTGCCCCCCCCCAGGCTGGCCCCCCCCAGGCTGCCCCCCCCCCCAGGCTGCCCCCCCCAGGCTGCCCCCCCCCCCCCAGGCTGCCCCCCCCCCCCCAGGCTGCCCCCCCCCCCAGGCTGGGGCCCCCCTCGCCCCTGGGGACTGGGGACAGACCTGTCTGAAGTCGGCGAGCAATGTGATGAGAGTGCCGTCTGCTTTCTTGTATTCGATGCTGATAGAGTCCGAGTCGGTGTCCGCCTCCAGACTCTCCTCCGCGACCTGTCCGTCCGCCATCCGTACCCGCACCCTGAGCCCCGGCCCGAGCCCCAGCCCGAGCCCCGGGCCCGGCCCCGGCCCCGGCCCCGCCACACACAGCGCCCCGATCAGCAGCAGCGCCCGAGGCAGCATCCCACCGCCGCCACGTCACCCAACCAACCACCAGGCAGCAACTCCCCGGGATCAGCGGCAGCATCGCCCAGGTTAGCCATCACTGAGGTATATAGTGCCCTCATGTGGGCTAATGCCTTTGATAAAAGAGCTGGAACCAGATGAAAGGATTGCAGGAGCCTCATCAAATACAAAGACTGTTCCTGACCTGGCAAGAGCGGGACTCTCCCCAGTTCAGGTTTTGAAGGGGACAATGTGTGCAATGGGCAGTACAAGTCACCAGTCTGTGCAATTAAAAACAATATTTTTATTAATTGTAGACATGATAAATATATGTACAAAAATTGAGTTAATTTCACTTCGCTTGAATAAACACATCTTTTATTTTTACATTAATACAAAAATAATTGTACTCATTAGATTTAAACACTTTGAAGAATGGTTTAAGAAACTGAAGGCACTTTGTGAGATTTGTGCAGTTAATAGTGTCACCGTGGGCACCACAGTACCTCTGCCCATATCGTTGCCATAATGTGATGGATTTGATCAGAGATGGGCAGAGATCAGTCAAATGGAAACTTTTGCTTTCCCAAAATGTTAAGACACTCTGGGAAAGAGTAAATGTTTATTAGGCAGAGATCAGTGTGTTAGCACGGCCCTCTGTGATTACATTAGCGGAATCCTTCTGTAGTTTCTTGCCTGGCTGCAGTTTGTGCCAACCACCCTGGGTGTGGGTATGGGAGGGGCTGCCCTCAGTGTGAGAAGAGAGATGTCAGAAATCAGTGCACGTATCCAAGAGGGAGCTCAGACATGAGGCCATTAACATAATAATCTGATACCTTCATTATTCCATTTAAGAAATTGCACTGGCAAGCGTAGTACATGAGCACACACAATAAACATCACTGGGCATTCACCACAGCCATCACTAAGACATTAAAAGGAGAAATAAGAACTGTAAAGAATTTTAAGTATTGGTGAAACCATAAACCCTTATTATCAGGACCAAGAAACTACAGAAGAGACCACAAGAGGGCGCTCTGGTCACAAGCCAATGACAGCCTGTTCCATCCTTTATCATAGGGGAAGGGGAGGTAAAGAGAACCTCACAGGTCAAGGGCTTGTTCATAAGCAAATCCTTGGTTGAGCCTAAGAACACACATTCACCCCACTTCTCCCATCAAAATCCAGTCAAAAGCCAAACAGAATTGGCCCTAAAATTGGTTGATGTTAGATCAGCTCCGGCCTATCCCACACCGAGTCCCCTGCCTGAATTAAGTTTGGAGAATGTGGCTTTCTTAGTATTGTTCAAGTAACTGCAGTCATGGAAAATGGAATGTATTGTAGATGATCTGTGAGAACCTATTGCTTCTATTACTGCGTGAAGTTCTGGGTTCCTGTCCCTCAGCAGGATGGGAGAGAGACAGACCCCATTCCTCTGCTGCAGCACCACCACTTTCATTGATCACTCAATGACAGGGATGGACACCAACTGTCAAGATTCTTCGTTTGGCATAAATAAACAGCAGGGATTAGGGCTCTTCATCCAAAGGCACAACTGTTTCTGAGGGACATAATAATCATATTGAGAACATCGGTGGCAGCTTTTGATGCCGCATTTGTAGGAGCTGATTTTGCCAACATCATCTCTGGTTTTACAGTACTTGAGTAGGCAGGGGTACCACTCGATGCACAGAGAATAGTGACACACACACGGCTTCCAGCGATCAGCACTCAGCCGGCAGCGTTCAACATCGGTCACTTCTGATGCTTGGGGGAGAATCTCAAACATAGACCCATCCAGACCTAACAAAAGAGGAGCACAGCTTATTACGCGAGGCACTGCACAAAAAGGACACTGCTACCCCCATGGTTTCAGTTCTGACAGTATCCACTGGCAAGTGCCTGTTCACACAAGCTTCAACTTGTTACCAGACATATTCAAACCCTTACCCATCCCCCACCCCAAAAGCATTTTACTGACCTTTCTCCATCCAGTGCTTGGCGTCTGCCTCTCTGGTGTAAATGGCGTCCCTGGCCTCTGCACAGATGTTGTGGATGTGCATGCTGAGTGGCAAGGCCTTGCTATAATTCACTGCCACGTCCATGTACAGGTGCTGGGGGGCTCGCTGCTCCTCGGCCATGCGGACCGCACGCGCATTCTTCTACAGCAAAAGAGAACGACTTTCAGGATTGAACTCTGGTCATTAGTAGATTGTACGCACCATTAGCACAACACTGCTGGTAGTGAAGAGGCTGGCAAAGAGTTGGCAACAGCATGAGCACTGCTCTGGACACAGAATGTTTGCTCTGCAGCAAATGCATGTGTAATGGGATAAATTGTATTGAGAGAGATTGGCCTACAATTGCCAATGATTTGAGTAAATGCAGAGCAGAGCACGGCACCAATAATTGGCACAAGGCAGAGAACACATTTGAAAACAACGGGAGAAACAAACAGTTAGAATCTGCCCCGGGACCAGTGCTGGAGGCCTGTTCCCACCTGTCGCAATTTGGCCATGGACTCGCTGGGGATCAGCTCGTTCCTATGGAGCCGGGTGATGAAGCACAAGCCCTGTAACTGGCTCTGTCCTCGTTCCATCTCCCCAAGGATCAGTGAGCGGATAATCTTCACTTCCTGTTTCAGGAAAAGACAAAACAATCATTCAATACTCGTCAGCCCACATGCACACACGACACAGGCATGCACACACGCAGACACGCGCTCACACAGGCAGACACGCACGCACACAGGCAGACACGCGCGCACACAGGCAGACACGCGCACACACAGGCAGACACGCGCACACACAGGCAGACACGCACACAGGCACAGGCGCGCACACAGGCAGGCACGCAAGCACACAGGCAGGCACGCACGCACGCACGCAGGCAGGCACGCACACACACGGGCAGGCAGGCACGCACAGGCAGGCAAGCACGCACAGGCAGGCAAGCACGCACAGGCAGGCAAGCAGGCAGGCACAGGCAGGCATACACAGGCAGGCACACACACACCACACACAAAGGCACACACGCGCACACACACAGGCATACACACACACACACAAGGCACACACGCGCACACCACAGGCATACACACACACAGGCAGACACACAGGCACCCGCACACCCACATGCACAGGAACCCACACTGGCTCCCACACCGGCACGCACACTGGCACACATACGTGCACATACACAGGCACACATACACACAAGCACTAGCCCACACGGGCGCCTGCACAGACGTGCGCACTGGCACACACAGGCACCCGCACAGGCGTGCGGACAGTCACCCACACAAGCACAGGCACCCACAGAGATCCGCTCGCACGCACAGCAACCTGTGCACACCCATACGCACCTGCAGGCACGGGTGCATGGGCACAGACGCATGGGCAAAGGCACACAGGCGCATGCATGCAGGCACAGATATACGTGCACAGATGCACGCGCAGGCACAAGCACACACATGTGCACAGACCCCCACCCCCACACACACAGTCTCCCTTTCCCCAGCCACTTCGTGACTGGCATCACAGCTATGCCTCGACATTCCCTCCAGAGCCCTGCGACTGCAATGAGTAACAGCACTGAACTGAAGGAAGCAATTGTGTGGTCTCTTTCACATGGAAGTGGTGGGAGTTACACAATGACAAGCAGTGTTCAGCTCGCACGACAAGCTAGGTAGAATGTTCTGGAAGTATATTTTTATTTACAATCTTTAAGAAAACAGGCTTCACACAGCTGGGTTTTATTTTAAATTCCACAGTCTTTTGTCTAATCTTTAAGACCCAAGACTCCCACAGCTCAGAGCTTCCATTGATCTGCCAATAATGCAACATGTCAATGACATCCATTACAGACAGGCCTATCGAAAATGAAGCTTTGCAGTAATAATAAAAATAATAATTCTGGCATTTTATATAGTACCTTATCACAATGTCAAAACGCTTCACAGAAATGACTAAGGTAATTGTAGGTGAATGGAGCAGCCATGTGCGCAAACCAATGTCACACAAACAGTCATGAAGTGAATGACCAATTTTATCTGGAGGATTCTTGACCAGTTTGATAATGAGTTAGGATCTTGGAACTTTGGGACATCCTTCTGACTTGAAAGGTGCTATACAATGTAACTTTTGTATTTGTATCTTCAACGTCCACCTGATCAGGTAGACAGGACTTAGGGTTTAATATGTCAGAGAGAGAATGCTATCAATTAGGTAGACTGACATGTTGCACAATACACAGAGAAAGGGAGAGAAAATGAATGAGAAAGTGAGTGAAAAAGAGAGGGAAAGAGCAAGAGAAGGAAAAAAAAGCACAAGAAACCTCTCAGGGGAGGGCACACCAACCTCACAGGCGATCTTCAACAAGGTCATTGAATGGGTCCTAGCAGTTGCATGACATTCCCTGGCAACTCAACTTTCCCCTAATCCCTCCTTATGTGCAAAAGAAAAATATGCTGGGTGAACAAGGTTTCCTCAAATACCACAAGAACATAGGGCAACAGAGCAAGAATGCGTAGAGCTCCTATCACTCAGCCTCTCCATACGGTTTTAATATAAACAGAGATGGCTCCCTAGAGGAGACAGAAACCTGAACCTTTTCCAAACATCTGCTGTAGGATTCTCTCTTCCCCCTCCCCCGCAGGTCCTCTCCCTTCCCCCACCACAGACACAGGGATGAGGAATGCAAACATACACACACAACTCTTTCCCACATGGCTTGAAACCTGGTTCGGAATCTCAAGCCCAGATCCATTGAGTGGCACCACGAGTGACAGGCTCATTGATTCATTTAGGTGGAGCTCAGAGTATTGCAAACACACTATTCCCATCGCATTGGAGCCAGTCTGAACTCAGTCTGGATCAAGCCATCTAGCACAACATGGAAGAGGGGAGAGTAGGAACCGGTGGAGGGAGGGTGCGGGAGGAGAGTGGGAGCGGGGGGGTGGGGGAAGAGTAGGAGCGGGGGTAGGGTTGGAGAGTAAGAGCAGGGGGTTGGGGAGAGTAGGAGTGGAAGGTGGGGGAAGAAAGTAGGAGCGGGGGTGCAGGAGAAAGGTGAGGGAGAAAAAAGTAGGAGTGGGGATAGGAGGGGAAAGTAAGAGCAGGGCTGGGGGGAAGAGACTGGGAGGGACAGAGATTTTAAAAGGTTACATCAAAATTCTAAGTTCAAAAAGTGTCAGCACCACAGATGTTTACCTGAAGCACACACAGGGCAGAGTCAATCTCATGATGTACAAGTTAGTTGTGGCATCTCACAGACTGGCCTCGATGGGGCATCAAGCAGGGCCTGGGATTCAACTCTACAGGATTTGTTCCATTGTCATACATGTTTAGAATCCAGCTAGAGATGGCTCGATAGCTCCCCAGGGTGAGGCATCTGATGGGCCTGATGCCCAAGGTCTGGCCTTTGGACCCAGCGGCTGGTATAAAGCGCAAACTGGCATCACTGGATATTTTATTTGTGGAGTTTGCAAAAGCGCATATAACCTTCCTTTAGCAAACACCTCCTCTGCCTGCTCCAAAATCATTTCGAGAGTTAAGGACATGCAGTCCAATTTTTATACCCCAGGCAAGCTCCTGCAGGAGCTTTTGTGAAACAGAAAACAAGCACAATGGCAAGTCTGATGCTTAGTCAGTGATTACAGTATATTCTGTAAAGCGCTTTGAGACATCTCGGAGACATGATAAGGCGCTATATCAAATGCAAGGATTATTATTATTATAAAGATGACCAAAGGCTTGGTCAAAGAAGTAGGTCTTGGGATGGTCCTTGAAAAAGGTGAGGGAGGGAGTGAGTAAAGACGACAATAATGACGACATGATAGGGTGGCATATCAAATGCAAGGATTATTATTAGTAATCCTTTATTAAGGTGTAGAACAAACACCAAGGTAAGGTCCAATTCCAATTCCACCCCCTCAGCCACTCTGAGTCTTTGAATCACTCCGAGACGTTGTGCCAGTGCTGGGAGGCAGGCTGAATCTCAAAGTGTGTAAAATTAGTGTACAGCTCTGCTTCCACCCAGCCACTTCTCGCATAATCCTGTCACATTAGACCTCTGACAGTAACCCCCTGTGTAAAAGTCTATGCATGAAGTTATTCAGAGTGTGAAAAGGTTGGTTATAAGCTTCTGTATAAGATTGTTGTGAATTAAAATAAAATGAGAGGGGAAGAAGGTGCCATGCACTGCTGGAGAAGAAATGCCTCTTGGGCCTCCGGCCAATTTCCCTCCAGTGACTTGCTCTGATTATAAGCAGTTAAAAGAGGCCTGAAACAGTGTTCTTCACAAGATTCTCGGCACTTACGCCAGGCACTGGGATCAGTTACTGACACAATCTGCCAAGAACCAAGACCAAACTTCTGTTCCCAATAAACTTCAAAAGGATTCCAACTGTTCTACAACAAATGGGAACAGCGTCAAGCAGGCGTCAGTCAATAAGTGAGGCCTTGCATTGTTACCCACTCCAAACCTGCTCCCCTCACACATTAATTACTCTAATTACCCTTCCTTTATCACAACGTGAATTTTGCCCCAACAGCATCTGCCTGTTCATCCTGTTCATACTTTTTCTGCTGTTACATGAGGATATGTGTGAGAAACACACAGTGGTTACTGGTGATTACCCTGGGCCTCAGTGTCTTGGATATCAATAATCACAGAAAAAGCCATTCCTGATCACCTTTTCATCTCCTTTAACTCCTCAATCTCTTTCACATCTGCCACCAAACCCATCTCCATCTCCTATTGCCCCTGAAAAAAAATCTCTTGCAATCCCTCTCCACTGCTCTGGAGTCATCTGAATTCCACCCCACCCCCCCGCAGCCCGGCCTACCTCTCACACTGATTTATCCTCCTCGCTCACTCTCCTCGCTCCTCCACAATTCCCTCTCCACCACTCTTGATGCCCTTGACCCCCGCACCTCCCAAACCATCTCCTACTCACGAACCTCACCTTGGTACACCAGCCATCTCCACTCCCTCAAGGGGTAGATGCAGGCTGCCAAACGCACTTGGCTCAAATCTGACTTAACAGTTCACTGGCACATCTGGCTGGACCACATCAAAACGAACCGATCTGCCCTCGCTTCCGCCAAATCGTCCTTCTACTCCAAGATGCTTGAAGGCTTAGTTGAGGAAGGGCAGGAGGAGGCTCATGTGGAGCCAAATGGCCTGTTTCTGTGCTGTACATTCTAATGTATGCTAATGTATTCTAAGATAATACTATCAGAAGTGATTGTGGGTCCATTACAGGCAGAGACAGAAGGAATTATAATGGGGGATAAAGATATGGCAGAGTCATTAAACAAGGACTTTGCTTCTGTCTTCACATTAGAAGACACAGAAAACGTACCAAAAATCGAGGGGAACCAAGAAGCTAATGTTAATGAGCAACTTAGGGAAATTAACATCAGTAAAGAATTAGTATTAGGGAAACTGTTGGGATTGAAAAATGACAAATCCCCTGGACCTGATGGCCTGCATCCTAGGGTTTTAAAAGAGGTGGCTGCTGAGATAGTGGATGTCTTGTTTTTGATCTTCCAAAATTCTCTGGATTCTGGAACGGTTCCCATTGATTGGAAGATCGCAAACATAACACCAATATTTAAGAAGGGTGGGAGAGAGAAGATGGGGAACTAGTAGATGTTGTATATTTAGATTTTCAGAAGGCATTCGACAAGGTGCCACATAAAAGGCTGCCATACAAGATTAGGGTCCATGGAATTAAAGGTAATATATTAGCACGGATCGAAGAGTGGCTAATGGGAAGAAAACAGAGAGTAGGGATAAACGGGTCCTTCTCAGATTGGCAGGATGTGACTAGTGGAGTGCCACAAGGATCAGTGCTTGGGCTTCAACTATTTACAATCTATATCAATGATCTAGACGAGGACATAGAACTTAAAATATCTAAATTCACGGATGATACTAAGCTAGGTGGGAGAGTAAGCTCTGAGGATGACACAAAAAGATTGCAAAGGAATATAGATAGGCTAGGTGAGTGGGCAAGAAGGTGGCAGATGGAATATAATATAGGGAAGTGTGAAGTTATTCACCTAGGTAGTAAAAACAGAAAAGCAGATTATTTTCTAGAGGGGGAGAGATTAGATAGTGTTATTGTTCTGAGGGATTTAGGTGGCCTTGTACAGCAGTCACAAAAAGTTAGTCTGCAGGTACAGGAAGCAACTAGGAAGGCTAATGGCATGTTGGCAATTATTGCAAAAGGGTTAGAGTACAAGAGTAGGGAAGTCTTGCTGCAATTGTATAGGTCCTTAGTGAGACCACACCTAGAACATTGTGTGCAGTTTTGGTTTCCTTATTTAAGAAAGGACATACTCGGCTTAGAGGGGGTGCAGCGTAGACTCACTAGGTTAGTTCCTGGGATGAGGGGTTGACCAATGGACGATAGGTTGAGTAAACTAGGCCTATATTCTCTAGAATATAGAAGAATTAGGGGTGATCTTATAGAAACTTATGGGGCTTGACAGAGTAGACAGTGTGAGACTGTTTCCCTGGGTTGGAGAATCTAGAACTAGGGGTCACTTTCTTCAACTCAACGTGCGAAAAACCGAGGCCCTCCTGATTGGCTCACGTCAGCGCCTCCGCACCTCAGGCGCTGACACCATCAGCATCCAAGGCTGCACTCTCCACCTCTCAAAGCCAGTCAGGAACCTCGGCGTTTTGTTCGACCCTGAGCTGTCCTTTCTCCCTCACATCCGCACTACAACTGGCACCGCCTTCCATCACCTTCGGAACATCGCCAGACTACGGCATTACCTCACCCCTCACGCGGCTGAAACCCTGGTTCACGCCTTTGTCACCTCAAGGCTGGACTATGGGAACTCTCTCCTCGCCGGCCTTCCCGCCACCTCCCTCCACAAGCTGCAGGTCATTCAGAACTCTGCAGCTCGTGTACTGTCCCGCACCAGGCTTCGGGACCACATCACTCCCACCCTCGCTCGCCTCCACTGGCTCCCCATCCCCCAGAGGATTGATTTCAAGATCCTCATCCTCACCTACAAGGCCATTCACGGCCTTGCTCCCTCCTACCTCTCCAACCTACTATCCCCCTACCTACCTGCCCGTACCCTCCGTTCCTCTGGCTCCGGTCTGCTCCACGTCCCCCGCCCCAACCGCCCTACCATCGGTGGTCGGGCCTTCAGCCTCTCAGCCCCCAGGCTCTGGAACTCCATCCCCCAGTGCCTTCGCCTTGCTTCCTCCCTTGCCTCCTTCAAGGCTGGTCTCAAAACCTTTCTCTTTGACCGTGCCTTCAGCTCCCCTCTCGACTCTCTTCCCCCTCCTCGCTCCCTCCCTTCCCTCCCCTCACCCTGACCATTTCCCCCCTCCTTGCTCCCTCCCTTCCCTCACCCTGACCATTTCCCCCCTGCTCGGGTCATGACCCAACTGTGCAGCGCCTTGGGACGTCCTCCTGACGTGAAAGGCGCTTTATAAATGGAATCTTGTTGTTGTTGTTGTTGTTAAGATTAAGGGACAGCCCTTTTGAACAGAGTTAAGGAAATACTTCTTCACTCAGAGGGTAGTGAATTTATGGAATTCTCTACCCAAGAAGGCTGTAGATGCTCAGTCCTTGAACATATTGAAGACTGAGGTTGATAGATTTCTGAAGGATAGAGGGATTAAGGGATATGGGGGTAAGGCGGGCAGATGGAGTTAGTTTAGAAGATCAGCCATGATCTTTGAACAGCAGGGGATCAGCCATGATCTATTGAACAGCGGGGCAGGCTCGAGGGGCCGAGTGGCCTACACCTGATCCTAATTCCTATGCTCCTATAATCTTGGAGGCAGACCTCTCTACTGCCTTCGATACCATGGATCACTCCATCCTCCTCCACCTCCTGTCCTCTTATCTCAAGGTTCTGTCCTTGAATGGTTCAGGTCTTATCTCTCACACAGACACCAATTTGTCTCTGCCAACGGTTTCTCTTCCAGCTCCCGCAGTCTCGTGCAATGTTCCACAGGGCTCTGACCTTGGTCCACTCCTCTCCAATCTCTATATGCTCCCCCCTTGGTAATATCATCCACAGACATGGGGTCAACTTACACATGTACGCATATGACAGCCAAATCTATCTCTCTGCTTCCATCATCGATTCCAGGACAATTGACGTCCTGACAGACATCAACTTTATACAGCTGAATGTCAGCAAGACCGAGGCCCTCCTGATGGGCTTGCGTCAGCGCCTCAGTACCTCAGGCAGTGGTAGCATCAGCATCCACGAATGCACACTCCGCCTCACCAAGTCACTCAGGAACCTGAGTGTCTTGTTCGACCCTCAACTATCCTTTCTCCCCCATACCTGTGCCATGACCCGCTCTGCCTTCCCCCACCTCCGCAACATTGCCCAACTCCACCACTGCCTCACCTCTCAGGCCGGCAAAACCTCATACACGCATTCTTCACCCCAAGGCTTGACTACAGAAACTCACTGCTTGTCAGCC
Organism: Callorhinchus milii; assembly: GCF_018977255.1. NCBI lineage: Eukaryota > Metazoa > Chordata > Chondrichthyes > Chimaeriformes > Callorhinchidae > Callorhinchus > Callorhinchus milii. The sequence continues at coordinate 8,282,223 of NW_024704766.1, read as the reverse complement.
TCCCCAACTCTTTCACTCCACAAGCTGCAAATCATGCACAAATCTGCAGCTTGTGTCCTCTCCTACACCAGGCTCTATGACCCCATCACCCCCACCCCTTGCCTGGCACCACTGGCTCCCCATCCCTCAGAGGATAGAATTCAAAATCCTCATCCTCACTTTCAAGGCCCTCTCCACGGACTTGCCCCTTCCTACCTCTCTGACCTGCTGACCGCCTATCAACCTGACTGCTCACTCCGTTCAACAGGCTCTGGCCTGCTGCATGTCTCCCGCCTGACCTGTCCTACCATCGGCGGCCGGGCTTTCAGCTTCTCTGCCCCCACTCTTTGGAACTCCATCCCACAATCCCTTCACCTCGCTCTCTCTCTTGCCTCCTTCAAGGCACAACTCAAGACCTTCCTTTTCAACTGTGCCTTCAGCCGCCCTCCTAACTCTTTGCCCTCCCTCATCCCAATCCCAAACCCTCCACGTTCAGGTCTTGATCCCCACCTGTTCAGTGCTTTGGGACGTTGTCCCATGTTGTCCCAAAGTGAAACTCACTGTACAAATGTAATTTTGTTGTTGTTGATTTATTTTCTGATACTCACTGTCTAGCCTTGCACAGAAGAATGGTCACTTGGGCAAGGAACTGGAGAGCAGCTGGTGTGACTGTATCTCAGCAGAAGGAATAAGTTAACCATCGTTCAGAGGAGGGATTGACAAATGAGGGGAAACAAAATGTATATAAAAGCACATCTACAGCATTAGATCATTTATTATTTATGATACATCTTCCAGTTAAAACTTGTCAATCTTTCCCTGGAGGCTCTCGGGTGTCTAACGGTCTGATAGTGACAACGCAAAAGATACTCTCCTCTAATCTGGAGCCATGCTCTGACTGCATACTGTTGACTGCATCTGTGTTCTGGCTACGTACATACGAACCATGCTCTGCGTTCAGAGATTACTGCAGATTGGCAGCAAGTATCGTAGAACATTCCTGTTCACTGATTATAACTGGGATTTTTAATGTGTGTAAAGATACGTTTACTAACACCCCAGGCCTCCTACCACCACAATACAGGAACTCCAAGGTTAGGATTCCTTGTTTCTACTGACAAGCTCCCAACAAGCAGGCACAAAACTTCCTACAGGACAAGCACTCCATCCTAATCCACCACCCACCCATCCATTCATCCATCCATCCGTTGACCACTCTATCCGCATCCACCGCCTCTCCTCTCACCTCAACCTCCACGCGCTTTCTTTGATTGCTTCAGATCATACCTCTCACACCGCCTGCACTTCACTTCATCTCCTCAAACGGCTTCTCCTCTAGCCCCCGCACCGTCTCTTGCAGCGTTGTTGGGTTCCCTCCACCGTAATGGGATCCTCACTATTAACCAATAAAGATCTGAACATGGAGTTGTACAATCAAAACAGTTTATTCAACAATGTAACAGAAATATACTAGCAGATAAGCAGTCTTGCCTGATGATCAGCTCTTGGCTTAGCAACCTGTAATCCTTACTCTGTGGAGCTCAACTTTTCTTTGTGTGTTTGTTTTATTTAAACCCAGTTAGTTGGTGTACCCGTGATCTGCTCGTGATGGTACTTTTTCACTAGCCTATGTGCCCGGCTGAGACTAGTTTTCCTCCTTACCTAGCTCCTTGTCCATATTTCCTGTTCTTCCTCAATCAGTATGTTTTCATAACCCTGCATTCCTGTGGTCTCTAGTCAGGGGCCCTACTCACAGGTCGCTGCATATGAGCCATCTATTCTGTTAACCTTTTCTTATACTAACAGTCCCCATCTTGAGAGTGAGAAAATAAGATTTTCGATCTCTCATTTTATCTATGATTTATTATGTTAGCTAACTGGTCAGATTGCACCATGTAGCCCTTAATAGGAGCACAAATAACATAAAGACACAATCATTGTAAATAAAATTATGGCTTCGGCAATCACAAAAGGATAGGACATGAGTAATGAAGTTCAGTGCAATTAATCAGATTGATATAGCAGTTGTGTTTAGGAATCGACTTGTTAACGTGGTTCGATCAATGTTGATTGTAGAATATCTCTTCTTAAGATTGGTTAGACTTGTCTTCTTCGTTCCCAAACTTAGATCTTTTTAGTCATGTCGCCAAGTCGGCAGTGAGACCTCCAACAGCTTGTTTTTCCCATTCATTGTAGGGTTAAAACATCCTTCAAGGTCGGTATACTCCTTTTATTCTTGGCAACCTTTATGTACTGATGTTACCAATGTCCTTGAGAGTCCATAGAATCAGTTCTATTTCAGCCAAACAAGTCATCAGTCTTCGCGATATCCTTTTTGGCCAACTCAAGACAAATTAGAATTTTGAGTTTGCGAAATGTCCAGTCCCCACCTCGAGTGGGTCAAGCGGACAACACAGCCCAATATCACCATCAGAATCTTCACGATTCCTTTTTACCTCAGCCACCACATCAATCCTTTCAATTAATATTAGCACCTGTAATTACAACACTTCATTATCAATAATATATTGTTTGAATTTACACTTTTTGTATAATGTTAGAATCATAATAGATGTTGCGAACGGGTTAACTTTTAAGTTAAGTGTGTGTGGGGTGGCAACTGGACTGAAACTCATGAGCTGACACTCACGAGATCACGTAAGTGTCTCAAGGACAAGATGTGTACTACTGTCCTGCACGTACACGAGATAACGGATTGTCTCAAGGACGGTGTGTTTGTATGTGTGAGGCACGTACACCTCATGAGATGTTCACGTGAACCCAGCATGATTTTGGCCAGGTGACCTAATGTCCGCACCATGACTGGATGGACACAAGCTGAAGACACTGTGCCCGACCAAGATCGGCGCCCAGGACAGTAACTATCGTGGATGGAAGACTGAGAGCTAGAAGGCAGAAGTAGACGACCACGAGGAGGGATTACACGGTAGTATTGTCCTGTTAGTGAATTGATTGATTGTGCCTACTTGCCCACGCCCATTGGGAACTTGGACGGATCCTGGAGTTTAATAAACACCACTCTGGTTGCAAACAGTAGTTGTGCTTGATTGAAACTTGTTTTTTTCCAACAATATGATTAACAAACAGTATGGTCACAGAAATTTTAAATATTATTTCAGTGCATGTTCTCTCTGTCCTTGCCCGCTGGCTTTGAGCATTACCGAAGTACTGGAATAGACAAAGTAAATGTTACGTAAAATAAATCAGAACAATGACATTCTTAATACTATCACTTCTCCTTCTTGAACTATCGACCCCGTCACCACGTGCTCTACCACACCCGACGCATACAAAACCTGCACTGTTGTCAATGTAGACCCTGTCCTCTGTGCAGGTATTGGCCACTGTTGTGAAGTAGACGATTGATTGGGTTGTACATGTCCACTCATCTCCCCCCAGACCGTCGAGCTGAAATTGAATGTGAAGACCGGCTTTGTGGGTGGGAGGGGAAGCGAAGTATAAGTCGTCCCAGAAGAAGTCGATGGAAGGAAAGCGACCTCCAATGACAATGAGCCATTGTCAGTATTTGTAGTAACTAAATCACAAAGTGAAATCTCCCCTTTCTTTAAACGCTTAGAGTTAGGGTTAATATGATTGCAGTAAAATTGGTGACCATCATGTGAGTGGGAATAGAAATTTGATCTATTTGTGCTACTGCCTCAAAATACTTGCACTACTAGCTTTACCAGGGATTCAGTTGTAGCTTGGACATGATCATTAGCTGCAAAAACAGTTTCACTCTATGTTGAAACCAAAGGGTTAACTCTCTCTGATCATCAGCCGGTGCTGGTCAGCGGGAAGCAGTGAGTGTCTGTTTGTTTATACAAACCAGAGTGCGAGCAGTCAGTGGATTTAAACTGCTCACATTCAGTGGCTGCAGTCAGTGATGTTTAAAGTTGCTGTGCTGTAAACATTTCTTTTCTCGTTTTTTTCAATGAACCCATCCTCTCTCTCAACTTTTGTTCATCTCTTTATTTGAGAGAACAGCATTTTGACCTTTCCTGACTCCTCACAAGTATCAAGCAGACTAAACTGTTTGAGGGCTTTCAGATTAGCCAGTAAGTCATCTCCCTGTTTGGTCTGGAGGCATATCGGTGAGACAGAAGGATCTACACATTGCTCAATCAATTGTCTCATTGCTTTTAACTCCTTTTGTAATCTTTCTAATTCAGAAGTAACCATCTGATCCCATCTTTCTTCCAAATTTGACTCTTTAGTACCTTTCTGCCGTTCAGCGGGCTCCGGCCTGCTCCATGTCTCCCGTCCGACCTGCCCTACCATTAGTGGCTGGGCTTTCAGCCTCTCTGCCCCCACACTCTGGAACTCCATTCCACGGTCCCTTCGCCTCGCTTCCTCCCTTGCCTCCTTCACCTTTGTTCTCCTGCACTTCTTCAGTTTCTTTCTCCACTGAGGCTGCTACTTATGCTTTAAGTCTGTCCACTTCTTCATCTTTCTCACGTTTAATTCTATCAGTCACGTTTCTTGCTTCATCTAGTTCTGAGTTAAAGTTCTCAGATTCATGTTTAGCTTTTCTTAACATCTCTCTTTCACATTTAAGTTGTTCCTCCAACTGCAGTATCTTTTTGTGACACTGTATATGTGTCACAGGATCCCCCTATCTCGATTCCCTGGCCACAGCTGCCTGTGTTTGAATCATAGCTGCTAAGCACTGGAGGAGGCGCTCCTCCTGGACATTGGGAAGAGGAGGTGCCGATGGCCCCTGGCTGCTCTGAGTACCTGTCCTCCGACCCGGTCAAGAGGGATAGTCCGGAGACCAATGCCCATTGCCCCCACATTGAGAGCATTTATCCTGGTTAGCCTCGTCTTGCCGGATGGACTGCGCCTGCGTCCGTGCCCCGTTACTGCGTCCATGACCATTCCCGCGACCTCGGTAATTGGCATACTGTGGTGGCCCTTCTACTTCCGAGGTTAATCCCGCATACTCTGCCTCCTCATGTCCCCTACTGCTACTACCTTCCAACTGCTCTGATGCCTGTTCAGCTTTTTCCAAGCTATCATCCCATGGATTATGCCTGTTAACAGCCAAACCCATGCTGGTTCCCATTGCCGGTAATAGCTTTCTCAAAAATAGGGTACAGTACGCCTGACTATTGTGTCTGGTCCCCATACCCGGGTTGTCTCCCTGGGTATGTGCGTAAATCGTCCCCAGTCGCTCGTCAAAGCTTGCAGGGGTTTCATGAGGTGAAATTGCTCATGGGAGTCCCACTTGCTTCCTAGTCCCAAAGCTGTTTGCACTGTGCGAAACGCCTCCACAGCCATGTGGCCAGTTCCCCTTGGGATCTGTTTTTTCAAAGGATCCGCGAGACAAGCGAGCAATACCAACTTTTGATCATCCTCACCGAACCCGTCCCCCTGTCTTTCCACAAAATTCTCCCATCTAAGCTCAACTGTGGCTGGGCAGTCACCTAGCTTCATTCTAACCCCAAATTCCCTGGCCAAGGATTATTTTTCCGGGCTAGTAAGGGGTCTGGTGGTTTCGGTGGTGGTAACCGTTTCTTCCCCCTGCTCCAGCACCCGCTGGGGCTGCCGCATTCCCATCAGCTACTCCATTAACCATTGACCTTGCCTTTGACCGGGTTACTGCACACACTTCGACTGTGCTTTTGATCACTCTGCTTCCCCCACTGCCCCACTGCCCCCACTTGTTTTTCTTTTCTTGAGGGATTATTATCAGGCATGTGGAGTGAGGAAACTTGCCCAAGGTTTCACCCTGCCGGGAATCAAACCCAGGTCTCGCACTTGTGAGGCGAGTGCTCTAACCACTGAACTACAGGACTCCATATTTAGTCATTTAAAAGTTTCAAATTACTATCGAAAATCTTTCAAACTGTGTGACTGCTGCAAATTCCTTTGTGTCTTTACTCAGTGCAAAGCGATTTGAGACACCTAGAAGATGTGATAAGGCGCTGTATCAAATGCAAGGATTATTATTAATTATAATGCTGCAGAAATGGAAAACAAACCAATCAGTAGATATAGGCAGCTTCAGGCTCGCGGTAACAAGAGAAACCCTGCAATTGCAGAGGTTGACTGGGTAGCTGCAGAGCATTTCAACCCTCTGGGGCAATAAACACAGCATCCACAGAGAGCATAGTATAAGTAGGGAAGGGAGAGTGAATGGCATGCAGAGGCAAAGCAATTTTATAAAAGTTTGAAGTACTTAGTCAACGTTAGCACTGGACACACTAATATCATAGTGTCATAGCAAGACTAGATTCCATGCCAAAGTCTTTGCTCAACTTAACGATTAACAAAAAACAATAAGGTGAAATGTTTCACTTCAATTAAATATTCCCTTGTATGTATGAGTAGTTTTTTTTAACAACTTACCATTCTGGGCAATTTGTTAAAAATGAGCAGGTTACACACGGAGAAGCTGGAGCATACATTTGGAGACTTTTTAAGTGAAAAGGCACATTTACAGGTCGTAAGCAGCTGTGCCTGGAGAATCTCGGTCATAGAGTCAAGCCTGCCAATGCAAACAGCAGCTGTTTCATCAAATTTCCTTCACTCCCGTCCCCCAATCCTTTCATTAAAACACACTGGTCCATTTAAAATCAGACTTTTTTTTCCCTCCATTAGCAATTTCTAGTTTATTTCACTCATTCTATAAGAAAATGTTTTATGGACACAACTTATTTGTTCTTTGAGTGATGAATTCTTAATGTTATAATTCTTAAATTCCTAAAAAAAAACAGGAATGTAGAGTATAAGCAGATGGATAAATCTTCCAGTTTACAAACCAGTCATTTTCAACCTAGTTTTCTCCTCACAAGACCCACTGTCCCTCATGGATAGTTATAGGGTACAGACACGGGGTACATTTCCACATGTACGTGGACGGCACCCAACTCTATTTTTTCACCTCTCTTTGCGACCCCCAGTCCCCTGATGTTCTGTCAGCCTGCCTGTCAGATCTCAGGGGCAGGATGAACGCAAATTTCCTTCAACTAAACGTCAACAAGGCGGAAGCCATACTCTTTGGCTCTCGTCAATGTCTCAAATCCCACAGCTCTCACCTTCTCCACCTACCCAAGCTCCCCCTAAAACTCTCCGAACCGGTGCGTAACCTTGGCGTCAGGTTCGACCGCCAATTGTTCTTCCTCCCCCACATCCGGTCCCTCACCAGCACCACTTTCTTCCATCTCCGATGCATTGCCAGTCTCCGCAAATACCTCTCCCCAAAGTCCACTGAAACCCTAGTCCATGCCTTTGTCACCTCTAGGCTGGACTACTCTAACGCCCTCCTCGCCGGCCTCCCCTCCACCACCATCCATAAAATCCAAATTATCCAAAACTCTACCGCCCACATTCTCACTCGCACCAAACTACTTTCCCCGATCACCCCAGTCCTGGCCAGACTGCACCGGCTGCCTATCCCAGAGAGGATCGATTTCAAGATCCTCACCCTTGTATTCAAGTCCCTGCACTCCTTTGCACCCCCCGACCTCTCTGACCTCCTCTCTCCCCAAAACAGTACCCGTTGCCTTCGTTCCTCCGGGTCTGGCCTCCTCCTCGTCCCCCAAGTCCTCCGCTCTACCCTCGGCGGCCATGCCTTCAGCCACTATGCCCCGAGGCTCTGGAACTCCCTTCCTCACTCCCTTTGCCTCGCCCCCTCTCTTCCTCTTTTCAGGTCCCTGCTGAAGACCTTTCTTTTCGACCGCGCCTTTGGTCACTTCCCCCCCCTCCCCCTGGCTCGGCCCTGGGATCTGTTACTGTAAAGCGCTCTGAGACGCCGTCCGGTGTGGAGGGCGCTATATAAATCCACGTTGTTGTTGTTTTGTTAACCTCCACAACAACTTGCACTTATATTAGCGACCTCCACCCAGGTAGTGTCTCACAGCGCTTAACAGTGGCGGAGCTGGGGGTGCGGCAGGGGGAGGTGGCTGTCAGCACGGTCGAAGAGGAAGGTTCTCAAGCCGGCCTTGAAAAGGGGACAAGAGGGGGCAAGGTGGACGGTCTGCGGGAATCCCTCCAACCCTTTCCCAGCCCATATTATAAAGTACTTCCGGATGTACCAAGACAGTTGAACAGAAGGACATAGGTTTAGATTGGAAAAGGCAATTTCAGGACAGTTACCATGAAGTATTTATTTACCCAGAGGATAATTAATGACTGGAAAGTTGAGATCAAATGGGCTGAAGGGCCTTCTTTTTTGTCTGCCTTTTCGGGCCAACAATAATAATAATAGTCGTTGCATTTGATACATCGCCTTATCACGTCTTCTAGACGTCTCAAAACACTTCACACTGTAAAGTGAATTGACTGTGTATTTTTGTGGGTGAAACGCGGCAGCCAATTGCGCACAGCAGCGTCCCACAAACAGTCGTGGATTGAAGTGACCAACAATTATTGCTTTTCTTTTCTTGAGGGATTATTATCAGGCGTGTGGTGAGGAAACTTGCCCAACGTCTCTGGCTTGTGAGGCGAGTGCTTTAACCACTGAGCTACAGGACGCCAGTGTAACTGTGATTAGAGCAATCTCCAGATAAATTGGTCATTCACTTCAGGGCCAGGCGTGGGCCGCGCTCCTGAAATGATCGTCATGTTTAGTGGGTTTGGCAGTAATTACTACCAACTTTGCCATGAGGGTTAGGAATAAAAGATCCTCTCTGTAATGCAACGCAATGACTAACCGGAGTCCCTCCATATCAATAATAATCGGCAGTTTAACTGTTTATTTTCTCACCGGTTTCCTGTAGGTTGTGTCCCTGTCCTGGCGGTTGGTTGCTCTCCAACATCAGGACTGACCTCGTGGGGGAGCAGCGGGAATCAGAGGCCGAGGCTCGGGCCGGGCCTGCGGGGGAGGGGGTTGCCATGGCGACCGCCCCAACCGTGACCCAGCGGCGCGAGCCTGAGATTCAAACTGTAACGGTCGGCGCGAGGGCGGGAGGCGCCGCTCCGTGAGCCGCTCTCAGCCTCACTGTCCTCTGACTGCCCGGCCACAGCCGCGCGGGGCCCGGGGAGAGATGCTGCCGCGGCCCGGGGACTTCCAGCTGCTGTGGGAGGTTTGTTCATCCGCAGGGACAGAGGGAAAAACGATCAGAACCGTGGGCAGGTGAGCGGGAGAGGCCCCGGGAGAGGCCCGGCGGCAGCCGCGGCCCCACATCCCCCGGTGCCCCACACATCAATATCATTTATTACAGTGACTGTTGACGGCGGCAGTCGGTGAGCCGCGAGTGGCGGCTTCAGCCTCACTGACATTCACTATAATACATAGTAATAATCCTTGGATTTGATGTCGCGCCTTATCGCTACTGCTTCACAAAACAGTAAAGTGTAGTGACTGTATTTTGTGGGCGAAATGCAGCAGCCAATTGCACAGAGCAGCGTCCCACAGACAGCAGTGGGTTGTAGTGACCAAATTATTTTTTAAAAACATTTTGAAGGGATAATTGTCTAACTTTTCAATAAGATGCTGTGTATTTCACTCTTCCCCTTTCGGCATTACTCCATAATTGTGCATCATCTGAACTTCCAGTTCACAGTGCAGGACGTGCTTTTCACTTTTCAGGTGGATGTTAGAGACAGTATGGCACTAATTGACATTAGAAGGTAATTTCTTAATAATAATAATAATAATCCTTCATTTGATATAGCGCTTTTTGCGTCGGGAGGACGTCCCAAAGCGCTTCACAGAACACACTGTAAAGTGAATTGACTGTATATTTGTGGGCGAACGCGGCAGCCAATTGCGCACAGCAATGTCCCACAAACAGTCGTAGATTGAAAATGACCAATTTATTATTGTTTTTGGTTTTGGAGGGAATATTATTAGGCTCTGTGTGGAGTAAGGAAACTTGCCCAAGGTTTCGCCCTCTGCCTGGAATTGAACTCAGGTCTCTCGCTTGCAAAGCGAGTGCTCTAACCACTGAGCTACAGGACTACACTTCTTCATTGTCCTGGACAACAATCTCCCAGATAAATAGGTTCATTCACTTCAATGACTGTTTTAGGGGCCTTGGGGAGTATATTTTCTGCCGTGTTCCCTAAAAATACACAGTGACAATTGACAGCAATTCCCTGTCACATGCTTTGTTTTAGTGTTACAGATACTGTAGCAAGAAAGTGCTGCACCTCTTGGAGGCAACCTTCTCCACTTGAAACCTTGTTTGTAATCTTGTTTGTTCCAGGTTATCCAGCTACCATGCCAGGATATCTGAGGCCATCCTCATCATGCATCACAACTCGACACTTTATCAGCTCGCTGTATACACTGCACTAGTGGAGCCATTCGAAGCCCATCTCGGATCAGACTACATGGTACTCGGAGAGATCGAAGCTACTGAAGGTGTGTGTAAGTGTGCCAGTCCAGAACAAGACAAATAATACATCTGATGGAAATGAGGGAAATCAAAGTTTTCCAAATTCTGCAGCTATCTTGTTTTGAGATGGAATTTGACTTAGTTGAGTGCTGAGTATTTGCAACTTTAATTTGAATGGATACCAGTGCTTATGTGTAAGTGGTATAATAAGTCATGCCACGTTTCAGGGAATAGAGGTCAGTCACAACTGGGATCCCAAGGCCTTATCATCACCATGCTTCCTCTGCTAATTCCCAGCTCCGCCTGCTGGCCCATATATTTCATTTATCCATTCCAGTTCTCCCACTATCTGGTTTGACCCTCAACTATCCTCCTCACCTCAGGCGCTGACAGCATCTGACAGACGGAGTCCTGTAGCTCAGTGGTTAGAGCACTCGCTTTGCAAGCGATAGACCTGAGTTCAGTTCCAGGCAGAGGGCGAAACCTTGGGCAAGTTTCCTTACTCCACACAGAGCCTAATAATAATCCCTCCAAAACAAAACAATAAATTGGTCACTCAATCCACGACTGTTTGTGGGACATTGCTTTGCGCAATTGGCTGCCACGTTTCGCCCACAAATATATACAGTCAATTCACTTTACAGTATATTCTGTGAAGCGCTTTGGGACGTCTAGAAGACGTGAAAGGTGCTATATCAAATGCAAGGATTATTATTGTTATTATTATTACTGAGCCAGTCCAGAACCTTGGCATCTTGTTTGACCCTCAACTATCCTTTCTACCCCACATCTGTGTCATGACCTGCTTTGCCTTCCCCACCTCTGCAACATCGCCTGGCTCCGCCACTGTCTCACACCGCAGGCCCCCGAGACCTTCATGCATGTACTCATAACATCCAGGCTCAACTATGCAAACTTCCTGCTTGTTGGCCTTCCCAAGTCCTCCCTCTATAGACTGCAGATCATCCAGAACTCTGCAGCCCGTGTCCTCCCCTGCACCAGGCTCCGTGACCCTATCACCCCCATCCTTGCCCGATTCCACTGGCTTCCCATCACACAAGAGAATACAGTTCAAGATCCTGGTCCTCGCCTTCAAAGCCCTCCATGGCCTTGCTCCCCCTTCTGCAATCTCCTAACCCCTTACCAATCAGCGGGCTCCGGCCTGTTTCACGTCCTCTGCCTTCTGCCACTCTGCTCCCACCCTCTGGACCTCCATCCCACAGTCCCTCTGCCTCGCCCTCTTGCTTGCCTCCTTCAAACCCCATGTCAAGACTCTCCTCTTCAACCATGCTATCAAATCACCCTGCTTCTCAACCCCTGCCCTCCACCCTCCCCAATCCCAACCCCCAGCTCAGGTCTGAAACACTGACTGTCCAGTGCCTTAGGACATCCTCCTGACGTGAAAGGCATTACACATGTAATTTTGTTGTTGGTTTCTTATTACTAGTATCTGTAGAAAGTTTGGAATTGAGGGACATGGAAATAAATACAATTTGGAACTTGTTCCCCAGTACCGTGTTGAGGTATTGTCAAATGGTCTTATTATGAATCCTATAGCTTTAGGATCATATAACATCTGTGAAATGGATGTAAACCAAAAGCAGATAATGAAAGAGGCTCCCACATGTTTCATTAGTTCTACATCCTCTCTTTCTGTATTTATATTCTGCCTTTGTATTGATATGAATTCTGTGGTTTTATTTTCAGGCAACATTCCCGTGATTCAGGCTAGGTTGCTGATGTGTGTAGACGGGATTAACCTGCCACTTTTGGAGCGAGCCATACAGGAACAGAGAAAATATTTCCAGGAGCGAGATGGAAGAAGTGACCTTGAAACTGAGGAAGTGAAGTAAAAGAAACAAAAAAAAGCCCTTTTAAATCAGATAAACCATTTACTGCTGGCACCTGTTTGCTGCATCCAAATCGACTGGCAGCCAGTAGTGATATCTATTAGCCCATATTAGCTTTGAATCAGCCTGGGTTCGAGGATGATATTGTAATTTTGAAACTTGTTCACATCTGCTACTGGCTGCAGCTAGATGCAATTTACTGTTTGAATATTTTGGTGTATTCAGCCAAAGATGATATAGTGTTTGGACATATTGGAAGGTTTGCATGTTGTTGCTGATCTCTGGAGTGTTTATCTTGTCATTATCACACACATTTGCTTGGTAAATACTTGAAATGACAGCTTATTGTTTGACACTGCGATGTATACAGATTGTCCTGTGGTGGTGGCACTGTGATACAATTAGCTAATCTTGCTAAATAAAGCACTTTGTTCTGATAATCATTTTTCTAATCTGATATTACAACAACAACAAGAAGATTGCATTTATAGATTGCCTTTCATGTCGGCAGGACGTCCCAAGGCGCTGGACAGTTGGGTCGGGACCTGAGCAGGGGGGAAGTGGTCAGGGGGAGGGGAGGGAAGGGAGGGAGCGAGGAGGGGGTAGAGAGTCGAGAAGGAAGCTGAAGGCACTGTCGAAGAGAAAGGTCTTGAGACCGGCCTTGAAGGAGGAAAGGGAGGAAGCGGCGAAGGCACTGGGGATGGAGTTCCAGAGCCTCGGGGCTGAGAGGCTGAAGGCCCGGCCACCGATGATAGGGCGGTTGGGACGGGGGATGTGGAGCAGACCGGAGCCAGAGGAACGGAGGGTACGGGCAGGTAAGTAGGGGGATAGTAGGTCGGAGAGGTAGGAGGGAGCGAGGCCGTGAATGGCCTTGTAGGCGAGGATGAGGATCTTGAATTCGATCCTCTGGGGGATGGGGAGCAGTGGAGGCGAGCGAGGGTGGGAGTGATATGGTTGCGAAGCACACCAAGGAATGACAGTTAACATATCTCATTTCTTGCATTTCTCAGTCTGGCTAAATGTTATTTCTTTCCTTGGAACAATCTGCATTTCTACATACATAATTTACTCAACACTTTGCTCCTAATTTTTGTTTTTCTTCCAAAGTTCCTATCACACATGTATTTTTCCTTCACATTATTTGTAATACATTGACTTGTGATGTATTTTGTAGTTTAAACAGTTGTTTTGCTAGTGTAGCCATTTACTGAGAGAAGAGTAGGCTTAGATTAGCTGAACCATTTCATCACCTCAACCAGATCCCACATGTTGGGTATCATGTTGTTGTCTAGACAGATTCACGAAGAATGATTATTTGGGCCAGATACTGGAGCCCAGCGTGAGTCAACATTCATTAAGAGGGAAACTGGAACAAAAAAAGCAATAGATCTCCATTTGATAAACAAAATTAATAACATCTTTCTCAGATGATCATCAGTGTCTAAACCCAGCTTTGTGTGGAAGCCAATCTGTCAAGATGATGGGAAAAGGATTCCTTTGCGATTGCAAACTTGACTCATACAGATAGAAACTCATGTAGCAGAGTTGCTTATCAAAAGCAAGAAGCATGAAATTGTTTCTTAACATTTTTGGTGTCAGCTTTAATTTGAAAAGGTCTGGCCCAGAGTTCCAAGTATTTATTTGAGAAAAGTGAGGTTGACTTGAAAGCTTCAAAAGCTGATCGATGCATATTTTCTATTAAAGTTGAATTTTCCTATTAATAAAAAAGTTTTCAATTCTGTGCTTTTCATTATTTTGTACTTTAAAATTAAATAATTTATCAAAGACACATAGAAAAAATAGTACAAGAGCAGAGGTGGCCAGAGAATGTCGAATAAGGAGATTATTGACTGGCCCACCTCTCTTGCCTCCTTCAAGGCCCGACTCAAGACCCTCCTCCTTCGGCCCCACTCCCTCCTCCACAACCCCTCTCAAGCACCGCCGATCCTCACCTCAGACGCTGAGGGCAAAGAGGTCCTGGACTTTTTTTTAATCACCAAAATCGACAATATCCATCTGGCTGCCTCCTCCGCCACACCCCTCCCCCTTGATGCCTACCACCCCACCCATACCTCCTTCACCACCCTCTCCTACCATGGCACACACACTTATCTCATTTTCCCCCCATCTCTCCTGTCTCCCTTTCCCCCACCATCACCAAAGTAAAGCCCACCATTTTCTGCCTCGATCCTCCACCCCACCCAATTTCTGATCATGCAATTCCCCCTCCTCTGCCCAATACTGGCTGACACAATCAACTACTCCCTCTCCTCAGGTTCTATTGCACTCCCCCTTAAAACTGCTGTCATTAGCCTTCTCAAAAAACCCACCCCCGATTCTTCCAACCTCACAAATTTTAGATCAATCCCAAACCTGCCCATCCCGGCTAAAGTTTTGGAACACGTGATTGCCAATCAACTTTGTTCACACCTCTCCCACTACTCCCTCCTCGAACCGGTCCAGTCTGGATTTCGCCCTGGCCACGGCACAGAGACAGTGCTCGTCAAAGTTACAAATGACGTCCTTTCTCTTTGACCAAGGCTCCCCCTCTGCCTCCTCATTCTCCTCGACCTCTCCACCACGTTTGGCACAGTCGTTCACACCATCCTCCACAGCCTGTACTCCCTCATCCACCTTAGTGGGACTGCACTCACATGGTTTGAGTCATACTTAACTAACCGCCAACAATTTCCGTACCTCACCCACAGCTGACGAAATCCTCGTCCATGCGTTTGTCACTTACCAGCTGGACTTTTTAAATGCCCACTGTGCTGGCCTCTCCAGTTCCACCATACACAAAATACAATTAATTCAGAACTCCGTTGTCTGATAATAACCCGCACAAAACTCTGGACCCCCAGGCTGCACTGCCTCCCAATTTCCGAATGGATCGATTTCAAGATCCTCTCGTTTTCAAATCCCTTCATGCCCTCGCACCTCCTTACCTTTCCGACTTGCTCACCACTCCACATCCGCTGCCTCTGCTTGGCTGGCTCCTGCCTCCTGTTCGTCCGTCGCGCCCTCCACTCCATCATCGGCGGCCATGCTTTCAGTTACTATGCCCTGAAGATCTGGAACTCTCCCCCAATCCTTTCACCTTGCCCCTCCACTTTCAAATCCTGCCTAAAGCTCTTCCTTTTTGATTGTGCTTACAGTCACCTCCCCCCTCCCTCTCCCCCAGCTCGTGGTCAGACTCCATCACTGTTACGTGCTCTGGAATGCTACCCCATGTGAAGCGTGCTATATAAATGCAAGTTATTGTTGTCACCCTCCAACCCCCATCCTCCCTGCCCTCTGCACCTCCTGATCACAACCCTCAACTCGGGTACAAATTCTTAACTTTCCAGTGCCTTGGAACGTCCTCCCAACATGAAAGGCATTGTGTAAATGTAATTTGATGTTTTTGCACAAAGGCTGTGAGGTTACAGCTCTCAATGAGTATCAGCAAGAATACTCTTCTGTAGTGTCCTTCACACAGGCAGTTCAGTATTAACAAAACTGCATCAAAACGTGTCTTAATCCACTTTGACCTCAGCCAATTTCACACTTTACATGAACATGGCACAAAACAGTTCATCAATAGTCTAAACACCTGCTGAGATTTGAGACCTGTTAGGAGCCAACTACAAGAAGCAGAGGATCTGGAAAGTATTTCCAACCTTAGGGATCTGGCAAGCTGCATTTAGATACAATCATTTTATCTGTAAAATGCTGACTGAAATTGCAGCTTCTTTGGTTCTGGAGATAAAATCAGAGCTATGTGACATTAAAGGTGAGCCCACTTGCTCTCTGGTATTGAGCTTTAAGTAGAGTATTACTGCAGGGTTGCAGTGTTACTGCAAGGTGCAGGATTGCTGCACTTCTATATAATGATTGCAGGGCTGAGATGATACTGGAGTTGACCAGGAATTGAATTAATTCATACAAGCCAAGGAGAGGTTCACTTCACAACCAAATATTGTAGCTGTGTGTTTTTCCGCCTGATTGCAGAACCATACTGATTTGGGTCCTCTGCCGTTGATCGATATTGAAGGGGTATCATAGAGATGAACCCAGGGCCAGAAACCACAGTCAAAGACCCACTTCTGGGTCTATCACTGCAGTACAAAGAAAACAATTGCCTTGTTGATGCCACAAGCGCTGCTTAAAATAAACGTATCAGGTCGCAGCTTCCCTCCACAGCTCCTTAAATGCCCTCTCAATTCAAATTGCACTGTTACTATGGAACATCTGCTAGACACTGTCAAATGCTTGTGTTAACATCCAGCAATTAAATGTGAAGCCTTTTTTAAATGGCTAATATATACTAATAAAGATGGTGTGTCTGTGTATCTATCTTGTATATAATAATAAATAAAAATAAACCTTTCATTTGATATAGTGCTTTTCACGTCTTCTAGACATCTCAAAGCACTTCAAAGAATATACTATAAAGTGAATTGACTGTATATTTGTGGGAAAAGCGCAGCATCCAATTGCGCACAGCAGTATCCCACAGTGG
This sequence comes from Callorhinchus milii, assembly GCF_018977255.1. NCBI lineage: Eukaryota > Metazoa > Chordata > Chondrichthyes > Chimaeriformes > Callorhinchidae > Callorhinchus > Callorhinchus milii. The sequence continues at coordinate 8,265,586 of NW_024704766.1, read as the reverse complement.
ATTGATTGACCAAATTATTCATTTTATTTATTTATTTTTGTTGAGAAATTATTATTAGGTGTGTGGAGTAAGGAAACTTGATCAAGGCTTCACCTTGCAGGGAATAAACCCAAGTCTCTCGCTTGCAAGGTGAGTGCTCTAACTGAGCTACAGGAACGCATAATCTGCCAAACACGATAACCGATTGACGTAGAGACATGATTTATACCTCGTCGGAAAGGTCTTGCAACTTACAGTGTCACGGGCGTATTTTTTTGGGAGGGTCTCCTATCATTGTTGAGCTAGCTATATTAAACAAAATTCTTTAATTAAGCCCCAAAGTATTAGATATACATTGTATTCTGCAACTTCGTAGCGACAGAGGAAAGCACACACTTTTCAGAGAGATACAACTATATTCTGCAATAACTGTATGGCACTTTTTCTGGTTGTCATGGGAGCTCGTGTCCTCCCATGTGGGGCAGACTAAAGGAGAGACTGAAATCGTGAGAGACAGAGAGGTGCAGAGAGAGAGACTGAGAGAGACACAGAAAAAGAGACTGAGAGAGAATATATTATAAAGTGTAGTGACTGTGTGTTTTGTGTGAGAGACAGAGAAAGACAGAGAGAGACAGACTGTGAGAGAGAGATAGAGCGACTGAGATAATGAGAGAGATTGAAAGAGAGAGAAATTGGGAGAGACTGAGAGAGAAAGTATATTAAAATAGTCCTCCCACAGGAGTCCTCCAGCTGAGTATAGGTAAAGACGAAATGTGTGTCTGTTTGTGTGTTCATAGTATCATCAAATTATACAGCACAGACGGAGGCCATTCAGCGTATCGTGTCTATGAAAAGAGCTACCCAAATCAACCCCACTCCCCCGCACTCTCCTCATAGCCCTGCAAACTTGCCCTCCTCAAATAATTATCTACTTCTCTCTTAAAAGTTGTTATCGAATCAGTATCGAATCACCCTTTCAGACAATGCATTCCAGATCCCAACAACTCGCTGTGTGGAAACATTTCTCCTCACTTCTCATTTCTCCTGTTTCTTTTTACATTTCTCCTCACTTCTCCTCTGTTTCTATTTTAAATCAGTGTCCTCGGGTTACTGACCCCCCCGCCAGTGGAAATAGTTCCTCCTTGTTCACCCTATTGAATCCCCTCATCATTTTGAAAACTTCTGTTAAATGTCCTCTTAACCTTCTCTGCTCCAAGGAGAACATTCCTCGCTTCTCTGCCTCTCCTGATAACTGAAGTCCCTCATTCCTGGTACCATCCTGGACAACCTCCTTTGCTTTGACATCTTTCCTAAACTGTGGGGCCCAGAACTGAACCCAGTCTCTAGCTGAGGCCTAACCAGTGTTCATAAAGGTTCATGATAACTTCCTGACTTATGTATTCTATGCTCCTATTTATAAAGCCCAGTATCCCATATGCTTTTTTAACAGCTTTATCGACCTGTGGAGTCCTGTAGCTCAGTGGTTAGAGCACTCGCTTTGCAAGTGAGAGACCTGAGTTCAATCCCAGGCAGAGGGCGAAACCTTGGGCAAGTTTCCTTACTCCACACAGAGCCTAATAATAATCCCTCCAAAACCAAAAACAATAATAAATTGGTCATTTTCAATCTACGACTGTTTGTGGGACATTGCTGTGCGCAATTGGCTGCCGCGTTCGCCCACAAATATACAGTCAATTCACTTTACAGTATATTCTATGAAGCGCTTTGGGACGTCCTCCCGACGTGTAAAGCGCTATATCAAATGCAAGGATTATTATTATTAGTAGTAGTAGTAGTATTATTATCTGTCCTGCCACCTTCAAAGATTTACTATATGACCCCCCGGTCTCTCTGTTCCTTCACCCACATTAAGATTGTACCATCAGCTTATATTGCCTCTCCTCATTCTTCCTCCCAAAATACATCACTTTGCATTTCTCCACATTAAACTTCATCTGCCCCGTGTCTGCCCATGTTACCAGTCTGTCTATCTATGTCCTCTTGCAGTCTGATACTATCTCCCTCACTATTTACTACTTTTCCTAGTTTAGTATCATCTGCAAGCTTGGAAATTGTACTCCCTATACCCAAGTCCTGGTCATTTATATAGATTAATCTACATTCCATATTGGATCCGAGCTGCTTCCCCATAATGCCCCCACCACTATCCTCTACCCTCACTTACTCCCGCTCAGTCCTCCTCTCCCACAGGCTCTCCCCGACTCCTATCCCTGATCGACTGTCCCACTGCCTCCCTCTGCTCCAGCCTGCAATCCTCCATCAGGCCACTGTTGGGAGTCGTTGCTGGCTGTCCAACAGCGGCCACTCTGACTGACCCATTCCCCATCGTTGCCGCAAGGCTCACCGGTCCCCAACCACGGGGCCAACCTCTCCTCACTGATCCCTACCTTCCTTGTCAGTTCTCCCCTCCTCGCCTCCCACTTTCCCCCACCAACTGTCCCCTCCACAAAGGTCTACAAAACATCCGTTCCCTCTCCAACAAAACACACACCATCCAAGACCTCATTGTCAATGAACACATTGACATTCTCACCCTCACTGAAACCTGGATCACTCCAGGCGACACCTTCCCCCGACTGAGGCCACATCACCCAGCTACACCTTCCATCATACCCTACGACCTAACAGCTGTGGTGGGTCTCATCTCCCGGTCCCCCCTTGACCTATCCCCGTACTCCTCAGGAACATTCCCCTCCTTTGAGCACCTTACCCTTCATCACCCTCCAACCTTTCCCTCAAAATTCTCCTTATGCACCCTCCTATCTTCCATCTCCCTCTGCTCTGAACAGCTCCTCATCCTCGGCGATTTCAAGCTTCACTTCACCCCCTCCTATTCTCCCTCCGCTGACTTTTCCTCCCTTATTTCCTCCCTCAATCTCTCCCTCCACATCCACTCCGCCACACACGTCCATGGTCACCCCCTCGACCTAGTGATCACTCAGGGCCTCACCGTCTCGGACCTCATCATCATCGACAAAGCAATCTCGGACTATCATTTCATCTCCCTTAATTCCTCAATCCCTCTCCCCACTGCCACTCAACCCACTTTCATCTCATACAGCCCCTGGAACAAAATCTCCCCCCCCCCTCCCGGCTGCCTTGGAGTCATCTGAACTCCTTCCCCTCTGGGCTTCCTCCCGCAATGACATATCCTCCTTGGTCACTCTTCTCCACAGTTCCTTTTCCTCCACTCTCGATTCCCTCGCTCCCCTCTCTTCCTGAACCGTCTCCTACTCATGTAAATCACCATGGTACACCAGCCACCTCGCTCCTTTAAAGCTCAGGCACGTTCTGCTGAGCGCACCTGACTTAAATCAAATCTAACTGTCCATCGGAATCCTGTAGCTCAGTGGTTAGAGCACTCACCTTGCAAGCGAGACACCTGGGTTCAATTCCAGGCAGGGTGAAACCTTGGGCAAGTTTCCTTACTCCACACACCTAATAATAATCCCTCCAAAACAAAAACAATTGGTCATTTTCAATCCACGACTGTTTGTGGGACACTGCTGTGCGCAATTAGCTGCCGTGTTTCGCCCATAAATATACAGTTAATTCACTTTACAGTCATTCTATGAAGCGCTTTGAGACGTCGAGAAGATGTGAAAAGTGCTATATCATATGCAAGGATTATTATTATTATTATTTGGCTGGACCTTATCAAATCGTACTGCTCCGTCCTCGCCTCCGCTAAATCGTCGTTCTACTCCAAGACAATCTTGGAGGCTACGGACCACCCTAGACTCCTCTTCTCCATCACGAACCGGCTCCTCCGCCTACCTTCTCATGCCTCACCCATCCTCACCTCCAATGCCAACTGCGAGGCGATGCTGGACTTCCTCAAATCCAAAGTCGAGGGAATCCGCTCAGCTGCCTCTGCCACTGCATCTGCTACCCCTTCCCCATCTCCCCCTCCCATCCCAGCCCCTACCCACCCCTTTGAACCTGTTTCCCCCTCCTCTCTCATCACCACCGTAACCTGTATGAAACCCACCACCTGCTCCCTCGACCCCATCCCTACCCCACTCCTTTCCTCCCAGCTCCACCTCCTTGCCCCTCGACTCACAGACATCGTAAATCTCTCCCTGTCCTCTGGTACTGTTCCCACCCACTTAAAAAACGCTGTCATCACTCTTATCTTAAAAGACCCTCCCTGGTCCCTTCTCTACTCCCAAACTACCGCCTCATCTCCAACCTCCTTTTCCTCTCCAAGGTCCTGGAACAAATTGTTGCTTCTCACCCTGACCCCCAGCTCGGGTCTGTAACGCTGTCTGTCCAGCGTCTTGGGACGTCCTCCTGACATGAAAGGTGCTTTACAAGTGTAATTTTGTTGTTGCTGTTGTTGTTGGATTCTTTGGTGGCAAGTGAAGCTGCAATGGGTACAGCTTGTTGTGCATAAAACTAATAAGCTATAAACTATACATACATTTCACACTGCTTCGACTACAGCACAGTTACATAGAATGCAGCATGCACACAGAATACAACACAGATAACTCTGGAACACTAAACTCTGATCTGAGCAACATAGAAAAACGATAAGGTGGATAAAATGGGAGGGAAAGCATTCAGTCTGAAACCGATGTCTGCGTAAATTATGTTTTGATGTGACAAGTCATCAAATGTAATTGTGAAGTGTCAGTCAGACTAATAGAAGTCCTGGGGTGGGTGGAGGGGGAGCTGGAGATTCAAATTGAGCTGAGATCTTTTGCTTGGTCAGGACATGAACTGTCTCTTCAGGGATATTGATTGCTTGGTATTTTATATTCTTACTATGTTTGAGTAAATATAAGAGAATTTGAACAGCATGAATAGGGAACTTCAAACAGAACCTTGAAGCATAGCTTGTACAATCCTGCAGTGCTCAAAGATTAAATGGGGAGAGGATTTGGATTCCCTTTCAAAAGCAACACCTTATATAGTTCTGAGTGAAGCCTGGAATAATTTCTTTAATAATAAAAATTCTTATATTTGAAAGCACACCTATAGTGTTGAAACATCATAAAGCACTTCACGGAAAATTGCTGTCAAGTGTAGCGACAATGTTTTTGTAGGCAAATGTAGAAACCCATTTGGTCAAAGCAAGATGGCACGCACAGCCATGATTAATTCAACGACCAGGAGCAGAGGGCCCAGAGTGAGTTACGTCCGGAGTGAGGCGAGACCAGAGTGAGAAGGAATTGGGTGAGAGTGGGAATTGGGTGCAGAGGGGGAAGTAGGTGTAAGGTTATTGTATATCTTCTAACAACAATAATATAGGGATAAAGAGTGTGATAGGACAGAATGACCTGGCAGGTGATGTGTGAGGAATGTGGTATGTGGGAGTTGATGGAGGGCAACCTGAGCCTGGGCGACTTCACCTGAGCAAATGTCTGCAACTGAGGAAGCTCCAGCTTCGAATAGCTGAGCTGGAGTCTCAGGTGGAGACACTGCGCAGCATTAGAGATGGGGAAAGCTTCCTGGACAGTTTCATCCTGGAGCCAGACACTCCCCCGAGTCCCAGGGAACATTCCGTTGCCAGCCACGGACAGGACTGGGTGACGGTTAGACAGGCGGGTAAGGGGACCCGAAAGAGAGGGGCAGAGGAACCCCAGGCTTTAACCTTGTCCGACAGGTATGAAATACTTGCAACCTGTGTGGACAAGGAAGTCTGTGAGGAAGATGGGCAAACGTAGTCCGAAGGAATATAGTGGTAATTGCGGATGAGACAGTCATGAAGACTGACGCACGTTTCTGCAGCCGTAGCAGGGAGACAAGAAGGCTCTGTTACCTTCCTGAGGCCAGGGTGAAGGACGTCACTTTTGGGCTGGAGAAAAATTTGAAGTAGGAGGTAGTGGATCCAATTGTTATGATTCATATAGGGACCAATGTTTAGGTAGGACAGGTAGGGACGAGTTGAGGAGCAAGTTCCAGGAATTGGGAGTTAAGCTAAAGAGTAGAACTTCAAAGGTAATAATATCGGGATTATTACCTGAGCCAGGGGCAAATTGCTACAGGCAAAAAAAAATTAAAGATCTGAATACCTGGCTAAAAGAGTGGTGCAGAGGGCAGGGCACTTTATGGGCCACTGGCACCAGTATTGGGGGAGACAGGAGCTATTCCAAACAACAACAACAACAAGATTCCATTTATTGAGCGCCTTTCACGTCTGGAGGACGTCTCAAGGCGCTGTACAGTTGGGTCAGGACCCGAGCAAGGGGGAAATGGTCAGGGTGAGGGGAGGGAAGGGAGGGAGCGAGGAGGGGGTAGAGAGTCGAGAGGGGAGCTGAAGGCACGGTCAAAGAGAAAGGTCTTGAGACCGGCCTTGAAGGAGGAAAGGGAGGAGGCAAGGCAAAGGCACTGGGGATAGAGTTCCAGAGCCTCGGGGCTGAGAGGCTGAAGGCCCGGCCACCGATGGGAGGGCGGTTGGGGCGGGGGAGTTGGGATGTGGTAGAGTCCAAAGGAATGGACTCCACCTAAACAGGGCTGGGACAAATATCCTGGCGACACGAATAAATAGGGAGATAGACAGGGCTTTAGACTACGGGTGGGGGGGGGGGGGGTTAAAATCAATCACACGTCACAAATAAAATCAATCACACGTCACAAATAAAATTAGGCCCGATGAAATTGGGAGAGCAGATTAACCAGGGAGATGAGAAAAGTGTGTCAAGCGGGGAAAGGAAGAGTGGCTAACGGGTAGAAAACAGAGAGTAGGGATAAACGGGTCATTCTCGAATTGGCGGGATGTGACTAGTGGAGTGCCACAAGGATCAGTGCTTGGGCCTCAGCTATTTACAATTTACATCAATGATCTATGAGGATAGGCTGAATAAGCTAGGGCTGTATTCTCTAGAGTACAGAAGAATTAGGGGAGATCTTATTGAAACTTTAGGGATCAACAAAGGAGAACCAAAAAAGTGATTAAGAAGGAGAAAATGGAATATGAAGGCAAACTAGCGAGGAACATAAAGACAGACTGCAAGAGTTTTTACAAATATATAAAGAGGAAGAGGCTGTCAAAGGTTACAGGCAGAGACGGGGGGAATTATAGTAGGGGACAAAGACAATGCAGAGTGATTAAACAAGTACTTTGCTACTGTCTTCACCTTAGAAGATACTGAAAACCTACCAAGGTCTATAGATTCTTAAAGGGCTGATAAAGTAGTCACTGAGGGTCTGTTTCCCCGGTAGGAGAGTCCATAACCAGGGGTCACAGTCTTAAAATTAAGGATCAGCCTTTTAGAACAGAGTTGAGAAAACATTTCTTCACTCAAAGGGCAGTGAATTTATGGAATTCACTCCCCCAGAAGGCTGTAGATGTCAGTCCTTGAACATCTTCAAGGCTGAGACTGATAGATTTTTTAAAAAAAATAGAGGGATTAGGTATATGGGGATAGGGCAGATAATTAGAGTTAGGTCAGAACATCAGCCGTGATCTTATTGAATGGTGGGGCACAGGCTCGAGGGGCTGAATGGCTGACTCCTGCTCCTAATTCCTATGTTCTTATGTTCAATTTATCTGGAGGATTGTTGGCTTGAGCCAATACTGTCCACCTGAACATTCAGATGGGAACTTGTTTAATATGTCACGTGAAACACAGTACCTCCTGTCATAATAATAATCCCTGCATTTGATATAGTAGCTTACACGTCGTTGAGACGTCTTGCGACAGTTCTCACTTCTTGATGTGTGGGTGAATTTTATTAACACTTTTGTACTCAGTGGCCTCTGCTTCTCTTCTAACTCTATCAGTGTGAGCCCTATTTCAAAGATGACTCAACCAAGTCAAAGTCACAACAGACAAGTGTTCCCAGGAAATCCCAATGCCCGGTAACTGAAATATCTAATTGGAGTCTGCTCGCACTAGTAGATCTCTGATGTTGACAACTACCCTCTGAAGTGCTTATTCCTATTCTTGTCTAGAATACTACAGAGATTTGAGGATACATTGGGTAGAAAGAACAGCTCCCTATTAAAATCTAGCAACCTGAGGCTACCCGGCATATAAGGAACACAACAATGGAAGATATAGAACAATGGGAGCAAATATCACAACCCACATAAATATAACAACTGGCAGCAAGTACTACATTAGTAAAGAAATATAAATCAACCCTGACTGTACAGTCGTCCTGTACACATCAGCATGATGACCACGAGGAGCGCCGAGCATTGCATTATATAGGCATGTCGCTCCCCCCGACTGTCCATCAAGCAGCGCTGGACTCGCACTTTGTTATAAACTCGTGTCGGCTGCAATCAGCTTCTGCAACTTGGAATCTCACAGAACCCATTTAAAGGGGCAGGCCTCCCCATTTACCTTAAATAATATTATATATACATAGTATTTAACATTACAAAAGACTGCAAGAAATAGGGTAATCATGACAGTCTCAAAACGCTTCACAGAATAGATTGTAAAATGGATTGACTATCTGTGGGCCTTCAGTACTGCACGTGTTAGCTCAACCAACACCTGTTGACCCACAGGCGATGTTACCACTGAGCCAGACTGACATTTTTCATCTCAAGGTCTAAAAAGTGAGTTTCTGAATGGATGACAAGACCTTGATTTCATGTTAATAACCAATAATTAGACATTTAAAAAATACTTCATGCAGGATGAATTTATTTTGGTTCAGGATAAGTAAAAGAGACTCCTGGAGAAGCAATGTGGTGTTAAATGTGTATTATAGGACAGGTAATAGACAGGAATAGCTGTCAGCATTGATGAGATAAAATGCCAGCACTGCAGCCAATAAATCCTTTAAGAATGTCATTTCCATTAGTCAGTTTGTTATTAGCTCATCTTCAGCACTCATTGACCTGGCCCTGAATGATGCTTTATCTGTCTGATCCAATCACCGTGTGACTGGAGCAATTGTTTGTGGCATTAAATGGGCTGTGACATTCTGATGTATATGTATAGAAGAATGAGCTGTGTGCTCCAGGCCTGCTTACTGTTGTGTTCCCCAACTCGATTCTACTTAAAAAAACAGTTTAGAACGATGTTTGCCTACAAGCTGACATATATTCCTTACACAGGATCTGCCTGGACTTTGCACTGTGAATGAAAACCTTCTACACTAAACCAAATCAACTGGAGACACAGGAGCTGAAAGTGGCCTTTCTCTTTCTTCCTTGGTGGTGTTTCTTGTCCTGATTGTAATCTTCTAACTGTAGACAGGGATGACAATGTCTTCTCTCATGGGGAAGGGGTGGGATTGCATATCAGATCATGTCCTCTCACTGAACTCTGTAAGGTCCATACCTGCAAACCTCCGCCAGGCCGGCAGGAGGAGCTCCGGTTAAGTAGGCACTTTGCCAAGTTGTTCTGTTATTGTGAATGGAAATCTGTATCCCTTCTCTCTGCCTCTTGCCAATGGCTATAGGGGTTAGACATTTGGTACCACACACATTTGGAGATATTGCAGTGCTTCAGGTGCTAAAGTTGAGAGTTTGATTGTGTTATTTCCCTAGGTTCCACATTGCATTGATATATTGCTCTCTTGTACAATATTATGTGTACATTATTATAAAAATGATTGAATTCAGTGTGAATGAGCTGCATGACAGTAGTTGGGATCTTCACAGTGCATATTTCATCTAAATATATAAAGTGTGATGAAACTCACCGCCAGCCCTCAAGTGTATAACTGGCTCCAGTTGCTGAAGTCCTGAGAAAGCCTGGCTGCACACTGTGGCTGCAGTGAGCTCCAAGGAGGCTGTTCAAAAACAGATTGTATTGAATATCAACCAAATTCCAAAGCATGTGATGGTTTGTCAGCCAGGCTTAGTTGGTGCATTCTCACTGCTGAGTGAATCAATTTTTGGGGACTTTGAACTCACACGAACTGACAATGTCGTGCTGTGGGGTGCTGTCCTTCATATGAGATGTTAAACTAAGGTCTACCTGTTCAGGTGGATTTTAAATCCCATGGCACTTCTCCTGGTGTCCTGGTCAACAATCCCCCAGATTCATGTACAAAATATGCTGTCACTATGCTTAACAGTACATCCTGTGAAGCACTTTGAGACATTTCGATGGAACAAGGTGCTTGAAAACACATTGCCCGCCTCCGACTGTACCTTACCCCAAACGCAGCCGAAACCCTCGTGCATGTGTTTGTCACCTCCCCCTTGGATTACTCCAACCCCTTCCTCTCCTCAGCTCCACCATTCACAAGATCAGCTCATTCAGACTCTGCCGCCCACATACTGACCTGAACCAAACTCCGTCCCCACATCTCCCCAGCTCTGGCCCAGGCTCCACTGGCGCCCCATCACCCAACGGATCGACTTCAAGATCCTCTCACTCTCGTGTTCAAATCCCTTCACTCCCTGGCACCTCCCTCCCTCTCCGACCTCCTCACTCCCCAATCCACCACCCGGCACTTCCGCTCGACTGGCACTGGCTCCGCTTGTCCCTCGCACCCTCCGCCCCACCATCGGAAGTCGTGCTTTCAGCCATTACACCCTGAAACTCTAGAACATTCTCGCACAATCCCTCTCTCCCCTTTTTCCCACCTATCCCGCTTGAAAACCTTCCTCTTCGACCGTGCTTACTGCCACCTCCCCCCACCGGCTCCGCCACTATTAAGCACTCTGAGACACTACCCTACATGGAGAATGCTTTATAAGTCCAAGTTGTTGTTAAAAATGCAAGTTCTATCTTTCTTGCTCAACATCTTTCCAATCCTCAGGGATCTCATCCAAAACTAGTGATTGGTTAAAAATATTAGTTAATCTTCAATAATTAATATCCTCATTTAAAAAATAACCCTAACTCTAGCATTTAATTATAGAGAAGACATCAGATTTTTTTTGATATTTTTAATAGAGGAATTTGAGAAGTTTCCAGACTCAGTTTACAGTTACAGTTTCTCACTGTGTATACCCAGGACATAGTTTACACATCTGTGTGTCTATCAACTTCAGTCATTGCAAGTAACAGGTTTGAGGACTGACTTCCAGTACAAATTGCCCTGTGGATTGGTTGACATGCCCGCACCATTAAGAGATTCTCAATCTCTTCTCTCTCTGACTATTGATTACATTGATGTAGGAGTGAATAACTTACAGCTGACAGCTGCATCAGGCTAGGATCAATCAGTGACAGTTTCAGTAACAGCCGTTCATCATCAGAACTGCTAATAAAAGTCAGCAACAAGCTCAGAAGCGCTACCCAATACTTACTTCAAGTGGCCTATGTTACACTCCCTCTCTCACACCCACACTCTCTCTCTGACATGCACATACACACACATATATAATTTTTCAGGACACAGAGATGATTTGGCCTATTGTGTCCATTTTTCCTTTTTTTTATCCCATTTTTCATTCCCCCCACCCACACACATTTCTTATTATTTTTACTGCTCAGGTTCTTATCCATTTTCATTTTGAATGATTCTGCTGATCCTGTCAGTTGTTATGATCCCATCAGTTTTCAGCTGACTGACTTCACTTCCTTCAACTCTTCAGACCCAACACAATTCCACATTAATGTGTTGAAGAGCTTTGATGATTTATACAGTGTAGTTCCAGAATTGATCAGCTGTACTTCTCAAATGGCTATCCATCAGCCACATCCACCGGGCTTTAAAGCCAAGACTGTATACAAATTCTGAAAGAAATCCATCCTTCACACTGAATGTCAGTTGCTGGGACCTGCTTTTGGGACTAATTTTGTTAAATGAACCAAAAGACAAAAAGAAACAACTATAGAAAAGCTTTTAAACATCATGTCGCTTTGGTCTCAGATGTTACTGCATCTTGGTTCAGAGACAACATCTCAGCCACAGGAGAATATTCAGAGTTAAGAATATACGGTCAATTCACTTTACACTATATTCTGTGAAGCGCTTAGAGATGTCTGGAAGACGTGAAAAGCGCTATATCAAATGCAAAATGTATTATTATTATTATAACTGTTGACCACTGCACAATGAGCAGTGTGGTGGCCTGTGCTTTATTCGGGGTCAATTTGTCACTCTGTACCCCTAACATGGGCTGTACCTTGGGCACTACCTGGTGAAGACTGGAGGAGAGAGAATGACACAGAGAAATCTCACAGAAATTGCTACAAAGGACAATGCCATGGTTGGAGGGCAATGATGGCGTTTGGGGCAGGACCCTCCGAGCAGACAGAAGATAAGAGATAATTGAACAAAAGAGAAATAGATAAAGTCATTTAATCTCTGATTTATGGTCTAAAATAGATATTTATCGAGATCCCCACACACTGACCAAAGTGCACTTCCTACTTCCCAGGGAAAGCCTGAAACAGAATGAATCAACTAGACGTTAATGATGTTTTAGCTTATTTGAGGTGCAACAAAGGATGTGGATCTCTGCATTTTCATCCTGAACATTAACCTCAGATTATTATTTCTGTGAATGTGTTTACTGAAAGATTATTGGAACAAAGCGATGTTGCCTGTGTCAGGCTGCAAGTAGTTGATATTCTATAGCAGCCCTCTGCAGAAATCAATAGCAGCCTGTACTATACACTCTAACAGCAGCCACAATGACTACTTTATACTCAATTATTACATAAAGCACTTTTACTGAGGAGCCTGAGCTGCAGGACAGAGAGGCTGAGGTTCCTGCCAGTGCAAAGGGCTTCTCTGGGGCTCAGTGACTCCTGGTGACTTGGTATCCACAGGTAATTACAACAAAACTTTAAACAATTAGATCTGCCACTAGCAATAAAAATATCAGTAAATTTTACTGATTAAAATATCCGTAAAATTTTTTTAATATGAAATGGCCCGCATGATCTCCACTAGAGAAACAAGCTTACACTTTTATTGCCTTCTGTGTTTCCTCTGCTACCAGTGAGTGGATAGTGTGTGTGTGGCCAATGCTCTGCAGAGCCACTTTCTATGTGTACAGGTAATGTGTGTGTGGTGTGCAGTTACTGTGCATGTGTGTGGTGTGGTGGTGGGGTGTTTGTGGAGCTGCTGTATAATGTATGACAGTGGGCACTGTCAGGTATTGTTGCTTGGCAGCTTCAGGCTATCCAGAAGCATTTGTTGATGGCCTCAGACACCCTATTTATGCTTCTATCCAACACACAATGAGCTAAACACAAGGACACATCATTCAATAACTGAAGCTCCACTGGAAGGATGGACAAAGCTGGAGAATCCAGAGCAAGAGGAGAGGAATGGACAGCGGAGACAAGCCGTAGAGACCATTGCTCTCCGGCTTGTTCTAGAGAGATCTCTCTCCAGAGATGCTGCGTTAATAGTTCATGGTCAACACTTTCTCTGTTTATTAATAAAAACGTAAATGAAAAGACCTGAGTCCATGATCCACTCTGGATGTTCATTACACACAGGCTGACAAACACCAATACCGTATCTCACACCCCAGAGACTCTTGAAGGTGGAGGGACAGAGCTGATCTCTCTGTACTGCTCAGGATCTGTTATCAATATGTAACTCATGCCCCAAGTGACTGAAGTGGTGCAAAGAGTTTGGTTTCCACCGACAGGCCAGATGCTCGAAATTCCACATGCTCTTAACCGTGAGACCATTTTATTTTAACATTTCAGATTGTGCAAAAGTCTTAAATTGCGCGACTTAGTTAACAACAACAGCAAACTATACTTGTATAGCGCATTCTTCATGTGGAAACATTGTCCCAGTCTTTCCCACTATAAGGTAAAATAGTGTCACAGGCGACGCCCAGGTAGAACTTTAAGCCTCTGCAGAGAACAGGATCCAGTTTGGTCCTGATGCGAATCACAGCTGAATAAGGTTAATGAAAGGGTTATATACAGTCTAATTCAGCCCTACATTGTACAGGGAGCTGTGTTGATTCCGATCTTGTTGTTCAGACAACAACTTGCATTTATATATCGACCTTCGCATGGGATAGCGTCCAGGAGCACTTGACAGTGACAGATCCTGACACCAAGCCAGGGGGAGAAGGAGGTGACTCATCAGACAGATGAGTATCAGGGCACAGGACAATCAGATGTTACAATAACATGTAAATTATTTAGTTGTGCTCCCTGTGGCAGGGCTCTATGGTGGATCCAGAGCCTAATCAATACTCTAATCAATACCCAGGAACACAAGAAATACAAAAATATTATTGAAAGAATAACTCAAATGTGACACTGGCTGCCTGGCCCAACAGCCTGATAAGAAACCAGGCAGATTCTCACCTCCCAATGCTTTAATGGGACATTTCTAGATTCTGTGCATTGAATATTGTTTCTCACAACCTGAACCCATCAAGAGTTTCATCACAGAAGCAGAGAATATGTGGAGTTCAATTTCTTCTCTACATCAAGGCACAAGGCTAGTCATTTCATACTTATCAATGACAATTACAGTGTGATTGCTGGGTGCCAATCTCATGGCATTGTAATTTTTATTTAATTTAATTTAAATTTAATTGTAAGGATTGTACATCGGGGGAAGGGAGTGTGGCTGCAATCTTCTCAGCTCTTTTCACTTGTGAGTGGGACTGAATTGGAAGCACCTTGGGATGTCCTCCAGATGTGGAAGGCACTTTACAAATTTAATTTTGTTGTTGTTGTTGTTAAATAATTTCACCAATCCCTGGAGTTATCACAAATAATATTTCTCCATAGCATTCACTTCTCCCAGGTCTCAGAAAATTAATAAAGTCAGGGACTTGAGTTTGCTCATTAAAGAAAGTTGTAAATATGGAACATGAAGGGTTCTCAATCAGATAGCATAAATCTCAAATCAATGGACTGTCATTTCTGAAAGTTCTTCCCTCAATCAGCACTGATTCCAGTGGTTATTGGTAACTCCTTCAGACTCTCTACAACAATAACAAAATGACATTTGCATAGCACCTTTCACATCGGGAGAACATCCCCCTATTCCATTTCCTTTCCATATGTCTGAATTTCTCAGACACACATAGCCTCCATTTTTCTTAGCATTTAAGATTATATTTATATCATACCTTTTCAATAAGAGTAAACAACTCAATAACTATATGGAATATAATTGATGAGAAATAAAGTGAGATGCTACAAAGGTAAACGGTGGCAGCTGATCTGTACCATCAAGCTTCCATAAACAACAATTTGTTGAAAAGCCAATTAATTTTAAGATTAGTTTTAAATGGCCATTTTGTCCTGAAACACATACAATATTGTGGAAAATTCTTCAATTTGGTCTTAATTTAGAAGCTGCTATTTTTTCAGAAGTCAAAAAAAGCAAATTAAAGATAAAATGTAAGAATTTGCCCTAATTCTTCATGATATTATGTTTCAGGACAAAATGGCCTTTGCAGGTATTATTAGGTAAAATTTCACTTGGATGATTTCACAATATTTGCCCATAAAATACACAGTCACAACACTTCACAATATACACTGTGAAGTGCTTTGAGATTTCTCAATGCTGTGGTAAGGTACTGTATCAAATACAAAGATTATTTATTAATAATGGGGCCTCGCTCGCCCCACTATTGGCGGGAAGGCCTTCCGCCATTCTGCCCCCACACTCTGGAATGCCATCTCGCAGTCCCTCCACCTTGCCCCTTCAAGACTCACCTCAAGACCCTCCTCTTTGACTGTGCTTTCGATCTCCCTGTTTCCCCACTCACCCCCCCATCCCAACCTCGATCCCCAGCTTGGGTCTGTAACTCTGTCTGTCCAGAGTCTTGGGATATCCTCCCTACGTGAAAAGCGCTTTACATAAGTAATTTTGTTGTTATTGTAATTTGAGGGTAAGTTTCAAGAGGGTTTAAAGGCAGGGAGAGAAGGTACAAGTCAAAGCGATTTTGAGAGAGTTCAGAGAATAGCTTTAAGCAAGTTAGCTACAATGATTACAATTGATATAATTGACAAAAATCATACATTTCTTGCATATAGTAATCCTGTGATGGCTTTATTCACCGCTATTGAATGCCCGCAGCTTCCGGGATCAGGAGGGCCATGTGCATCGTGTTACACCTGGCAGACGTCATCGGAGAATTTCTCCTACACAAGGAGGAACGAAATGGTGGCAAAATGGGCTTAATTACCAATTTATGAGCCAGATATGTGACGTGCACTCATTACTGACCCCAATTCATCGTGTTCTGCCCTTTAATAGTCAGTTTAATGGCTGCTCTTCTGTTTGGGCAGTGATGCTAAATACAATTAATTCACAGCAGAAACTGTGACTCAGAGATAATCATCCACTGCCCCATTGCCACAGGTCCCACGATTTTACCAAATGTTTTAATGATACTTACAAGTCAAAGCTTCATAGATATTGCTTGGCTCTGAATATAACAATAATTCATGCAATTTGTATATCAACAACAACAATATCAACAACGGGTTCCTACTTACTGCTGGGTAAACAACAACAACAAGATTACATTTATATAGCTCCTTTCACGTCGCGAGGACGTCCCAAGGCGCTGGACAGTGACAGCATTTCAGACCCGAGCTGGGAGAAGGGAGGGGAAGGGGGATGGCCGATGGCATGGTCGAAGAGGAGGGTCTTGAGGCGGGACTTGAAGGAGGCTAAGGAGGGGGTGAGGGAGTGACTGGGGGATGGAATTCCAGAGGTTGGGGATAGAGTGGCTGAAGGCTCTCCCGCCAATGGTGGAAGGGCGGTGGGTCGGGGGACGTGGAGCAGCCAGAGCCGGCTGAGCGGAGGGAGTGAGTAGGTTGGTAGGGGGTTAGGATGGTTGCAGAGGTAGGGTGGGACGAGGCCATGGAGGGCTTTGTAGGTGGAGACCAGGATCTTGAACTGGATCCTCTGAAGGATAGGGAACTAATGGAGTCGGGCGAGAATGGGGGAAATGGGGTCACGGAGTTTGGTGCGGGAGAGGACATGGGCTGCAGAGTTCTGGATTATCTGCAGTCTGTGGAGGGAGAAGTTGGGAAGGCCGACAAGCAGGGCGTTTGCATAGTTGAGCCTGGAGGTGATGAAGGCATGAACAAGAGTTTCAGTGGCCTGAGGGGTGAGGTAGTGGGGGAGTCGGGTGATGTTACGGAGGTGAGAGAAGGCAGAGCTGGTCATGGCTTGGATGTGGAGAAGAAAAGACAGTTGAGGGTCGAACAAGACACCTCGGTTCCTGACTGGCTGCTGAGTTGTAGTGTGCAACCATGGAGGGTGATGCTGCCAGAGGCTGAGGCACTGGCGCGAGACAATCAGGAGGGCCTCAGTCTTGTTCACATTCAACTGTAGGAAATTTGCATCAGGACTTGATGTCCGACAGACAATCTGTCAGGACAGCAGTGGTCCTGGAGTTGAGGATGAGGCAGAAA
This sequence comes from Callorhinchus milii, assembly GCF_018977255.1. Classification (NCBI taxonomy): domain Eukaryota; kingdom Metazoa; phylum Chordata; class Chondrichthyes; order Chimaeriformes; family Callorhinchidae; genus Callorhinchus; species Callorhinchus milii. The sequence continues at coordinate 8,248,343 of NW_024704766.1, read as the reverse complement.
GATAGAGATGGGTGTCATCCACATACATATGGAAGTTGACCCCATGTCTGCAGATGACCATGTAGATATTAAAGAGGAGACAAGGACAGAGCCCTGGGGGACGCCAGACATGACATTGCGGGGGCTGGAGGAGAAACCATTAGAGGCAACGGTGAGAGAGATAGGAATCAAACCAGGCAAGGGCAGGTCCGCGAAGATTAAGTAAAGAGGGTTAGGGTTAGGGTTAGGGTGTATGAGGATGGAGTGGTCGACAGTGTCGAAGGCGGTAGAGAGGTCAAGGAGGACAAGGAGGCAGAGACAGCCTTGATCACATGTTCAGAACGTCATCAGTGACTTTGACCAGGGCTGTTTCTGTGTTATGGAGGGGTTAAAGAGGGAATGGCGAGAGAGAAAGGAGCGGAGCTGGGACACAGCGACTCATTCCAGGACCTTGGAGAGGAATGGGAGGTTAATAATAATAATAATAATCCTTGCATTTGATATAGAGCTTTTCACATCTTCGCGACGTCCCAAAGCGCTTCACAGAATATACTGTAAAGTGAATTGACTGTATATTTGTGGGCGAACGTGGCAGCCAATTGCGCACAGCAATGTCCCACAAACAGTCATAGATTGAAAATGACCAATCCACAGGTTAGAGATGGGGCGGTAGCTGGAGAGGAGGGATGGGTCCAGGGAATGTTTTTTTCAGGATCGGGGTAATGACAACTGTTTTTAGGGGGGTGGGAACTGAACTGGTGGATAAGGAGAGGTTGATGGCGTCGGACAGGCGAGGGGCCAGAAGGTGGAGCTAGGAGATGAGGAGAGAGATGGGAATGGGATCGAGGGAGCAGGTGGTGGGTTTGAGTTTGCGAACGATGGCGGTGAGGGAGGAGGGAGAGATAGGGTCGAAGGAATATAGAGGGGGATGGGTGGGGTGTGGGTTATGAGGGAGAAGTGATGGGGGTTGGTTGTGGATGGGGCTGAGTGGCTGAACGTATCCCCTTGATTTTGGATTTGAGGAAATCCAGCATCTCCTCACAGTTGGAGTTTGAGGAGACGATGGGCGAGGCGTGAGAAGGTGGACAGAGGAGACGGTTTGTGATGTAAAAAAGAGAAGCCTGGGGTTGTCCTTTGCCTCCAAGAAAACCTTGGAGTAGAAGGAGGATTTAATGTTGAAACAGCTCAAAACACTTCACAACTAATCTTCTGTCAAGTGTGTATTTGAGATAAACATTCTAACCCCCTACCAACCCACACAATGGTACACAAACTGATAACAGCAACAAATTTTACTTGTGCAGTGCACTTCACATAGGAAACACGTCCCAGCGTGCTGGACAGTCAGGTTTCTTGGACCCGAGCTGGGAGTTGGGGTCAGGAGGGGTGGAGGGCAGGGATGGTGGGGGTGGGAAGGTGGCTGAAGGCACAGTCGAAGAGGAAGGTCTTTAGATGGGACTTGAAGCAGTCAAAAGAGGGGGTGAGGTGAACGGATTGCTGGATAGAGTTCCAGAGTATGGGGGGCAGAGATGTGTGAGAAGATGATGTGGCAGTGAAATGCGAGGACTGTGACATGTGGGAGTTAATGGAGGGCCCTGAGCCCCGGCAACTTCATCTGCAGCAAGTGTCTGCAACTCAGGAAGCTCCAGCTGAGAGGAGCTGAGCTGGGAGCCGAGGTGCAGACACTGCGCTCCATCAGGGACAGTGAGAGGTTCCTGGACAGTATAATGGAGGAAACCACCATTCCCCTGAGACTCAGGAGATGCTTGCATCCGGTTAATGCTCAGGGACAGGATAGTTTTATCAGTCCTGTAGATAATGGGACCCCTGAGAGAGGGGTGATGGAGCCTTGGGCTTCAAACTTGTACAACGGATGGAAAATGACTGGGTGAATGGTAGGAAGAGGGGATGGGCAGAGCAGAATGCCCCCAATAGTGTAGCACTCTCAAACCGGTACTCTGTACTGAACATTGAGAGTGTGGATAACTCCAGGGAGGACAGTATAAACCGATTTGTTGAACAGGGGTCGATAGGTAACAGGAGCAATGCTGTTGTCATAGGGGATAAACAACAACTCAAGTTTAATAGGTAATCCTCACCCTAAAACTATTGTTTTAGAATTTTTAAAATGTAAGCATTGTAATAAATGATCAGGTGCACAGCTGAGGTATATTATCTATGTTTCCTGTCTCTTTGTGGGTGATTGTAAATGTTGGTTATTGAAATGGCAATAATGTGCACATTGTGCCTGGGCCTCTCTACAATCCCTGAAATGACTGATATTTGTACATTAAATTTTCCGTATCAGTGTTGTTGTAGTCATTTGTGAATTGTTGCTAGCGAGTATTGTGGATGGGGATGACTCCCCAAACACTGCTATCAGTCAGCCTCAGTGTCCCAAAAAGTCAATTCTATAAGCTAACACTTACCACCGTGTTCACCCTCAGTAACTTTCCATAGGAACTTCATATTTTCTCCTATTACAAATTACTGGAGCTTGACTAGCCACTAGCCCAATCCCTCGAACATATTCCAAACCGATAAGGAAGGAAGTTCGGGAATTCTATTAAACTTGCTCGCTTTACCTCTGACGTCTCTCACTGTTATCCCCAGTAATAATTCCATTTCTCAGGCTCACTGAGCTGTGCAGCAACTGCAAACCCCCAGCAAAAGGATGATGCGGATCTGCAAAAAGCAAACTGTCCAAGTATTGTACATTTAATACAGTCAAACTGCGACAGTGAATGGGATCACAAACTAACATTAATACTAATCAAACTGCAGTCAATCCTGAGTGGGAGCAGGGAAGAGAGTGTTTGGCAGAAACAACAACATGCATTTATTTTGCCTCACATGAGATGTGTGTTGAGCAATTAACTGCGATGTGGTTTGATGCTGAGCTGGAAAGAGAGGGGAAATGACCAAAGATACTGTCAAAGAGGTGTGATTTCAAGACGGACAAAGAGGGTGCAAGATGGGGGGGTTGAGACAGGGAATCCAGAGATTCGGGATATAGTGTGTGAAAGCACAGTCGCCCCTGGTGGAGAGGAGTGGACAAGAGACGTGCGCAGAAGCCCCAAGTCAGCTGAGCCAAGGCGGTGGGTAGTGGAGTGGGTTGTGAGCAGGTTCGAGAGGTAGAGAGGTACAAGGGCATGAAGTAATTTGGAAGTGAGAGTGACAGGGAGCAATTACTAGGGTGAGGTGGGTACAACAACAACAACAAAATGACATTTACAGAGTGCCTTTCAGGTCGGGAGGATATCCCAAAGCGTTGAACAGTCAAATCTCGAGGCCCGAGCATGGGGGAGGGGTGGTGTAGGGGTGAGGGAAGGCAGAGAGGTGGGAGGGAGACCAAAGGCATGGTCAAAGTAGTACAGAGTTTGTACTTTTTTATTATATAGTATTATATTTTATAATATTATAAATAAATATTAAATAACTAAAGGGTACAGAGCTTGATAAGGGAGAGGATGCCAGGAGCACAGCTTTCTATCATTTGGACTTGGAAGGAAGGGAGAGGGGGAGCACACTTTCACCCACCGACAACAACAAATTACATTTGTATAGCGCCTTTCACGTCAGGAGGACGTCCCGAGGTGATGGACAGTCAGAGATCACTAAAAGCTGTTTCTCTTCCATGAAACTCATTAAAGATACACAGTATGTTTTTCACACAGCGAGTTGTTGGGATCTGGACTCATTGCCGGAAAGGCTGGTGGAAGCCAATTCCATAACAACTTTCAAGACAGAAGTAGATAATTATTTGGGGAGAACAAGTTTGCAGCGCTATGGGGAGAGATTGGTGGAGTGGGATTGATCAGGGCTATGGGGAGAGCGCGGGGGAAAGGAGTTGATCAGGGCTATAATATAATAATAATAATAATCCTTGCATTTGATATAGCGCTTTTCACGTCGGGAGGACATCCCAAAGCGCTTCACAGAATATCCTGTAAAGTGAATTGACTGTATATTTGTGGGCGAATGCGGCAGCCAATTGCACACAGCAATGTCCCACAAACAGTCGTAGATTGAAAATGACCAATTTATTATTGTTTTATTTTGGAGGGATTATTATTAGGCTCTGTGTGGAGTAAGGAAACTTGCCCAAGGTTTCGCCCTGACCTGCCGGGAATTGAACTCAGGTCTCTCACTTGCTCTAACCACTGAGCTACAGGACTCCACTATGGGGAGAGCGCGGGGGAGTGGGATTGATCAGGGCTATGGGGAGAGAGAGGGGGGGGGTGGAGTTGATCAGGGCTATGGTGAGAGAGCGGGGAAGTGGGGTTGATCAGGGCTATGGGAGAGAACGGGGGAGTGGGGTTGATCGGGGCTATGGGGAGAGATCAGGGGAGAGGGGTTGATCAGGGCTATGGGGAGAGATCGACGGAGTGGGGTTGATCAGGGCTATGGGGAGAGAGCGGGGGAGTGGGGTTGATCAGGGCTATGGGGAGAGATCGGGGGAGTGGGGTTGATCAGGGCTATTGTTAGAAAATCCTAATAAGAGACACAGGCTTGAATGGATTATATTGGTTCTTTAATACTCAGAATCCCAATGGGTTAATACACTCGGTTAATTGCCCGCAGGCACGGCCATCGTCCCAACTATTTACTAGTTACGATCGTACCGGACACATAATTTCTGCGAGTACCACGGTCACCGTCCCAACTAATTACTAGTTAGGGTCATACTGGACTCATAAACACGTCAACTGCCGAGTGTATTAATTCAGAGTATCGTGCCGAATCCCAAATAGTTAGAAAATAAAATGAGCCAAATCTGTAAGGAAATAACGCTAAAGCAACTGAAGTCTAATTCCTTTAACCAGATATCTGACTGTTTTATTATTATTCGTTCGTTATTCCCCAATATCCCGATGGGTCAGACCAAAGGCCGGTACAATCAACAGATCTTATAACAAAACAATACCACCGTAGATATCTCGAGTTCAACACTGTGTCTTTCCAGCACACAAGCTTGATTCTTCGTGGTTTCAGTCTTCTTGCTGACAGCTTTCAATCTTCCATCTGATATCCTCAGTCTTAGTGTTTCCAGCTCTCAGTCTTCCATCTCCGTACCCTTGTCTCCACAGCCCAGGATGGCCCCATCTCCCGTCCCCTTGTCTCCGCGACCCGGGACAGCCCCATCTCCCGTACTCTTGTCTCCACAGCCAGGGATGGACCCATCTCCCGTATCCTTGTCTCCACGACCTGGGACGGCCCCATCTCCCGTACCCTTGTCTCCGCAGCCCGGGACGGCCCCATCTCCCGTACCCTTGTCTCCGCAGCCCGGGACGGCCCCATCTCCCGTACCCTTGTCTCCGCAGCCCGGGACGGCCCCATCTCCCGTACCCTTGTCTTCGCAGCCCGGGACGGCCCCATCTCCCGTATCCTTGTCTCCGCGACCCGGGACGGCCCCGTACACAAAGTTATCGGAACTCTTATACCGATGTTCGTCCAATCATGGTGCAGACATTAGATCACCCGGTCGAAATCATGCTGGATTCATGTGAACACCTCATGGGGTGTATGTACCTCACACACATACACATTGTCCTTAAGTGCCCTGTTATCTGATGCTTGCTATTTTGTTAGGTGGGATCATTAGTACATTCCTTTTAAGTGACTGGTTATTTCTTATCAGTATCCCGGGATGGTACCAAGGTCCTCTAGTTTAAGCAATTTGCTCATTAGCTGCTATTCTTGAGAGTTGCCTTTTGTTGCTCTTGAGTGTTAATCATGAGTGTCAGTCCAGTTGTCCTCCCACACTTAACTTAAAAGTTAACCCGTTCGCAACATCTATTATGATTCTAACATTAAATTCTAACACTATGGGGAGAGAGTGGGGGAGTGGGATTGATCAGGGCTATGGGGAGAGAGCGGGGGAGTGGGGTTGATCAGGGCTATGGGGAGAGAGTGGGGGAGTGGGGTTGATAAGGGCTATGGGGAGAGAGTGGGGGAGTGGGGTTGATAAGGGCTATGGGGAGAGAGTGGGGGAGTGGGGTTGATAAGGGCTATGGGGAGAGAACGCGGGAGTGGGATTGATTAGGGATTTAGGAAGAGCGCGGGGGAAAGGGGTTGATCAGGGCTATGGGGAGAGAGCGGGGGAGTGGGGTTGATCAGGGCTATGGGGAGAGAGTGGGGGAGTGGGGTTGATCAGGGCTATGGGGAGAGATCGCGGGAGTGGGGTTGTTCAGGGCTATGGGGAGAGAAGGGGTGAGTGGAGTTGATCAGGGCTATGGGGAGAGAGTGGGGGAGTGGGGTTGATCAGGGCTATGGGGAGAGATCGGGAGAGTGGGGTTGATCAGGGCTATGGGGAGAGCGAGCGAGTGGGATTGATGAGGGCTATGGGAAGAGAGCGGGGGAGTGGGGTTGATCAGGGCTATGGTAAGAGAGCGGGGATTGGGATTGATCAGGGCGATGGGGAGAGATTGGGGGAGTGGGGTTGATTTGGATAGTTGTTTTCAAAGAATCAGCACAGACACGATGGGCCGATTGACCTCCTTCTGTGCTGTATAATTCTGTTATGATATCTGCAACTTACAACACTTCCAGTTCAGCTGTAACACTGAGGAGTAGATCCAAAATCCAAACACATTTAGCCACCTCTGCCCCGTCCACAGCCACCCCCACATCACTCTCCCTCATGACCCAACCCCCACCCATCCCCCCTATATTCCTTCGACCCTATCTCTCCCTCCTCCCTCACCGTCGTCGTTCGCAAACTCAAACCCACCACCTGCTCCCTCGATCCCATTCCCATCTCTCTCCTCATCTCCTAGCTCCACCTTCTGGCCCCTCTCCTGTCCGGCGTCATCAACCTCTCCTTGTCCACTGGTTCAGTTCCCACCCCTCTAAAAACAGCCGTCATCACCCCCATCCTGAAAAAAACCTTCCCTGGACCCATCCCTCCTCTCCAGCTTCCGCTCCATCTCTAACCTCCCATTCCTCTCCAAGGTCCTGAAATGAGTCACCGTGTCCCAGCTCCACTCCTTTCTCTCTCGCCATTCCCTCTTTGAACCCCTCCAATCCGGCTTCCGCGCTGCCCACAACACGGAAACAGCCCTGGTCAAAGTCACTGATGACATTCTGAACATCTGTGATCATCTCTGCCTCCTTGTCCTCCTCGACCTCTCTGCCGCCTTCGACACTGTCGACCACTCCATCCTCATACACCACCTCTCCTCTTTACTTAATCTTCGCGGACCTGTCCTTGCCTGGTTTGATTCCTATCTCTCTCACCATCTCCACTTTGTTGCCTCTAACAGTTTCTCCTCCAGCCCCCGCACTGTCACGTTTGGCATCCCCCAGGGCTCTGTCCTTGTCTCCTCTTTAATATCTACATGCTCCCCCTTGGTGACATCATCCGCAGACACCACATCCAAGCCATGACCCGCTCTGCCTTCCCTCACCTCTGTAACATCGCCCGACTCCGCCACTACCTCACCCCTCCTCGCCCCGTCCTTAGCCTCCTTCAAGTCCTGCTTCAAAACCCTCCTCTTCGACCATGCCATTAGTCAACCCCTTCCCCTCCCCTCCCTTTTCCCCCACTGACCCCAGCTCGGGTCTGAAATGCTGTCACTGTCCAGCGTCTTGGGACGTCCTCCCAACGTGAAAAGTGCTGTACACATGTAATCTTCTTGTTGTTGTAGATAGAATGAAACTTTGCTGCATTCTCGAAAAATGCATTGCATGTCTTAACCCCCCTCCCCCCACTGTACCAGTCTTTTATGCTATATAATAATACTATTTATTCATTCCCAACTGGATTGAGATATTCAAGGATTTTCATCTCTGAGTTGGATGGAACTCAGATTCTGAGAAATATCTCTGGGTTATAAGTGAGGAATCAAAAGCCAGCTCACCACAACCCTAACCCTAACAGGCAGCCGGTGTGTAATGTGAACATTGTTCTGCTTTGTTTAACACTCAGCCCTGCAAGTTTCTATTCAGCAGCGCATGCTTGGGTTTTGAGTCATTTGTCACTGTCTGTCTGCACATAATCCGAGGGAGGGAGGGTGGGGGAGGCGGGGGAGGGATGCTGATTAATCTTATAAATATTAATATAACCCAAGAGGTTAATCTGATAATATTAACTACACTGCGGCTTTTACCTTTAACTTGTACTTCAGGGAATACACATTCATCTATTTATGTCCTCGTCACTCCAGGCAACATGGAAGATAATTTTTTAACTAATTCATTTTCACTAGAATATAAATTACAAGAACAAAAACACATTTACAACTAAGGACAACATTATCAGAATGGGCTGGTGAAACAACAGTGAGAAGAGGAAGCATACAACAGCCTTACACCTGATCCCTCAAAGGCAGCTTGGCCTAAAAAGAATTGTTGATGGTTTAAAACTTTTTTAATGTTTAATTCTTGTTTCTAGCTTAGGTTGCTGGCATCAATTTTGATTAATATTTATAATCCTACTTCTGTATTGCTCCTGGGGAGCCTCTGGAGATAACTTCTGAACTGGTCTCTGCATCATTTCATCCAAGATGTATTGTATGATGAAGATGATATTCCTATATTCCTTATCGTTACGCCCTCAAGCCCTTTAACTCACTCACACCCTAGTGCAAACCCGTTAACCAATCACACCGTCGTGGAAACCTTCAGTATCTGTGAATTGCTATCGCTCTGAAGAAGGTGAAAACAGAGTTTGGGGATTTCCTTTCCAGGTTTATTCCCTGTGTATAATCCACAGCTGCCGTGACATTCATAACTCAGCTTGATTCAATGACCCTGTCTGATTAACAGCAATAACTAGAAAGGAACCACTTGCATTTTTATATCACATTGAAACATCTCAAAGTACTTCACACTAATTATTATCATGTGTGGTGACGTATTGTATGGAAATGCGGTAGCCAGTTTGAGCATTGTAAGATTTCACAAATCATAACCAATTGAATGACCAATGCAGCTGGAGGATTGTTGACCAGGTCACTGGGATGTTGGGCTTGAAGTCCAAACATTTGGAACCAAAAGTGAGAGTGCTCCTAACTAAACCACCTGACATGACAAACTCTCCCGGCCACAGGCCCCACCTTTCTGTTCCTACCGCTCTGCATCTGGCCACACATTCTCCCGACTCACAGCCAAAGGGGACAGTGGCAGCTTGGATTAGGAACTGGCTGAGTGACAGAAAGCAGAGGGTGGTGGTTAATGGGTGTTTCTCGCAATGGAAGGAGGTGTGCAGCGGTGTCCCCCAGGGATCGGTATTGGGACCACTGCTCTTTCTAATATATATTAATGATCTCGACTTGGGCATAGGGAGCACTATTTCCAAATTTGCAGATGATACCAAGTTAGGTCGGGTAGTAAATAGTGAGGAGGACTGCAAACAAATGCAGGCAGACATACACAGAATGGTGGAATGGGCTGACATGTGGCAGATGGATTTCAATGTGGATAAGTGTGAGGTGATACACTTGGGTAGGAAAAATGATAGGAGGCAATATTGGTTTGGGAGCTCAATCTTAAAGGGGGTGAACGTACAGAGAGATCTGGGCGTTCAAGTAAGCGATTCATTAACGGTAGTGGGGCAGGTAGATAAGGCAGTAAAAAAGGCATTTGGTGTACTGAGCTTTATTAGTAGGGGCATAGAGTGTAAGAGTAAGGGTTATGGTTAATCTATACAAAACACTGGTTAGGCCTCAGCTGGAGTACTGCGTCCAGTTCTGGGCACCTTACCTCAGGAAGGATATTAAGGCACTGGAAAGGGTGCAGAGGAGATTCACGAGAATGATACCAGGAATGGAGAACCTTAGCTATGAGGACAGACTGGAGAAGTTAGGGCTTTTCCCATTAGAGCAGAGAAGGTTACGCGGGGACCTGATGGAGGTCTTCAAGATCATGAAAGGTTTCAACAGGCGAGATAGGGAAAAGCTGTTTCCACTGGTAGGTGTGTCTGTGACTCATGGTCACAGTCTTAAGATATTAACCAAAAGAAGCAGAGGAGAGGTGAGAAGAAATGTTTTCACTCAGCGAGTTGTTGGAATTTGGAATGATCCGCCCGAAAGGGCAGTGAAGTCCGATTCAATAACAGCTTTTAAGAGAGAACTGGATAGTATCTGGGGAAGACGGGTTTGCAGAGTTATGGGGAGAAAGCTGGTGATTGGGGTTAGTGAAAGTGACGCTCTGTCAAAGAGCCGGGACAGACTCGATGGGCCGAATGGCCTCCTTCTGTGCCGTAACATTCTATGAATCTATGAATTCTATGTACAATGATCCTAACGCCCCATTTTATATTTTGTGAAATTGTGAATTCATTCAAATTGTTCTTTCAAAATGTAACACATGTTACATTTAGCAAAACATTGCTCTCAGTGCAGGTTCAAGCCCCTAAAAAGGAAACCGGGAAATATACTATTATATTGCCAGTCAGCTAAAGCAAGAGATTATGATACTTATCACAAGTTAATATTCTATTCACATGTCATTTTGTGGAACAAAGCCTGTTTGTTAGTAATTATTATTGCAACAGTAATGAAAGTTGAATAATTTTCAATCCTGAAGTCTCATCTGCATGTTGTTGTAAATATTCTAATCCAACAACAACAAGATTACACTTGTCTAGTGCCTTTCACGTCGGAGGATGTCCGAAGGCACTGGACAGTGACAGGATTTCAGATCTGAGCTGGGGTCGGGGGGGGAGAAGGGAGGGGAGGGGTAGGGGGGTGACCGATGGCATGGTCGAAGAGGAGGGTCTTGAGCCGGGACTTGAAGGAGGCTAAGGAGGGGGTGAGATGGAGTGATTGGGGGATGGAATTCCAGAGGTTGGGGGCAGAATGAATGAAGGCTCTCCCGCCAATGGTGGGGCGGGTGGGTTGGGGGTCGTGGAGCAGGCCAGAGCTGGCTGAACGGAGGGAACAGACAAGTTGGTAGGGGGTTAGGAGGTCACAGAGGTAGGGTGGGGCGAGGCCATGGAGGGCTTTGTATGTGAGGACCAGGATCTTGAACTGGATCCTTTGAAGGATAGGGAGCCAATGGAGTCGGGTGAGAGTGGGGGAGATGGGGTCACAGAGTTTGGTGCGGGAGAGGACACGGACTGCAGAGTTCTGGATTATCTGCAGCTGTGGAGGGAGGAGTTGGGAGGCTGACACGCAGGGCATTTGCATAGTTGAGCCTGGAGGCGATGAAGGCATGAACAAGAGTTTCAGCGGCCTGAGGGGTGAGGTAGTGGCGGAGTTGGAGGTGAGGGAAGGCAGAGCGGGTCATGGCTTGGAGGTGGGGAAGAAAAGACAGTTGAGGGTAAAACAAGACACCTAGGATGGAGGATGGAGTGGTCGACAGTGTCGAAGGCAGCAGAGAGGTCAGGAGGACAAGGAGGCAGAGGGATCCCCCATCACAGACGTTCAGAATGTCATTAGTGACTTTGACCAGGGCTGTTTCCATGCTGTGGGCAGCACAGAAGCTGGATTGGAGGAGTTCAAAGAGGGAATGGTGAGAGAGAAAGGAGAGGAGCTGGGACACGACAACTTGTTCCAGGACCTTGGAGAGGAATGGGACGTTAGAGATGGGGCGGTAGCTGCAAAGTAGGGATGGGTCCAGGGAAGGTTTTTTCAAGATGGGGTGATGACGATTGTTTTTAGGGTGGTGGGAACTGAACCCGTGGCCAAGGAGAGGTTGATGACATCAGACAGTAGAGGGGCCAGAAGGTGGAGCTGCGAGATGAGGAGAGAGGTGGGAGCAGGTGGTAGGTTTGAGTTTGCGGACAGTCGAGGAGAGGGAGGAGGGAGAGATAGGGTCGAAGGAGTATAGGGGGGGATGGATGGGGTGTGGGTCATGAGGGAGAGGTGATGTGGTGGTGGCTGTGGATGGGGCAGAGGTGGCTGAACGTATCCCCTCAATTTTAGATTCAAGGATGTCCAGCATCTCCTCACAGTTGGAGTTTGAGGAGAGGATGGGTGAGGTACGGGAAGGTGGATGGAGGAGACGGTTTGTGGAGGAAAAGAGAAGCCAGGGGTTGTCCTTTGCCTCCAAGATAACCTTGGAGTAGAAGGAGGATTTGGCGGAGGCACGAGCGCAGTGGTAGGTCTTGTTGTGGTGAAGCCAAATCTGCCGATGGACCATTAGTTTGGATTTGGTCCAAAATGTGGCGCGTTCGGAAGCTCACACTTGTGCCTTGAGGGAATGGAGATGGCTGGTGTACGAGGGGGATTTACGAGAGTGTGGGGCAGTTTGGGAGGTGAGGGGGGTAAGGGAGTCCAGAATGGAGGAGAGGGAGTTGTGGAGAAAAGAAAGTGAGGAGGGGAGATCGGTTAGTGAGGGCCAGAGGTGTTGGAGTTCAGATGACTCCAGGGCAGTGGAGAGGGAGAGGGAGAATTTTTTTTCCAATGGATGGTATGCAATGGTGGAGGGTTGGGAAAGGGGAAGAGGTACTGAGGTGTTGAGGGAGATGAAGTGGTGGTCCGAGATGGCTTTATCGATGATGGTGATGTCCGAGACAGTGAGGCCCCGGGTGATCACCAGGTCAAGGGGGTGGCCACGGACGTGAGTGGGGGAGTGGATGAGGAGGGAGAGGTTGAGGGAAGAGAGGAAGGAGGAAAAGTCAGCAGAGGTAGAGCAGGAGGGGGTGAAGTGGAGGTCGAAGTCGCCTAAGATAAGGAGACGTTCAGAGCAGAGCGAGAGGGAAGATAGGAGGGTGGAGTTGTCCGAGAGGAAGGTGGGGGAAGGCTTGGGGGGACGGTAAACAAGGAGGATTTTGAGGGAAAGCCTGGTACTTACTTAAAGATACTGCTTGTAAAATTGTCTTAAGGAAAGCAAAATGAGGTGAATACAAATCTGATCCAAGATTTTTTGGTTTTCTGAGTTGAAATAAAATGGAATTTTTTAATTTTATTATTTTAAATAATAAATGAAAATGTCTTGAAATTAACCATTGCTCTCTGGGCCTATGATTCACTGTTCCTCAGCCTGAGACCTAATTATTGCTCTTGACTGAGCCTGGGTCATTCCTTAGCGCTTGCTTAGGGTCAGGAAATTCAAATCCTATGTTGAAACTTGAGCTCACAGTTGAAGCTCATTCCTGTGCAGTACTGGGGGGGGGGGGGGGGGGGGGGGGCGCAGAAGGGCCTACATTATCAGAGATGTTAAAGATCCCATTTGCCTGTTCAGTGGATGCTGAGGTTCCCACAGCACTATTCAAAAAGAGAAGGGAGTTTCTCCCCGTGTCCAGGCCAACATTCCTACAAATACATTGGCCATTCACTTTGAGGCTCTTTGTAGGACTTTGCTGCCGTGTTTCCTTACAAATGCAATCACTATAACAGCAATTTCCCTGTGAAGGGCTTTAAGTTGTTTCAACGTTAGAGACACTGTATCAAATAGAATCACTTTAACAGGTGTGACGTGGTATCACTTAGTACCTTTCCACTCCATACACAGTGTTCTTTGAGTAAGTACTTCAAATCTACACCCACAATGTCAAAGGAATCATGTGGGAAATTGGATGTACAGATAGGTGGTCCAAAAGCATCTTATCTGACATTATTACTGTACTCTGCACCTGCACCAATATCCACACATCAGGTGCACCTCAGCAACAGCACTGACAACTCACGAGTGTTTCACAATGTATCACAGTGACAGAAGGAGAATGCAGAGATTGAATGAAGACCAGACAGAAAGGGAGAAGCACAAACAACAACAACAACAACAAGATTCCATTTATAGAGCGCCTTTCACGTCAGGAGGACGTCCCAAGGCGCTGCACAGTTGGGTCATGACCCGAGCATTGGGGAAATGGTCAGGGTGAGGGGAGGGAAGGGAGGGAGCGAGGAGGGGGAAGAGAGTCGAGAGCGGAGCTGAAGGCACGGTCAAAGAGAAAGGTTTTGAGACCGGCCTTGAAGGAGGAAAGGGAGGAAGCGGCGAAGGCACTGGGGGATAGAGTTCCAGAGCCTCGGGGCTGAGAGGCTGAAAGCCCGGCCACCAATGGTAGGGCGATTGGGGCGGGGGATGTGGAGCAGACCGGAGCCGGAGGAACGGAGGGTACGGGCAGGTAGGTAGGGGGATAGTAGGTTGGAGAGGTAGGAGGGAGCGAGGCCGTGAATGGCCTTGTAGGTGAGGATGAGGATCTTGAAATCAATCCTCTGTGGGATGGGGAGCCAGTGGAGGCGAGCGAGGGTGGGAGTGATGTGGTCCCGAAGCCTGGTGCAGGACAGTACACGAGCTGCAGAGTTCTGAATGACCTGCAGTGTGGAGGGAGGTGGCGGGAAGGCCGGCGAGGAGAGAGTTCCCATAGTCCAGCCTTGAGGTGACAAAGGCGTGAACCAGGGTTTCAGCCGCGTGAGGGGTGAGGTAATGCCGTAGTCTGGCGATGTTCCGGAGGTGATGGAAGGCGTTGCCAGTTGTGGTGCGGATGTGAGGGAGAAAGGACAGCTCAGGGTCGAACAAAACGCCGAGGTTCCTGACTGGCTTTGAGAGGTGGAGAGTGCAGCCTTGGATGCTGATGGTGTCAGCGCCTGAGGTGCGGAGGCGCTGACGTGAGCCAATCAGGACGGCCTCGGTTTTTCGCACGTTGAGCTGAAGAAAGTTGTCTCTCCTCCAGGACTCGATGTCGGACAGGCAGCTGTCAGGACATCGGTGGTCGTGGAGTTGAGAGTAGAGGAGGAAAGGTAGAGTTGGGTGTCATCCGCATACATGTGGAAGTTAACTCCATGTCTGCGGATGATGTCACCACAGGGGGAGCATATAGAGGGTGAAGACGAGGGGACCGAGGACAGAGTCCTGAGGGACACCACATGAGACAGTACGGGGGGTGGAGGAGAAGCCATTCGTCGAGACAAAGTGAAGACGGTGAGAAAGGTACGACCTGAACCATTCAAGGACAGTGCCTTGAAGGTTGAGGTGGGAGGACAAGCGGTGGAGTAGGATAGCGTGGTCGACCGTATCGAATGCTGCCGATAGGTCGAGGAGGACGAGGAGACAGAGGGAGCCCTGGTCACAGATGGTCAGGATATCATTGGTGACCTTGACCAGGGCAGTTTCTGTGCTACGTGGAGTCCTGTAGCTCAGTGGTTAGAGCACTCGCTTTGCAAGCGAGAGACCTGAGTTCAATTCCAGGCAGAGGGCGAAACCTGGGGCAAGTTTCCTTACTCCACACGCCTAATAATAATCCCTCCAAAACCAAAACCAATAATAAATTGGTCATTTTCAATCTACGACTGTTTGTGGGACATTGCTGTGCGCAATTGGCTGCCGCGTTTGCCCACAAATATACAGTCAATTCACTTTACAGTGTGTTCTGTGAAGCGCTTTGGGACGTCCTCCCGACGTGAAAAGCGCTATATCAAATGCAAGGATTATTATTATTATTATTGACTGAAGGGGTTCGAAAAGTGAATGGGTGGAAAGGAAAGAGCGCAGTTGGGAGGCGACAACTCTTTCCAGGACCTTGGAGAGAAAGGGGAGGTTGGAGATGGGCCGGTAGCTTGATAGCTGCGACGCATCAAGGGAGGGTTTTTTCAGGGTGGGCGTGATGGTGGCAGTTTTTAAGGGAATGGGGACAGAGCCAGAGGAGAGGGACAGGTTGATGATGTCGGTGATATGTGGGGCAAGAAAGTGGAGCTGGGAGATAAGGAGTGGAGTGGGGATGGGGTCAAGGGAGCAGGTGGTTGGTTTTAGGGATAGGATGAGTTTAGTGACAGAGGGTGGGGAAACGGGTACAAAAGTGAGTAGGGGAGGATGGGTAGCAGTTGGAGTATAGGATCGACAGACTGACAAGAGACAGCAATACAGAGACATGGATATACAGGAATACAGAGAAAGGAATACTGGCAGACAGAAGTGAAGAAAGAATGACTGGCAAATGGCAAATAATGAGACAACAATTGAAAGAGACAACGGAGGAGAGATAGATAGAGAGAAATATATACACTTGAACTGCTAATGTATTGCAGTGGACAATGCAGTAACTGGCTGTGAATGTGTTTGCTCCACAGAAGCCTCAGACAGATGGTTTGAGCTTGTTCAACCTCCTCTACACTTTCTAAACATGAGAGTTCAACATCACATCTCACCATCTGCTGTAAACATGTCAGGGTGACTGTAGACCAGAAGAGTACAACAGGCATCAATCAGCAGCTACACATTCTGCTACATGTGGCCTTGAAATAAATAAAGTGCATCCTGAACACTGCAGATTCAGTGAGCACCTAGATCTCTGTAAAACAGGCTACAATAATACATGGTAAAACACTAGTTTTTGTGAATGCAATATCATGGAATTTAACTGCAAGTATTTGTAAATATTAATTAGAATCTTACAACTATAGCACAGATCATTCGGTCACAGTTCCTGCTCTCTAATTCTCTAATAAAACCTTTGATTCTGCATGGAGTCCTGTAGTTCAGTGATTAGAGCACTCGCCTCACAAGCGAGAGATCTGAGTTTGATTCCCAGCCGGACGAAACCTTGGGCAAGTTTCCTTATTTCACACGCCTGATAATAATCCCTCAAGAAAAAAACAATAATAAATTTGTCACTTCAATCCACTACTGTTTGTGCGACTCTGCTGTGCACAATTGGCTGCCGCGTTTCACCCACAAAACATACAGTCAATTCACTTTAAGAACATAAGAACATAAGAATTAGGAGCAGGAGTCGGCCATTCAGCCACTCAAGCCTGTGCCCCGCCATTCGATAAGATCACGGTTGATGTTCTGACCTAACTCTAATTACCTGCCCTATCCCCATATCACCTAATCCCTCTATTTTTNAAAAATCTCTCAGTCTCAGCCTTGAAGATGTTTGAGGACTGACATCTACAGCCCTTCTGGGGGAGTGGATTCCATAAAGTCACTGCCCTCTGAGTGAAGAAATGTTTCCTTAACTCTGTTCCAAAAGGCTGACCCTTAATTTTCAGATTGTGACCCCGGTTATAGATTCTCCCACCGGGGAAACAGACCCTCAGTGACTACTTTATCAGCCCTTTAAGAATCTTATATGTTTCAATAAGATCTCCCCTAATTCTTCTGCACTCTATAGAGAATACAGTCCTCGTTTATTCAGCCTATCCTCATAGGTCAGTCCCCTCATCCCAGGCACTAACCGAGTGAATCTATTGCAAGTTACCTCCAATTCCATGCGCTTTTGTTTTTGCTAATAACCTCTTGCCTTCTGAAAGTCCATGTAGGCAACATCCATAGACACTCTCTTACCCACTATGTTAGTGATCTCCTCACAAAGTTCAATTAGATTTGTCAGACATGACCTACCCTCACAAATCCTTCCTGACTCTCTTTGATTCGCTCATACTTGTCCAAGTGCTCAGTCACTCTGACCCTGATGAGAGATTCCAGTATCTTCCCCACAACTGAAGTGAAGCTGATAGGCCTGTAGTTACCCGGTTTCTCCCTCCTTCCCTTCTTAAATAATAGTGACATTTGCAATTCTTCAATCCAAGGGCACAATTCCTGAATATAGAGCTTTGGAAAATTATGACTAACACATCTGCAATTTCCTTCCTGGAGATTTGTCTATCTTTAGTTCCGTTATTTTCTTCATTACTGATTTTTAATTCATACGAAATCCATTTAGGACTTCTCTTTGGCTTATTTTTAGGTTCCCTTATACCGCTCGTATTTTGTCCTCTTCCTCTAATGTGAAAATGGAAGCAAAATATTCATTCAACAAGTCTGTTATTTTCTTATTGTCCATTATAGTCTCATCTACATCTGCCTTTAATGGGCCCACATTTCCCTTTACCATTCTGTTTCTCTTAATATATTTATAAAAACTTTTACTGTTGCCTTTGATATCCCTTGCAAGTTTTTTCTCAAATTCCTTTTTTGCACCTCTTATTATTTTCTTTGTATCTTTGTTGTTTTTTATAAATCTCCCAGCGCCCTGGATTTCAACTTTTTCTTGCATTATTGTCAGGCTTTTCTTTTAGTTTGATAATGCCGCTTACCTCATTTGTCGACCATGGTTGTTGAACTCCACGAGTGGAGCTTTTATGTTCTAGGGGTATGTATTGGTTTTGTATTCATAGAATCATAGAATTATACAGCACAGAAGGCCCACTGTGTCTGTGCCGGCTCTTTGAAAAGAGCTTCCAATTCAACCCCACTCCCCCGCTCTCTCCCCATAGCTCTGCAAACTTGTCCTCCCCAAACAATTATCTACTTCTCTCTTAAAAATTGTTATCGAATCGGCTTCCACCAGCCTTTCAGGCAATGCATTCCAGATCCCAACAACTCGTATTGAACCAAATTCTTCTTTGAATACTTCCCACTGTATGTCTGTATGGGTTTACCCACTAACAGTTCAGCCCAGTTTACCATAGTTAATTTATTTCTCATCCCTTCAAAGTTTGCCTGGCTTAAATTTAAAATCTTGGTTTGCAACTCTCTCTTCCCCCTCTCCAACCTTATATCAATTTCAACCTTATTATGGTCACAAGTCGCAAGATGTTCCCTTACTGCCAGATTATTAATTATTCTGGTTTGTTCCTCATCACCAAATCTAATATGGCATGTTCCCTTGTTGGTTCCGTTTTAACATATTGTTCCAGAAAACTATCCTGAATACATTTGTTTACATTTGTTGCCTTGCCAACTTGAGCTATTCTGCTTCTCACAGTCTATGTGAAAATTAAAATCTCCCATTATAACCACATTGCTTTTGTTACATGCTTCCATGATCTCTGTATTTATACATCCCCCACTACATCACTACGATCTGGAGGTCTGTAGACAGCCCCCACCAGAGTCTTGCCTTCTTTGCTGTTCTTTAATTTGACCTGGCCTGATTACCTTTATTGAAATCCTTTCTTTCTGCTGCTATAATTGTGCCGTTTGCTACTCCTCCTCCTTTCCCAATGTCCCTGTCCTTTCTGTCCTTATAGCCTGGAATATTTAGCTCCCAGACCTGCCCAGCTTGTAGCCAGGTCTCTGTAATGGCTACTATATCATAATCTTTGAGCTGAATTTGTGCTTCTAACTCACTTCTTTTATTTCTTCTGGTATGTCCATTCATGTACAAAACACTTACTCTGGTAAACTGCTTCACCTTTTCATATGCCCTGACAGTGTTTATCTCACACTTTTTGAGTTTACTTCCTACAAGTCCTGTAGCTCAGTGGTTAGAGCATTCGCTTTGCAAGTGAGAGACCTGAGTTCAATCCCCGGCAGAGGGCGAAACCTTGGGCAAGTTTCCTTACTCCACACAGAGCCTAATAATAATCCCTCCAAAACCAAAAACAATAATAAATTGGTCATTTTCAATCTACGACTGTTTGTGGGACATTGCTGTGCGCAATTGGCTGCTGCGTTCGCCCACAAATATACAGTCAATTCACTTTACAGTATATTCTGTGAAGCACTTTGGGATGTCCTCCCGACGTGAAAAGCGCTATATCAAATGCAAGGATTATTATTATTATTATTACAACCTTTTTTCTTCTCTGATATGTTTTCTTCATCACTTTTTGTATTTGAACTTTGCTCTTATCCCTTCTTATTCTTATCTTTAATTTACTGTTATGTCTACCTGAACCCTCCCCCCTTTACTGGTTTAAAGCCCTTTCTACAGTCCTATTTATCCTTTCAGCAAGGACCTTGGTCCCAGCCTGGACCAGGTATAGCACATCCCAGCAATACAGCTCCCTCCTGTCCCAGTACTGGTGCCAGTATCTCAAGCATAAAGTTGATAATCTGGTTCTTTGTACAGTCTCTCCCTAACCCACATATAAGAACATAAGAACATAAGAATTAGGAGCAGATGAGGCCATTCAGCCCCTCGAGCCTGTGCCCCTCCATTCGATAAGATCATGGCTGATGTTCAGACCTAACTCTAATTACCTGCCCTATCCCCATATCCCCTAATCCCTCTATTTTTTAAAAATCTCTCAGTCTCAGCCTTGAAGATGTTCGAGGACTGACATCTACAGCCCTTCTGGTGGAGTGGATTCCATAAAGTCACTGCCCTCTGAATGAAGAAATGTTTCCTCAACTCTGTTCCAAAAGGCTGACCCTTACTTTTCAGACTGTGACCCCTGGTTAGAGATTCTCCTACCGGGGAAACAGACCCTCAGTGACTACTTTATCAGCCCTTTAAGAATCTTATATGTTTCAATAAGATCTCCCCTAATTCTTCTGTACGCTATAGAGAATACAGCCCCAGTTTATTCAGCCTCTCCTCATAGGTCATTGATGTAAATTGTAAATAGCTGAGGCCCGAGCACTGATCCTTGTGGCACTCCACTAGTCACATCCTGCCAATTCGAGAAAGACCTGTTTATCCCTACTCTCTGTTTTCTACCCGTTAGCCACGCTTCAATCCATGCTGATATGCTCCCATTAATCCCATAACCTTGAGCAAGAGCCTTTGGTGTCGCACTTTGTCAAATGCCTTTTTCAAATCTAAATATACTACATCTACTGGTTTCCCCCTATCTAACCTATTAGATACATCTTCAAAAAACTCTAAAAGATTAGTTAAGCATGACTTCCCTTTTGTAAAGCCATGTTGACTGCCTAATCTTGTTATGGTCTTCCAGGAATCCCATAACGACATCTTTAATTAAGGACTCAAGAATTTTCCCTCCCACTGATGTCAGACTAACTGGTCTATAGTTCCCCATCTTCTCTCTCCCACCCTTCTTAAATAGTGGTGTTACGTTTGCAATCTTCCAATCAATGGGAACCGTTCCAGAATCCAGAGAATTTTGGAAGATCAAAGACAAGCCATCCACTATCTCATTATCTCTTTTAAAACCGTAGGATGGATGTAGCCCAACAAGTCCAGGGGATGTATCAGTTTTAAGACCTGACAATTTACCTAAAACCATTTCTTTATTAATGAGGAGCAGAGAAAGTTAAGAGGAGACTTAATAGAGATTTTCAAAATTATGAGGGGATTCGATAGGGTGACCAAGGAGAAACTATTCCCACTGGCGGGTGGGTCGGTAACCCGAGGACATTGATTTAAAATAGTTGTTAAAAGAGGGGAGGTGAGGAGAATTTTTTTCACACAGCGAGTTATTTGGATCTGGAATGTATTGCCTGAAAGATCCTCACCCTTGTCTTCAAATCCATCCACTCCTCTACAACCCCCGACCTCTCTGACGTCCTCTCTCCTCAAAACAGCACTCGTTGCCTTTGCTCCACAGGGTCTAGCCTCCTCCTCATCCGCTGAGTCCTCTGCTCCATCCTCGGCGACCGTGACTTCAGCCACTATGCCCCAAGGCCCTTCCTCACTCCCTTTGCCTCGCTCCCTCCCTTCCTATTTTCAGGTCTCTGCTGAAGACCTTTCTTTTTGACCGCGCCTTTGATCACTTCCTCCCCCTCCCCCTGGCTCGGCCCCGGGATCCGTTACTGTGAAGCGCTCTGAGACGCCGTCCGGCGTGGAGGGCGCTATATAAATCCAAGTTGTTGTTTTGTTGTGGTGGTGGTGGTGGAAGCCGATTCGATAAGAACTTTTAAAAGAGAAGTAGATAATTATTTGGGGTGGACAAGTTTGCGGGGCTATGGGGAGAGAGCGGGGGAGTGGGGTTGTTCAGGGCTATGAGGAGAGAATGGGGGAGTGGGGTTGATCAGGGCTATGGGGAGAGAGCGGGGGAGTGGGGTTGATCAGGGCTATGGGGAGAGAGCGGGGGAGTGGGGTTGATTTGAAAGCTCTTTTCAAAGAGCCGACACAGACACTGTAATAATAATAATAATCCTGGCATTTGAAATAGTGCTTTTCACGTCTTCTCGACATCTCAAAACGCTTCACAGAATATACTGTAAAGTGAATTGACTATATATTTGTGGGCGAAACGCGGCAGCCAATTGCGCACAGCAGCGTCACACAAACAGTCATGGATTGAAAATGACCAATTTTTTTTTGTTTTGGAGGGATTATTATTAGGTGTGTGGAGTAAGAAAACTTGCCCAAGGTTTCGCCCTCTGCCTGGAATTGAACCCAGTTGTCTCGCTTGCAAGGCGAGTGCTCTAACCACTGAGCTACAGGACTCCAATGGGCTGAATGGCCTCCTGCGCTGTATTCTATGATTCTATGATGAGGTCGTGATTCACTGCTGTTTGTAAGCATTAGCTCAGACCAAAGCTCTGTGTATCTCGAGCAAAGCAGAAAGCCATTGGCAAATCAAAATCAAAACAACAACAACAACAAGATTCCATTTATAGAGCACCTTTCACGTCGGGAGGACGTCCCAAGGCGCTGGACAGTTGGATCAGGACCCGAGCAGGGAGTGGAATGGTCAGGGGGAGGGAAGGGAGGCAGCGAGGAGGGGGTAGAGAGTTGAGAGGGGAGCTGAAGGCACGGTCAAAGAGAAAGGTCTTGAGACCGGCCTTGAAGGAGGAAAGGGAGGAAGCGGCGAAGGCACTGGGGGATAGAGTTCCAGAGCTTCGGGGCTGAGAGGCTGAAGGCCCGGCCACCGATGGTAGGGCGGTTGGGACCTGGGATGTGGAGCAGACCGGAGCCAGAGGAACGGAGGGTATGGGCAGGTAAGTAGGGGGATAGTAGGTCAGAGAGATAGGAGGGAGCGAGGTCGTGAGTGGCCTTGTAGGCGAATCTTGAATTCGAATATCAAAATCAAAGAAAATTCATCATAGTTGAGTTGGCGAGGGTGGGGGTGATGGGGTCACAGAGCCTGGTGTAGGAGAGGACATGAGCTGTAGATTTCTGGATGATCTGGAGCCTGTGGAGAGAAGAGTTGGGAAGGCCGACAAGCAGGGATTTGGCATAGTTGGCATAGTCGAATGGGATTTGTTGACGAGTGGATTAGATACCGTCTTTTCATTTGGGTTCAAACCAATTCCATGTTCATGCAGGCAACTTGGCAATTTGTCACATCTGTCACTTGTATAGTCTGTAATAATATAATTACAGAAGCCTGTGATTTCTAATGATCTTAACCTTAAAACATGGTCTACATTTACGATTCTGTAGAATTATGTAAAATTCTTAAATTTAGTCTTAATATATAATGATAGAGTAATCATAACAATCCTTGCATTTGATAAGCACCTTATCATGCCCTTGAGATGTCTCAAAACGCTTTACAGCGTATATTGTAAAGTGGAGTGGGCAAATTTTGAAACTGGTTTTCTTTTAAAGAACTATAAACCAGTTAGTCTGACATCAGTGGGAGGGAAAATTCTTGAGTCCTGAATTAAAGATGTCGTTATAGGATTCCTGGAAGACCAAAACAAAATTAGGCAGTCAACATGGAAACAAAAGGGAAGTCATGCTTAACTTATCTTTTAGAGTTTTTTGAAGATGTATCTAACAGGTTAGATAGGGGGAAACCAGTAGATGTAGTATATTTAGATTTGAAAAAGGCATTTGACAAAGTGCCACACAAAAGCCTATTGCACACCTGGGATAAGGCCCACGGGATTAATGGGAACATATTAGCACGGATTGAAGAGTAGCTAACGGGTAGAAAACAGAGAGTAGGGATAAACGGGTCCTTCTCGAATTGGCAGGATGTGACTAGTGGAGTGTCACAAGGATCAGTGCTTGGGCCTCAGCTATTTACAATTTACATCAATTTTTTTTTAGATTCATAGATCCATAGAATATTACGGCACAGAAGGAGGCCATTCGGCCCATCGAGTCTGTGCCGGCTCTTTGACAAAACAAGTCACTTTCACTAACCCCAATCACCGGCTTTCTCCCCATAACCCTGCAAACCCGTCTTCCCCAGATACCTATCCAGTTCTCTCTTAAAAGCTGTTATCGAATTGGACTTCACTGCCCTTTCGGGCGGATCATTCCAAATTCCAACAACTCACTGAGTGAAAACATTTCTTCTAACCTCCTCTCTGCTTCTTTTGGTAGATATCTTAAGACTGTGACCACGGGTCACAGACACACCTACCAG
Source organism: Callorhinchus milii (assembly GCF_018977255.1). Lineage (NCBI taxonomy): Eukaryota > Metazoa > Chordata > Chondrichthyes > Chimaeriformes > Callorhinchidae > Callorhinchus > Callorhinchus milii. Next base: position 8,224,515 of record NW_024704766.1, on the reverse strand, counting down.
CGGAAACAGCTTTTCCCTATCTCGCCTGTCGAAACCTTTCATGATCTTGAAGACCTCCATCAGATCCCCGCGTAACCTTCTCTGCTCTAATAGGAAAAGTCCTAACTTCTCCAGTCTGTCCTCATAGCTAAGGTTCCCCATTCCTGGTATCATTCTCGTGAATCTCCTCTGCACCCTTTCCAGTGCCTTAATATCCTTTCTGAGGTAAGGTGCCCAGAACTGGACGCAGTACTCCAGCTGAGGCCTAACCAGTGTTTTGTATAGATCAACCATAACCCCTACTCTTATACTCTGTGCCCCTACTAATAAAGCTCAGTACACCAAATGCCTTTTTTACTGCCCTATCTACCTGCCCCACTACCTTTAATGATTCGCTTACTTGAACACCCAGATCTCTCTGTACGTTCACCCCCCTTAAGATTGAGCTCCCAAGTCTATATTGCCTCCTATCATTTTTCCTACCTAAGTTATCATCTCACACTTATCCACATTGAAATCCATCTGCCACATGTCAGCCCATTCCACCATTCTGTGTATGTCTGCCTGCAGTTGGTTGCAGTCCTCCTCACTATTTACTACCCGACCTAACTTGGTATCATCTGCAAACTTGGAAATAGTGCTCTCTATGCCCAAGTCCAGATCATTAATATATATTAGAAAGAGCAGTGGTCCCAATACCGATCCTTGGGGGACACCGCTGCACACCTCCTTCCATTTCAAGAAACTTTTTGAAGATGTATCTAACAGGTTAGATAGGGAGGAACCAGTAGATGTAGTATATTTAGATTTTAAAAAGGCATTTGACAAAGTGCCACACAAAAGGCTATTGCTCAAGGTTAAGGCCCACGGGATTAATGGGAACATATTAGCACGGATTGAGGAGTGGCTAACGGATAGAAAACAGAGAGTAGGGATAAACAGGTCCTTCTCGAATTGGCAGGATGTGACTAGTGGAGTGCCACAAGGATCAGTGCTCGGGCCTCAGCTATTTACCATTTACATCAATGATCCAGACGAGGACATTGAATGTAACGTATCTAAATTCGCGGATAACAATAAACTCGGTGGGAGAGTGAGCTCTGAGGATGATGCAAAAAGATTGCAACGGGATATAGATAGGCGAGGAGAGTGGGGAGTAGGTGGCCAATGGAATTTAATGTGGGGAAGTGTGAAGTTATTCACCTAGGTAGAAAAAATAGAAAAACAGATTATTTTCTAGAGGGGGAGAGATTAGATAGTGTGAGTGTTCAGAGGGATTTGGGTGTCCTTGTACACCAGTCTCAAAAAGTTAGTTTGCAGGTGCAGCAGCAACTGAGAAGGCATATTAGCGTTCATTGCAAAAGGTTTAGAGTAAAGAGTAGGGAAGTCTCGCTGCAGCTGTATAGGGCCTTGGTGAGACCGCACCGAGAGTATTGTGTGCAGTGTTGGTCTCCTTATTTATAAAAGGACGTATTTGCCCTCGAGGGGCTGCAGCGTAGATTCACTCGGTTAGTGCCTGGGATGAGGGGACTGACCTATGAGGAGAGGCTGAATAAACGAGGACTGTATTCTCTATAGAGTACAGAAGAATTAGGGGAGAACTTATTGAAACATATAAGATTCTTAAAGAGCTGATAAAGTAGACATTGAGGGTCTGTTTCCCCGGTGGGAGAATCTCTAACCAGGGGTCACAGTCTGAAAATTAAGGGTCAGCCTTTTAGAACAGAGTTGAGGAAACATTTCTTCGCTCAGAGGGCAGTGACTTTATGGAATCCACTCCCCCAGAAGGGCTGTAGATGTCAGTCCTCGAACATTTTAAAGGCTGAGACTAATAGATTTTTNAAAAATAGAGGGATTAGGGGATATGGGGATAGGGCAGGTAATTAGAGTTTAGTCTGAAGATCAGTCATGATCTTATCGAATGGCGGGGCACAGGCTCGAGAGGCCAAATGGCCTACTCCTGCTCCTAATTCTTATGTTCTTATGTTCTTAACTACGGTGACAGTGCCACACAGCAAATTCCTGGGGTCACTGAGCAAGTCCAGGACATTTCCCCCTCCTCTAGTGCAGAGCAACAACAATAACCTCCTACCCCAGGGGAACTCAATCTTCTAATGGCTGGTAGAATTCTCCAGAGGAACAAGACTTCACTTCACATTTTCAGGTAGTTTGGGCAGATTCTGTGCAGGCGATCTAGAAAAATCCTAATTCTGCATTTGAAAAACTTCTTCAAAGAGCTTTGGGCAGACCACAGGTTCCATCCAGTATGATGGCTGTGCTGTAATTGCCTCTTTTGTAGAGATGACGATGTGATCTATTCCTGGAACAGGTTCACTTATGAATATTGATAAAGTAGTTGCAAAAGCACATTGATTGCTTGCTTCCTGAACAGCTGTCACTAGCTGAGATAGATCTCATGGCTCAGCAACAACTCTCTCTAATCTGCTGTGACCAGATTTCACTGGAGCTACTGTGCGGCTCGAAGGTAACGACACAAGAGGCTGAGAATCAGATTACTGAGGAAAATGATTAACAAGTTTTATCAAATACAAGGAATGAATTATGACGGATTATAATAAAGACACAAATAACAATGCAAAGTTGATGAATTGGGACAGAGCAGCTTTATTAATTATGATAAAATGGTGAAACTTTGCAGGCTTTGTCCATTGTTTTCATGTATTTCCCCTTCATGTTGCCTGTGCCTCTGTTTACAGTTGAGTGAAAAAGGAAGTCCAGGGGAAATTAGCAAGAAAGTAGTACAATCAGATTGTACATTCAGTGAATAAAGGGCACTGTTTATAACTCAAATGTAGAATGCGTTGCTATTCATTTCACTGTTTTCCTCGGCCATCTGCCCCTATCTCACAAGCTCTTCCAACAGATCTTGTACTAACATTACAGCTATCCCAATGTGATAGCAGTCAAGGGGAAGGAGGAATGGCAATGTAAGGAAGGGAGTCTTGCCTTAAGAGCTGATGGCTCTAGTTTCCCCTACGGTATAATTAGCTGTTTGACCTCACCAATAAATTAAGCTCTGTTGAAATTGAAAAATCTCCAGCTGTAGCTGCAGATCTCACTTCTTACATCTCATTTCCAACACTTGTAACTCAGTGGTTAGAGCACTCGCCTCAAAAGTGAGAGGACCTGGGTTCAATCCCCAGGCAGGATGAAACGTTGGGCAAGTTTCCTTATTGCACATGCCACTGTTTACCTAGCAGTAAGAAGCAATGGTTGTTAGTCGATTGGCAGATCGATTTCTGGGGGATAATAAACTATTCAAAATTTTAAAAAATAATAATAATTTGGTCACTCAATCCACAACTGTTTGTGGGACGCTGCTGTGCGCAATTGGCTGCCGCGTTTTGCCCACAAATATACGGTCACTTTACAGTATATTCTGTGAAGCGCTTTGCGATGTCTCAAAGACGTGATAAGGCACTACATCAAATGCAAGGATTATTATTATAACAGTTAATATTTGTTCTGTTAAAAAAAAACTGGCTGATGAAAATTTGACAATGGTGACCACTCCAACACTGCGTAAACAGCATTTCAGTTCTTGCTTACCTTTAACTTTGGAAACTGAGCTGGAGGTCACATTTGACTGGAGTCACTGACATGCTGCTAATTACACAGAGAGCTTTTCTGGCAGCATTATCACATCTCAAGGTCACCGAGCACCCTGGGCAAACAAAGAAGATTGAGGTTATCGAACATGACAGTTCCTTTTGACCGTACAATGAACAAGCCTGTCTGCAGTATCAGGCCAGTCTGTCAAGGCCTCCCATTCATTTGCTGTGTTTTTTTGACGAGCATCAATCATAATAATAATAATAATAATAATCCTTGCATTTGATATAGCGCTTTTCATGTCAGGAGGACATCCCAAAGCGCTTCACAGAACACACTGTATAGTGAATTGACTGTATATTTGTGGGCGAACGCGGCAGCCAATTACGCACAGCAATGTCCCACAAACAGTCGTAGATTGAAAATGACTAATTTATTATTGTTTTTGGTTTTGGAGGGATTATTATTAATCTATTAATAATTATTAATTCATACTATCCCAACATAGAACATATTGACATCAGTCACAGCTACCTCTTTGTGCTAAAGTGCAATACACCAGGCAAGGTAATATCTTGGAGCAGTTTATAAGAAAGTGAATGATCTGAGCAGGGAAAGGTAGTCAGAGGCCCATGCTTTGAGGCAACACTTCAGACAGGAACAGAGCAGAGTTCAGACGGAGAGAGTTCCAGAGGCAAAAGTCATAGGATCTGAAGTCTTGGGCAACAATGATGGCATAGAGGGACTCACAGCAAACCCGAGTTACCAGAAGGGGTGGGCAGAGGATTGGAGAGATGAGGAGATGTCGGGTGTGGAGATATTTTTAGGTGAGGAAATTACAGACTAAAGATCAAACCTGCAACCTTTAGTTTCATATTTTATGCAATGTTATATCAAGAGCAGATACACAGTCAGTAATGCTGCTTATTAAACTATTGCTTCATGGCAAAGCTGTTCCATCAACTCTAAACTGAGTGTTTAATCCTAACTTGTTTTAGAACTAGGAAGAAACAAGTTGTTTAATGGATTCTTTCTCACACCAACCCCTGATCTAGGCATCAATACTTAAAAGTTCCTCCATTAACCTTTCAAAGCTGTAGAATTCTGCAAAATGGAGCTAAAGTTCCACTGCAAACTGGTCACCTAAACTGACAGGATCCAGCCCCCACCCAGGCCCCATGGTCTCACAGACAACATCTTAATAAAAAGGGTAAATTCCTTTCTCTTTGGGAAGGGATAAGGATAAATATTCTTTTTGTGCTCAGACCCAACACAGGATTCATGTTACCACATCAAACAGGTTTTCATGAAATTTCAATATTGTGTCTTGCACCCTCAGGCAGTGAGAAATATTGCTTCCATTCCTCTGCACTGCATTGTGGCTGGTGGCAAGGTTGAGGAGGTGGGAACCATCCAAGTGTCTGCAATGTGCAGCGAGCGCACAATACCAGGCCTGTCATCTGTACCCAGTCGAGTTGGCAAGGCAGTCTGGCCCAACAGACAGCTCGCCTCAGAACTACACATTCGAATGCAATAACAAGCATCAGAGCTGCCCTGGACAGTAATGTTCGTCAGGAGCCTGAAGCAGATTTTCTGGAATTGCATAAGATAAACAAAGCCAGCTGCTGCCAAAATTCATCAAACTCGTCTCACTGGATCCCGAGGTTAATCCCTCCCATCAGTGACTCAACAGCAGAGCAAGAGAAAGGCAGAGAGTCACAGAGAGAGGAACTGAGAGGAAAGAAGGAAGCAGAACAGAAATAGGAGAATACAAACAAGGGGCATTAGCTCAAAGCCTATTTGCCACCGATGGCCTCCTCTCCTGACACCAGCAACAGGCCCAGTGAACATCTCCATTCTTCAGTCACACGAGATGGCAGAATGGACTCAGGCAACTCAGAGGTGACTGCTGTACAGCTGACAGATTGCTGAAGGACACTGAGTTAAACTAACTGTGACAATCCTAGCCTGACTGATGGGAGAGGGCCCTGTGCAGAACTAATATTTGTGACTCAAAACATTGAATATAAAAATGTGGAATTTGATGGGAATAGGAAATCAAAATTAATCTAGTCTCTTGTGATATTTATACTTTGTCAGTGGCTCCTGGACAGGAAGATATCATGTTTTATAAGTCGTGGGTTATCACAGGAAGCCTTAGCAACAAACAACTGGAATGATAGCCTCTCACCATCTCGGAGGATCTGTCAGTACTCATTTACCTCTGCACACACCCGTTGGGAGGACGTCTCAAAGTGCTTCACAGGATTTACTATATTTTCTATATTGTCAAATCAGTTGAGTTCAAATACCCAGGAGTCATACTGACGTTGTGTAGTGCTCTGACTGGACCACATTTAAGAGGACTGCATACAGTTATGGTCACTGAAACACAACAACAACAACAAGATTCCATTTATAAAGCGCCTTTCACGTCAGGAGGACGTCCCAAGGCGCTGTACAGTTGGGTCAGGACCCGAGCATTGGGGGGAAATGGTCAGGGTGAGGGGAGGGAAGGGAGGGAGCGAGGAGGGGGAAGAGAGCCGAGAGGGGAGCTGAAAGCAGCTGCCCTGACCCTAGACTGCAGTGTGGAGGACAGCAACAAGGATTATCAATCCCCAGCGCTACTGGGGCATCAGGCTGCACTGTCAGTTCAAAGTTTCGGATGCGAGTCTCAAAACAAAACCTTCTGACCCAAAGTGAGAGTGCTACCAACTGAGCCAAGCTGACATGTTGTTTTATAAAGATAACATCTTGATGTGGGCAGATCTGTGTCTGTGTATTTCCCAAAAAGACTCCCACATGTAGCACAGCTAACCCAGAGAGAGCAGAGGGAAATCCAGGGAATGATCTGAAAATGGTAGCAAAACCTTAGATTTCAATCAATCAACAACAGCAACAACCTGAACTTATATAGGACCCTCCACGCAGGGTAGCTTCTCAGAGGACTTAACAGTGGCGGAGCCTAATTCTGAGCTAGGGATAGGGGAGAGGTGGCAGTAAGCATGGTTGAAGAGGAAAGTTTTCAGGCAGGACTTGAAAGAGGGGAGAGGGGCAAGGTGGAGGGACTGAGGGAGAGTGTTCCAGAGTTTTGGGGTGTAGTGGCTGAAAGCGCGAACTCCAAGGGTGGAGCAGAAGGTGCAAGGGATGAGCAGGAGATCAATCAACGCAAGCCATAAGATTCCTTGCCTCTCTGTCACGTGGTTTGCTTACAGCCCATCACTATCAAATACATTAATCACCATTCTTTTCTGTATTGCAGGGTATACTCACTCTGTTCAAATAGAACATACAGAAATCAGTAAAATATTGATCAACAACAACAACCAAGAACCAAGACTGTAGGTTTCTTTTGCTTTGAAATAACCTCATGTATCAATAAAAATGGTTTCTGAAAACATCTAGACATTTATTTCCAAATCCACTGAGAACATCAATAATGTAAGATCCTCAGCATGTCCAGCTGTCACTACAGGACGTGGATAATTTTGGTGATTGGCGCAGAGGGAGCGCCCAGCTGGACTCTGGTCAATTCAGAACCGTGCAGCAGCACAGGCCCAGGCAACGATTTCAGATAGTTCCTTTGAGCCGGCATCGCTTCTCCCAGCGAGGGCATGTTAATGTGCACATGGCTGAGCTCTCCACACACTCTGCTTCATGTGAATGGAACTCTGCCAATAACCATCAGTGTGTATCAGAGCCATTCTCCTCCAGCAAAGGCTACAGTCATGGTGTGTGGGTCACTGAGCACTCACTGAGCCACGAGACACAGATAAAAATACACCAGGCATAGAAGAAGCACCGAGGAGCCAGCAAAGCATTCCTCTTTTAGTAGAGTAACAGGGGATGGCTGAGCTGGATAAGCAGGTCCATTCTTCCTCAGTGCCTATGATTAAGTCATTATATTTCCCCAAAACTATTTTACAACCTCCAACTTCTTCACTCTCCTCCCATTTTCCTACAAAAATCATCACACGCTATACTGAATCTGTGAAATGCTTTGTCAGGTCCTCCAGATATTAAAGGCACAACGACAAGTGCAAGGATTATTATGCAGCGTGGATCCAGAACGGGCTGGGAGACAGAAAGCAGAGAGTTGTGGTGAACGGCTGCTTTTTTGACTGGAGGGAAGTGTACAGTGGTGTCCCCCAGGGATCGGTATTAGGACCACTGCTCTTCTTAATATACATAAATGATCTGGACTTGGGTATAGCAAGTACCATTTCCAAGTTTGTGGACGACACAAAGTTAGGGAGGGGGTAAACAATGAGGAAGGTAGTAGCCAACTGCAGGAAGACATAGACAGATGGTAAAATGGGTGACACATGGCAGATGAATTTCAATATGGAGAAATGCGAGGTAATGTATTTTGGTAGAAAGAAAGGGGAGGCAATATAGGCGGTAATACAATCTTAAGGGGGGTGAAGGAACAGAGAGACCTGGGGGTGCAGGTAAATTAATCCTTGAAGGTGGCAGGACAGGTAGATAAGGCTGTAAAAAGGGCATATGGGATACTAGGCTTTATAAATAGGGACATAGAGTACAAGAGTCAGGAGGTTATGATTAACCCATATAAAACACTGGTTAGGCCTCAGTTAGAATACTGCGCCCAGTTCTGGGCACCACACGATAGGAAGGATGTTAAGGCATTGGAAAGGGTGCAGAGGAGATTTACGAGGATGGTACCAGGAATGAGGGACCGTGATGATGAGGAAAGGCGAGAGAGGCCGGGATTATTCTCATTGGAGCAGAAAAGGTTACGAGGACCTGATAGAGGTCTTCAAAATCATGAGGGGATTTGATAGGTTAGAAAGGGAAAAACTGTTCCCACTGGTGGGTGTGTCGGTGACTCGAGGTCACAGATTCAAAATAGTCTCTAAAAGAAGCCGAGGGGAGGTGAGAAGAAATTTTTTCACGCAGTGAGTTGTTCGAATCTGGAACGTATTGCCTGAAAGAACGGTGGAGGCCGATTCGATAACAGCTTTTAAAAACGAGGTGGACGGGTATTTGAAGAGGACGGGTTTGCAGATTATGGGGAAAGGGCTGGGGAGTGGGATCGACATTACATTGCTCTATTCAAAGAGCCGGCACAGACTCGATGGGCAGAATGGCCTCTTTTTGTGCTGTACGATTCTATGATTCAATGATTATCCTCACTTCCTAGAGCCTCTCACGTCCCTCCATTGAGATGCTATTGATTGAATCCATTTGTACCCTCTCTGCACTCTTCAGAATCCTGATATTAATCTGTTTCACACACTCTTTCATTCTTCTGTTATTTCTGGCTAGTTATTAAATTTAAATTATTTTTGGGAGAGTTAGTTCACCCTCAGGAAGTAGATAATTTTTCTTCCTTCTCTGCAGCTTGTTAACAAGTGGTCAGTGGTGAGAATAAAACCATCTCCTCTCTGCAAACCATGTCAGGAGTAAGCTCTCTCTCTCTATCAGTTTCAGCATTGCTTAGAGCTTCTTGTTTTCTCTCCTCTGCACTGTTCTGTTAAGTACACTCCAATCAGGTAGAGCACAGGTTAGAGGGCAATGACGTGAAGCCCAGGAATATGCAGATAAATAACAAACAAGGAGAATCCTGCTTGAAATGACAATCAGGTAGTGATAAATTTCATTGGAATAATATAATTTTGGCCCTGAATTAGCTCAATGTCACATGTTGCTCCACAGCACACAAGATTTCATAGGGTTTAAAGCAGATGTGTGTGGTTTGCTTTTCAAGGGATGAAGACTAAACTGGAATAAACTTGTACTTTTCGCCACGTCAACACCAAGCATTTCTCAAGTTAAATACAGAAAATGCTGATCCGCGCTCCCCTCCAAATCCAGGCACGTTAAAGCAAACCTTCTGCATCAGTGACATTCCTATTTGCACACCGACAGCCCCAGATTTTGATTAGTTTATTATGCTGTGGGTTTGCACCCATTAAAATTGGGTTGTGACTGTTCCAAGCTCATCTCCAGAAAAATTAAACTTTGATTTGTCCAGTCAGTGTGGGCCTGGAACCCAGAGCATGAACTATTCTTGAGTTGAGCGGTGGTGGCATGTGTCAAGTTGGGTTGAGGTGCTTAGTAGGGGCTGTGAATGAGATGCCCTGCTCAGAGAATCAAGTTAATCTGTCAGCAGCCTGAACAGGCTTGACTTACTTCCACAAATCCATTGGTCCTCCAATTCATTTCTAATTTATTCAGGGTGACACTGTGGAGACTTGGAAACTTGAGGAGTTAACAGCCTGCTCCAGATTGATCAGATGCCCAGGCCTGCTGTGGGGCCTTGCCTCTGTCACAGCAAGATGCAGTCCTCCACTTTCTGCTTAAATATCCTACAATTTAAATTATTTTTGTCACAGTTCAGAGTAATTTTCTCACAGTCCATAATAAATTGCTCCCCAATGCAAAGCTTTTCATACCTCTGTGCCTCAGCTTTGTTCTACATTACCTGACAAATTTTGAATAATAGCATAATTGTTCATCAAAATGTGTCACAGATCCCCACGCGCTTGGATATTAGTTATGAGTTAATGCTGCTCCTCAGTATCAGGCTAACTGGTGACTCAGCCCTCCCTGCTTTGGAGCATAGTCTCTCCATTCTTATGGTTCTGCTATTCTTGCCCCTTTCTCAAAGGTGCTGACAGACACACTCCAGTCACAACCAATACCTCTTCAAGAGGCAATTCTTCATGCGAGTCCAGTAGGTAAGACTGGAGTATTTGGCCGATGGAGTATCACAATCAAAACAAAATCTTTCCTCATCTGACCTCCAGCAGGGGCATCTTGCAGGAGATTCTCCTGCCCACAATCCCACAGAAGGGTGACTCAGGCCTAGAATGGTGCTCTATCTGAACAACAACAGCAACAACAAGATTTCATTTATAGAGCGCCTTTCACGTCGGGAGGACATCCCAAGGCGCTGGACAGTTGGGTCGGGACCCAAGCAAGGGGGAAATGGTCAGGGTGAGGGGAGGGAAGGGAGGGAGCGAGGAGGGGGGAAATGGTCAGGGTGAGGGGAGGGAAGGGAGGGAGCGAGGAGGGGATAGAGAGTCGAGAGGGGAGCTGAAGGCTGAAGGTCGAAGAGAAAGGTCTTGAGACCGGCCTTGAAGGAGGAAAGGGAGGAAGCGGCGAAGGCACTGGGATGGAGTTCCAGAGCCTCGGGGCTGAGAGGCTGAAGGCTCGGCCACCGATGGTAGGGCGGTTAGGGCGGGGGATGTGGAGCAGACCGGAGCCAGAGGAACGGAGGGTACGGGCAGGTACTTAGGGGTCGGAGAGGTAGGAGGGAGCGAGGCCGTGAATGGCCTTGTAGGTGAGGATGAGTATCTTGAACTAGGCTAACTCAGCACAGTGCAGCCCTACACTGGGCAATGGGATTCATTTTGACATTATTGACATTATTTTTTTAAAAGATTGGGCAGAAGTCCCAAAGAATAATATGAAAGATTTTTATTTCTCTTTGTGAAGACATAAAAACTTGGACAGTAGCCTAGTCGCTGGTTATTGAAGCACGAGTCACTAGGCTATAGTGCAATTAGGAGATTGATTGAGATGTGGCGATTACTGCACAGTATTATTGCTGCTGGAGCGGCTGCCACATTTATCACGTGGGGAGATCAGAGCTGTAATGAGGAGATCTTGACTCTCCTGCTGCGTATTACCTACTGAAGATCCCTGGCATGGATTCAAGCTGTTTGACACAAAAGCTGAATGACATTGCAGCCATTAATCTCTCCCCAACCCCTTGTTACTGTTATTGCTGAGCGGAAGTTCAAGAAAACACTTTACATCAATAGAATAATAATCCTTACATTTGATCCTGATTTTCTATTATTACTGACTTAAGCCAAAATGGATCCATGGGATACATTGCTTCTAAACTTTGTAAGACAGCTGAACAGCTAAAAGCTATTAAGACAATCAACAGTTAGACACCTCGATGAGACAACGCCAGATTCCAGTACCAAAGCTTGTGCATTAACTATTGGGGAACAGCTCATTCCCACCAGGGTCTGAGCTACTGCTATTAATTTGGAGGGAGCTATGCAAATAGCTATTCTGCTGTCAGTTTGATCTTCTTCAGGCTGTGCCTTCTTCATCTAACTGTTTGGACGTCCTCCCAATGTGAAAGGCACTATACAAATGTAATTTGTTGTCGTTGTCAAACAGAGCAATTAGAACTAAAGATGGTGGTTGTGTATAATTAATGAATGAGCCTGCTATAATCTGCACCACTTTGAATTATTTTTTGTCCATTTAGGAGTCCGGATAACTTGACATATGGGTTGTGTGGGGTAATTGTTGAGAGATTTGCTGAGCAAGGTTCTGAAGATGAAGCAGCTGTCAGTGTAGGTGACCTTGGAGTTGTGATGCTCACAGTAGATGACAGGCTTGTCACTCATTTCCTTCCAATCTTTCTCATTCATTCCTGTTGCTCTACACAGCTTTTGAAATTAGAAATCCCAACAATACTGAAAGTGTAGAACTTGTTTCAAATTTATGCCAGTGATGTGTCCAGTGTGCAAATATCCAGGGGGAGGGGGGGGAGCCAGGGGGAGGGAGGGAAGGTGACCAAAGGAGCGGTTGAAAAGAAAGGTCTTCAGCAGAGACCTGAAAATGGGAAGGGAGGCGGCGAGACAAAGGGAATGTGGAAGGCAGTTCCAGAGCCTCAGGGCATAGTGGCTGAAGGCACGGCCGCCGAGGGTGGAGCAGAGGACTCGGGGGACGAGGAGGAGGGGTTCGAAGAGGGAGTGGGAGGAGAGGTGTGCGCGAAGTTGGTTGGCAACAACGCGTTCTAGAACTTTTGAGAGGAAGGGCAGGTTAGAAATAGTGTGGTAGTGGCTGAGGTTTGAGGGATCTAGGGAGAGTTTTTTCAGGAGGGGGGGATGACAGCAGTTTTGAGGAAGGCAGGGACTGATCCAGAGGAGAGGTACTGGTTGATGACGGCAGTCAGTAGTGGACAGAGGAGGGGGAACTGGGTGACCAGTAAGTTGGTGGGGAGGGGGTCGAGGCAGCAGGTGGTGGGTTTCATGGAGGTGATGGTGGGTGAGAGGGAGGAGGGAGAGAAGGGGAGAAGAGAATGTAGAATGGGGGTGGTGGTAGGAGCAGATGATGAGGACGGTGAGGGGGACAGAGAGGGTGTGGTGGTGGGTGACAAGAGGCAGGTGGATGAGGCTGCCTGGCGGATGTTAAATATTTTAGATGAAAAGAAGTCCATGACCTCCTCGCACTTGGCATTTGATACGAAGATTGAGGAGGCCTAAGGGGGGGCACAGAGGAGGTGGAAAAAAAGGATTTTAGGGTTGTGTTTAGCCTCCAAGATGATGTTGGATGTGAGGGCTGTTTTTACGTGTGTCAAAGAACGACGATAGCTGTGGAGATGCTCAAGCCACAGTTGGCGGTGAACTGTCAGGCCAGTTATCCACCATCTGTGCTCGAGCAGACGGGTTTGGGTTTTTTGGCGGCGGAGATGGTTGTTGTACCAGGGGGATCGGGTGGGTTTGGAGATGGTCCTAGATTTTAGGGGGACGAGGGAGTTGAAAGTGGAGGAGAGGCGATCATGGAGCAGCTGGACAGCTGTTTCAGGATCTCCGTGGGTGAAAGGTCAGAGGGATAATCCTATCCCTCTGACCTTTCACCCACGGAGATCCTGAAACAGCTGTTGATGTGAGGGCCTTTGTGAGGGTTTCAGTGAGCCCGAGAATGTCAAGGTGCTCGTCCAGGATGAGGTCGTGGGTGGTGAGGGCTTTATTTGAGATTTTAATAATAATAATAATAATCCTTGCATTTGATATAGCGCTTTTCACGTTGGGAGGACGTCCCAAAGCGCTTCACAGAACACACTGTAAAGTGAATTGACTGTATATTTGTGGGCGAACGCGGCAGCCAATTGCGCACAGCAATGTCCCACAAACAGTCGTAGATTGAAAATGACCAATTTAATTATTGTTTTTGGTTTTTTGGAGGGATTATTATTAGGCGTGTGGAGTAAGGAAACTTGCCCAAGGTTTCGCCCTCTGCCTGGAATTGAACTCAGGTCTCTCACTTGCAAAGCGAGTGCTCTAACCACTGAGCTACAGGACTCCACACTATTTTGGAGGAAAATGCGGGTGGGTTTGCTGGAGAGTGGGTGGGGAGGGAGGAGAGAGTAGAGCGGACAGGATTTTGGGTTGTACCTATCAAATTCCATAACCTGAGTGTTGGCTCCATCTATTTAGCTTCTCTCCACCGCCAAAACAAAGAGTAGCTTCCATATAAAAACGGTTTCTCATTGGAATTAATGAGTAAAAAGCAACCATCTCAACATGTGCTCAGCTTTGGAAGGACTTTAAGATAATCTAAGGCCTCTGGATTAGATAACTAGTTACTGAAAAGGCCCAATTGGAGAATAGATAAATTAATGAATTAGAGTGGCTGGGTGCAATGATGTTGCAGATAACACGTGTCCTCCCTCAATGAGTATTGGCAATTAATAATCCCTCACAGCTCACGAGCTCTGAATCAAGGGCACCAGGTGGCTTCAAAGAAGTTCTTAACTAAAAGATGTTGGTCTCCTCTTTATTGTTTTGATGTGATGAGGCACTATAAAAATCTTTAGACCTGGAAAGAATCCTTTATTATTGCTTATTCTCTTTTTAGGAAATTAATAATCCTTGCATTGATAGAGCACTTTTCATGTCTTCTAGACGTCTCAAAGCATTTCACAAAATATACTGTAAAGTGAATTGACCGTATATTTTGAAGGTAAAATATGGCAGCCAATTGTGCACAACAGTGTCCTACAAACAGTCGTGGATTGAAGTTACCAATTTATTATTGTTTTTTTTTCTTGAGGGATTATTATCAGGCGAGCGGAGTAAGGAAACTTGCCCAAGGTTTCGCCCTGCCGGGAATCGAACCCAGGTCTCTCGCTTGTGTGGCAAGTGCTCTAACCATTGAGCTACAGGACTCCATATTTTCATGGTTCATAATCTGTGAACTACCCAATCATACTGTTAGTATCGTAAACTCTTTTAGTTTGGAGTTATTGAGAGCATATTGGGTGGGAAGATTCTTTACAAGTCCTGAGATTTTTTTTTATTTCCAGACAAATACACTGAGGCTAAATGAGCTATGGTTAATAAAACATAAAGTGAAATCTCTTCACTAAAGAATATTTTGAACGTAATGCGATATATAATAAAATAATAATAATCCTTGCATTTGATATCACGCCTTATTACATCTTCGAGAGCACTTCACAGAATTGACTGTATATTTTGTGGGCGAAACACGGCAGCCAACAGAGATTTCCTCTCATTCTTCATCTATGATAGAAGTGTTTACTGAGATTGTCGACAGGCCTATTTCTAATTCTAATTCTAATGAAACATTGAATGAAATTGGTTTGATGAATGAATTTATAGGACTGGGAATTGAAATGTATTTCTCTGCGGGAAAAAAAACAAAACCCATGAAATAGTTTAAGAGCTCAGTGACTTTACTGCTTTAATATGACAGAGGTAGAGTGAAGCAAGTGCTCAGATTTGAGCTCATTCCCTATGTGACTCAACAGAGCAATCCTCCTGTTTGAATGGAACGACAATCCCCATCAATAAAGGTGGTCTGTAATCTTTCTTTCAGTTCATTCACAGCAGCAGTGAAACCGTGCTGCAAACATCAATTGAGCTCATTTTAGCTTCAATTTTGCTGCATGTCCCAGTTGTCATTTGGTGGCATTGCCATTGAGACTTGTAGAAAGAACCTCAGCCAATAGCTTTCAAACCTCCTTCCCTTCAGTCAGTGCAGTCCCTCTGTACAGAAGCTGTGAATGCTTCTCAAAAATGGAAATGGGACACAGGTGGATTATTTGAACAAAACTTTGGGAATCTGATGACTCAAAAATTATGAGTGAATTTAAGAATTTTACAAATGCTGCACAATTTTAAATTTTAAGATAACATGTCATGAAGGAATGTTGTGCTATGTGTCCAATGTGCCAGGGCAATGCTGTCATAGCTGCTTGTTTCAGACATAAGCACTGCTAATGTCTCCTGCCAGACCTGGCATATCTCCTGTGGCAATTGCTTTTCAGTGAGTTGCATTTCCAGATTTAAAGATTTAAACTGCAAACATGGAACCATTTTTGTTGGAAATTGTTATTTGCTCTAGAGAAAAAATAATGTCATCACATTCCACGTTTCATGTTAAATATATTGTATGAGGTGTATTGTACAGCACACTGGCATTGAGCTCTGATCCTAAACTGTTTAATTATTAGTGCTCTCTGGTTCTGAGTTCCACTGCAGAGAATCAGCTGCTTACAGTGGAAGTTGGTGCCAAAACTAAGCTGTGAGTCGGTGTGAGCAAGGACCTTAAAAGCTGCTCAGTGACCTTCTAACACCTGCTTTTGTGGAAATAAAGAATCCAGATTGTCACTTGTGTCTGATTATGTTCAGGGTCGAGTTCATCAAAACACAGTTTGACTTAAAGAGGAACATGTGTTGACAGCACAGGAGGGCATTACAAATCATCGAGAGAGGCAGAGAGGTGTGAAATAGTCATTAGTCATGGCTGACAGTCAATATATAGAAGATATGTGCCAAGAGGTCTCTGCTCAAGAATATATTCAGGAAGTCAATGGAAGAAGCACTGAAAACTACAGTAATATACCAGAAACTGCAGAAATGCAGCAGAAAGTATGGCAGTGAAGCAATGACAACGATAATCAGCTTCATCACTGAATTTGTTTTGGGTGGGTCAGCCGGGTGTCTGACACATGCGGAAACCCATCACCAGCTTAAGAGTATCCAATCCAAGCTGAGCATTGCATGTATTGTTGGAATGGAATGTGCACTTTCTCCCTGGAGGGACAGATCCTGTTTACCTAAGTCCTGAAAGTATTTGGCGCAGGTTGGCAAGAGCCAAGGCTTGGGGACCCCAGCACTACACTTGGGATGGATCAAGCGAAGATTTTTATTTAGGATAGGGGCTGATGACAGCTGTTTTTAGGGGGTGGGAGCAGGGAGAGGAGTCAAAAGTCAAAAGCAAATGGATGCACAGGGGGATACAAGGAAGAGTGTGGATCATAGACAGACTGGTGAACTGGGCAGACATGTGGCAGATGAAGTTTAATGTGGAGAAATGTGAATTGATGCACCGAGAGGAAGAATGAGGAGAGCCAATATAAGCTGATGGTACAATCTCAAAAGGGGGTGAAGGAATAGAGGGGGTTCATATAAGTAAATCTTTGAAGTTGGCAGGACAGGCAGATAAAGCTGTTAAAAAAGCATACAGGACACTAGGCTTTATAAATACGGGCTTAGAATCACCAACCGGCTCTTCTGCCCACCCTCTCATGCCTCGCTCATCCTCACCTCCAACGCCAACTGCGAGGCAATGCTGGACTTCCTCGAATCCAAAGTTGAGGGGATCCACTCAGCTGCCTCTGCCCTTCCGTCTACTACACCCTCACCATCTCCCCCTCACCTCGGCCCCTACCCATCCCTCCCTCCACACATTCGAACCTGTCTTCTACTCTTCTCTCACCACCATTATAACTCACATGAAACTGACCACCTGTTCCCTCAACCCCATCCCTAGCACTCTCCTTACCTCCCAGCTCCACCTCCTTGCCCCTCTACACACAATCATCTTAAACCTCTCCCTGTCCACTGGTACAGTTCCCACTTCATTACAAATGGCCGTCATCACTCCTATCCTCAAAAAGTGACATGATATTCTGTCCATCTGCGACCAGGGCTCTCTCTACCTCCTTGTCCTCCTTGACCTTTCTGCCTCCTTCAACACTGTCAACCACTCTATCCTCATCCACCACCTCTCCTCTCACCTCAATCTTCACAGCTCTGTCCTTGACAGATTGTACCTCTCACACTGCCTCCACTTCATCTCCACAAACGGTTTCTCCTCTAGCCCCCGCACTATCTCTTGCGGGGTTGCTCAGGGCTCTGTCCTCGGTCCCCTCCTCTTCAATATCTATACGCTCCCTCGTGGTGACATTATCTGCAGACATGGGGTCAACTTCCACTTTATGCGGATGACACCCAACTCTACCTCTCTGCCTCCACCCTCGACTCCAGGACCCTCTGCTGTCCTGACAGAATATCTGTCAGACATCAATCCCTGGATGAGAGCTAACTTTCTACAGTTGAACGTCAATAAGACTGAGGCTCTCCTGATTGGCTCCTGTCAGGCGCTGACAGCATCACCATCCAAGGATGCACACTCCATCTTACTAAGCTAGTCGGGAACCTTAATGCTCAACTATCCTTTCTACCCCACATCCATGCTCTGCCTTCCCCACGGCAGCATCGTCCGGCTCCGCCAGTGTCTCACACCACAGGCCACTAAAACCCTCATACATGCTTTCATTACATCGAGGCTTGACTATGTAAACTTATTGCTTGTCGGCCTCCCCAACTCCTCTCTCCATAGGCTGAAGATCATCCAGAACTCTGCAGCCCATGTCCTCTTCCCCACCAGGCTCCGTGACCCTATCACCCCCATCCTCACCTGACTCCACTGGCTTCCCATCACACAGGGGATACAGTTCAAGATCCTGGTCCTCACCTTCAAAGCCCTCCATGGCCTTGCTCCCCCCTACCTCTGCGACCTCCTAACCCCCTACTACCCTGCCCACTCCCTCTACTCAGTGGGTTCTGACCTGCTTCACGTCCCCTGTCTTGCCTGCCCCTCCATTGGCGGGCAGACCTTCTGTCACTCTGCCCCCACCCTCTGGAACTCCATCCTGCAGTCCTACCGCCGCGCCCCCTCCCTTGTCTCCTTTAAGACCCATCTCAACACACTCCTCTTTGACCGTGCTTTTTATCATCCTGCTATAAAAATGTATTTTTATTGTTGTTGTAGAATACAAAAGTCATGAAGTTATGATGAACCTTTATAAAACACTGGTTAGGTCTCAGCGAGAGACTGTGTTCAGTTCTGGGCCCCACACTTTAGGAAGGATGTCAAGGGACTGGAGAGGGTGCAAAGGAGATTTACCAGGATGGTACCAGGAATGAGGGGCTTCAGTTATGAGGAGAGGCTAGGATCATTCTCCTTGAAGCAGAAAAGATTAAGAAGAGACTTGATAGATTTTTTCTAAATTATGAAGGGTAGGAATTAGATAGGGTGAACTCGGAAAGCTATTTCCACTGGCAGGTGGGTCGGTAACCCGAGGACACCGATTTAAAATATTTGTTAAAACAACAAGAACAACAACAAAATTATATTTATAGAGCTCCTTTCACATTGGGAGGACGTCCCAAAGAGCTGAACAGGCAGGTGTCAGAGCCCGAGCATGGGGGAGAGGTGGGGGAGGGGTGGTGCAGTGGTGAGGGAAGGTAGAGAGGTGGGAGGGAGACCAAAGGCACGGTCGAAGAGAAGAGTCTTGAGACCGGCCTTGAAGGAGGCGAGGGAGGAAGTGAGTCGAAGGGACTGTGGGATGGAGTTCCAGAGTGTGGGGGCAGAGAGGCTGAAAGCCCGGTCACCGATGGTAGGGCGGGTCAGGCAGGAGACATAGAGCAGGCCGGAGCCCGCTGAACAGTTGGTAGGGAGTCAGCAGGTCAGAGAGGTAGGAGGGGGCAAGGCCATGGATGGCCTTAAAGGTGAGGACGAGCATCTTGAACTCGATCCTTTGGGGGATGGGGAGCCAGTGGAGTCGAGCGAGGGTGGGAGTGATGGGGTCACAGAGCCTGATGTGCGAGAGTACATGAGTTGTGAAGGGAAGAGTTGGGAAGGCCACTGAGGAGGGAGTTCCCGTAATCGAGCCTTGAGGTGACAAATGCCTGGGTGAGGTTTGGGCAGCCTGAGGGGTGAGGCAGTGGCGGAGTCCGGCAATGTTGCGGAGGTGGTGGTAGGCAGTGCCGGTCATGGGGCGGATGTGGGGGAGAAAGGACAGTTCAGGGTCAAACAAGACACCCAGGTTCCTGACTGGCTCAGTGAGGTTGAGTGTGCAGCTGTGGAGGCTGATGCTGCCAGCGCCTGAGGTGCGGAGGCGCTGGTGCGAGCCAATCAGGAGGGCCTCGGTCTTGCTGACGTTGAGTTGGAGAAAGTTGGCCATCGTCCAGGACTTGATGTCAGACAGGCAGTCGGTCAGGATCCCAGTAGTCCTGTAGTTCAGGATGGAAGCAGAGAGATAGAGTTAGGTGTCATCTGCATACATGTGGAAATTTACCCCATGTCTGTGGATGATGTCACCAAGGGGGAACATGTAGAGGGTGAAGCGGAGGGGACCGAGGACAGAGCCCTGAGGAACACCGCTGGAGGAGAAGCCGTGGAGGCGGTGTGAAAGGTAGGATCTGAACCAGTCAAGGACAGAACCTTGAAGATTGAGGTGGGAGGAGAGGCGGTGGAAGAGGATTGAGTGGTCCACGGTGTCAAAGGTGGCGGAGATGTCAAGGAGGATGAGGAGGCAGAGGGAGCCCTGGTCACACATGGTCAGGATGTTGTTTGTGACCTTCACCAGAGCAGTTTCTGGGCTGTGGACAACACGGAAACCCGATTGGAGCAGTTCATGGAGGGAGTGGGAGGAGAGGAAGGAGCAAAGCTGGGAGGCAACGGCTCTTTCAAGGACCTTGGATAGGAAGGGGAGATTTGAGATGGGCCGGGAGCTGGATAGCTGTGATGGGTCAAGGGAAGGTTTCTTCAAGGTGGGGGTGATAGTGGCTGTTTTGAAGGAGGAAGAAACAGTGCCAGATGACAAGGAGAGGTTAATGATGTCGGTGAGTAGTGGGGCAAGAAGGTGGAGCTGGGATTTAAGGAGAGGGATGGGATCCAGGGAGCAGGTGATGGGTTTCATGGAGGTTACAGTGACGAAGACAGAGGAGGGGATGACAGGTTTGAAGGTGTGGAAGAAGGGATGGGTAATTGTCGGAGTGTAGGGAGGGGGTAGGGAGGGGGTGGAAGTTGGGGGTGGTGGCAGCTGAGCGGATTCCCTTGATTTTGGACTTGTGGAAGTCCAGCCTTTTCTCGCAGTAAGAGTCAGAGGAAAGAATCTGCGAGGCATGTCAGGGAGGGTGGAGGTGCCGGTTGGTGGTGAAGAACAGGAGCCTGGGGTTGCCCTTCGGCTCCAGGATTAACCTGAAATAGAAGGATGATTTGGCCGAGGTAGGTCTTGATGAGGTCCAGCCAGAGGACTCCAGGGCAACGGAGATGGATTGCAGGGAGATCTTCTTCCACGGGAGGAAGAAGACGGTGGTAGATTTGGAGGCAGTGGGGAGAGGGATATTGGAGTTGAGGGAGATGAAATGGTGATCAGAGATGGCCTTGTCATTGATGGTGACATTCGAGATGCTGAGGCCCCGGGTGATCACCAGGTCGAGCGGGTGACCGTGGGTGGGGTAGCAGAGTGGATGTGGAGGGAGAGGTTGAGAGAGAAGAGGAGAGAGGAGAAGTCTGAGGAGGTGGAGCAGGAGGGGGTGAAGTGGAGGTTGAAGTCGCCTAGGATGATGAGGCGGTCGGAGCAAAGGCAGAGGGAAGCAAAGAGGTGGAGATGTCAGAGATGAAGGTGGGAGAGGATTTTGGGGGGCAGCAAAGTAAGAGAATTTTTAGAGAGAGGTGGGAGGGATGGCAGAGGGTAAAGTGTTCAAAAGAGGGGAACGAGCCAGTGGAGTAGGGGGATAGGGCAAGTGACGCCCTGGATATGAGGGCCACACCACCGCCACGAGAGTTGGGGCATGGGGCATGGTTCTCATCGAGGATGAGATCATTAACGGTCACAGGGTCTTGTTGGAGATGGAGCGGACATTTTGAAGGCCAATGCGGAGTGGGCAGTTAACAGGGGGATGTATGGGATGGGAGGGGGTAGTGGGTTGGTTGGCAGGGAGGGTGGGGAATGCGGATGAGGGAGGAGAGGTTTGCCCCCGGGGTCAGGGTCCAGGGTGGCTTGCGGGGGTAGTGGGGAATGGGGCAGTCGGTGTGGCTGCTGCTGAACAGCCAGGGCCGAGTGTCGGGCTGGAGCAGAGGGAGGCGGTGGGGGGGTTCAAGCAGAGGTAGGAGGTGGGGAGGCCGGAGAGAGAGCAGGACAGAGCGGGAGGGGGGCATTTTGAGGGAGGGCCAGCTCGGGTCAGAGGCGGCAGCCAAGATGCGCACCCTGGTACAAGAGGCGGCGGGTTTAGTAGGACATTAGTAGGACATTGCCAGCCTGCAGAAGGTGTGGTCCCGATTCGATAACAACCATTAAGAGAGAAATAGATAATTATTTGGGGAGGATTATTTGCAGGGCTATGGGGAGTGGGGTTGATTTGGGTAGCTGTTTTCAAAGATCCGACACAAACACGATGGGCCGAATGGCCTCCTTGTAAGTTGTATAATTTTATGATTCTATGTGACATGTCCCAATATGACAGGTGCTATATGTAATGCAAATATTTACAATTATTAATCAACACAATGGTTTCTTAAATGTTATAGCCAGCGAGCAGCATGCATCTGATCTCGAGACCTGAGATTCTGATCAAATAACTATTATCAAGCCCTTGATTGAAATCCATACTCAAAACAAATAAGAATTTCTCTGAAAACATATGGTTTGATTTTGGCCGGGTGAAATACGTTTCCATGTCTGGGAGCACTGGGAATTCAATAGTTAGCCTGTAGCTTTATGAATTATACTAAACTATCATTTTCCTTCCCAAGAGCTTGTCAGAAGCAATTTGAAGATTTAAAGATAAAATTACTTTATTTAAATTAAAATTAAGTTCTATACCTGCAAATCATCAAATTAATCTGGAGCAGATGGAAATTTATTTCAACTTTCTCTTCAATTCTTTATTTCATTTTTCCTTGCAGGTATCTCACTGAGATCCCCTAAACTGTAATCTGATCATTGTTCCTTTAGATCTGACTCTTCCAAAGTTTTAAGCTGAAATTGGACTTGCATTCTGAGGCTTGTTTGCAGTCACAGTAACAACTAATATAGTTATGTTGTGTCACTCCAACTGGCTACTTGGATTGTCTTCACCAATGTAAAGCACTGCTCAGAACATGTACAGTGCCATCTCTGCTGCTCCCATAGGTACCACAGTAGCTTGCTCTGAAGGCATTCTAGACATCTTTATTATTTCCTCTTGTGATATCTTTAATTTTACTAAAATGCACAAAAATGTTCTTTGTTTAGTTGATTTTTAAGGGTGAAGCATATCACATCTGTTGCAGATATTACAATAACAACAATAATAAAAGTATATTTGTATAGCGCCTTTCACTTTGGGAGGACGTACCAAGGCGTTGGACAGTCAGTGTTTTGGACCCATGCTGGGGATCCGGAATGGGCAGGGGTGGAAGTAAGGTGACCGAAGGAGGGTCTTGAGACTTGTCTTGAAGGAGGCAAGGGAGGGGACTAGGCAGAGGGACTGTGGGATGGCGTTCCAGAGGGTGGGGGCAGAGTGGATGATGGCCTGCCTGCCAATGGTGGGGCGAGCAAGGTGGGGGAGGTGAAATAGGCCAGAGCCCGCTAAGTAGAGGGAGTGAGCAGGTTGGTAGTTGAGTTAGGAGGTCACAGAAGTAGGGGGGAGCAAGGCCACGGAGGCCTTTGAAGGTGAGGACCAGGATCGTGAACTGTATCCTCTGTGTGATGGGAAGCCAGTGGAGTCGGGCGAGGATGGGGGTGATAGGGTCAGGGAGCCTGGTGAGGGAGAGGACACGGGCTGCAGAGTTCTGGATGATCTGCACCCTATAGAGCAGGGGTGGGCAAAAGACGGCCATATCCGGCCACCAAATGATTCTATCCGGCCTGTCATTGTGTCCAGCAATAGAAAACAGCCAATCACACGGCTTAGTTGGGCGCCGCTCCCTTAAGTGTTGAATCAGGCTGACGTCAGGAATGTACGGATCGGCAAATTTTCAAACACGTGCGCGTGGCAACCGCGGCAATAGTTTTCACTGAAGAGGACGTTCTAAATGAGTTTATTAAAGAAGCGGAAAGTGGACGCTGAAGGCCAAATATTCAACAAAGAATGGACTTCTCAATATTTTTTTACCAGTGTGGGTGGAAAAGCTGTGCTTAATTTGCAAAGTAAGTGTGGCAGTGCTCAAAGACTACAACTTGAATCGCCATTTCGAGAGCAAACATGCTTGCAAATATAAGAAGGTTTCTGCTGAAGAAAAAGGAAAGAAAGCTGATGAGATGGTTGTTCGAATGCAAAAAGAACAAAGCATTTTCGCAAAACAATTTGCGTCGCAGGATGAGATTACAAGAGTGAGTTATGTGATTGCACACAAGATCACCAAGAACAGCAAACCTGAAGGAGAATTTATAAAGAACATATGGTTGACTTTACCTCAATTTTATGCCCAGACAAGGAAAACCAGTTCGAGAACATTAGCTTGTCAAGGTGAACTATTGTGAGACATGCCGAGGATATCTCTGAGAACCTGTATCTGCAGTTACAAAATAAAGTAAGCAATTTTGCATGTTTTTCACTGACACTCGATGAGAGTTGTGATGTCAAAGACACAGCCCAGTTGATAATTTGTATTCGAGGTATCACCAGACATTTTGAGCTCACAGAAGAATTGGCATCAATGAGGTCAATGAAAGATACGACAACTGGAGAAGACTTTTTGTAAATAAGTGTATCTTAAAGTTGGAGTGGAGCGGAAAAAATTGGTCAATGTGACCACCGAATGTGACTAGATGGAAGCCCAAATCTGACAGGCAAAAATGTTGGGTTACTGAAAAGAATTCAAGATCAAGTCAAAGAAACTAATCCAGAACAGAATATTGTTTTGGCCTTGCCCCCTCCTACCTCTCTGACCTGCTGACTCCCTACCAAACTGCCCGCTCCCTCCGTTCATCGGGCTCTGGCCTGCTCCATGTCTCCTGCCCGAACCGCCCTACCATCGGTGGCCGGGCTTTCAGCCTCTCTGGCCCCACACTCTGGAACTCCATCTCACGGTCCCATCACCTTGCTTCCTCCCTTGCCTCCTTCAAGGACAGTCTCTTCGACTGTGCCTTTGGTTGCCCTCCCACCTCTCTGCCTTCCCTCACCCCTACACCACCCCTCCCCCATGCTCGGGCCCCGACACCTGACTGCTCAGTGCTTTGGGACGTCCTCCCGACATGAAAGGCACTCTATAAATGTCATTTTGTTGTTGTTGTTGTTTTTCTACACTGCATTATCCACCAAGAGGTCCTCTGTAAGAGTGTTCTAAAACTAAGCAATGTCGTGGACACAGTTACAAAAATGGTCAATTACTTTGGAGCAAGAGGATTAAACCACAGGCAATCTGTAACTCTGCTTGAGAAATTGGAATCCGAGCACACGGATGTTCTGTATCACATGAGTGTAAAATGGCTTAGTTTAGGAAAGGTCTTGAAAAGAGTGTGGGAACTGAGAAAAGAGATTGATTTATTTTTGGGCATGAAACAAAATGATTTGGATTTCCCACAACTGAATAGTGCAAATTGGCTCTGATTTCGCATTTGCCGTTGATATCATGGGCCACATGAATGAACTGAATTCAAAACTGTAACCGAAGAGGGCCTTTGTGCATGATTTGTATTGCAGTGTCAAGTCATTTATGCCAAAAGTATTTCTTTTATCACGTCAGATAGGAAACAGGCAGTTTGCCCACTTTCCAACTTTGCAGCAGATTACTATTTGCGATCAAAGCCTTAAAAAGTATGCTTCGTCACTACTTGACTTATATGCTGAATTTTCTCACCGATTCCAGGATTTCAATTTGATCGAAAATGACCTCTTTGGTCTCTTCACCTTTCTGATATGATATTGACAAAGCCCCATTTGACCTCCAAGTCGAGTTTATTGACCTGCAATGTGATCCATTGCTTGCCGAGCAATTCAAATCAGTGTTGCTTCCCAGTTTTTATGGCTCTCTTGATGAATATACCTTTCCAAAAATGAAGGCTCATGCCCGGAGGATGCTTGTGCAATTTGGATCAACATACGTATGCGAGGAGACATTTTCTGTGATGAAATTCAATAAATCAAATCATAGATCTGTGATGACCGATGACCACCTTGCAGCAGTACTCCGCATTGCAACAATGGAGACGATGCCTGACTTCAATTGTCTGGTTAACGCACATCAGCGTTTTCATTCTTCCCATTGAGTGAGCATCTCACATTCTCATCAATATGTGAATAAATTAATAAATATTGAATAAATGTCTGCTCAATGAGTTGTTTTTATTTAACCTAATTTTAATGAATGTCAATTGTATAGACTTTATTTTATGCATGTACAAATGTAAGCCTTGACTTTGAGCTATTAATATTTGCATCTATATTAAGTGTGTGGCCCGTGAAGTTTACCAAAACTTGTGAAGTGGCCCTCCAGCCAAAATAATTGCCCTCCCTGCTATAGAGGGAGGAGCTGGGGAGGCCGACAAGCAGGGAGTTTGCATAGTCGAACCTGGATGTTATGAATGCGTGTATGAGGGTCTCGGCAGCTTGTGTTGTAAGACTGTGGCGCAGCCGGACAATGTTGAGGAGGTGGGGGCTGGCAGAACAGGTCATGGCACGGATGTGGGGTAGAAATTAAGAGTAATGAAACATTCTGCTGCAGATTGGAGAGTGGAAAATACAAGCTCCAATATTTAGAATAAAATCTGAGCCAAAGTGTTTGAGAAAGAATCAATGACATGTACATGTTGGAGAAGCGTTGCACGGTGTAAAAAGTTTTATTAGAATAAGTCACTTATCTCTCAGTACTTCAGAGAATTTGATCATTATTACTCTTCCTCCTCGCACAAAACTTGGCAAGGAATAACACCACCCAACCCAGCTCAGTAAACAGCAAACTTAGACATCTCTCAGTAGTGACATAACTGACTACAATGTTCAAACTACTGTAGATGTAAATAAGTGTCGCAAGAGTAACAAGGTAGTCTTGGCCACTGCAGCAGCACCTTGTGAGGTAGATTGAGAGTCCAGCAGTCCTATAACTGTCTATCAGCATGCTTCAGTTGGTTGCACTCTCGCCTCTGGAACAAAAAGTTTTGGATTCAAGCCCCATGTCAGGATTTGAGCTTAGAGTCTAAGTTGACACTATGGCTTGCTGTGTGCAAATTGACTGCCATGTTTAATTACAAATACTTGATAGTAGCTATTGTGAACGTCTTTGAATGATTCAATGTTACAAATGAAATACCAAAGATAAGATTAATATGCAAAAAACCTGTAACATAGTTTTCCTAATGTCACGCGAAATATGCTGATTCTTGCAAGGATTAAATGCAAGGATGCAAATAATGCAAGAATTATTATTATCATTCTCATCAGTTAATAGGACTTGAAACTGAATAGATAGGGTGGAATGGTAAGAACTAAGAACATAAGAAATGCTAGATGAAAAAAAGACCAAGATCCATCTAGTTTGCCTTCCTGTCGATCGCATGCACACGTCCCAAACTCCCTATGTACTATATCCCATAATGTTATTCCCTAAAAGAAAACTATCTAATCTGTGTTTGAAGGAATCAACATTTCCTGCTTTAACCATCTCCCTCGGGAGCCTGTTCCACAGGTTCACTATTCGCTCACTGACATAGTGTTTGGTAGATTTGTTCTGAATTTACCCCCTTCAATCGCAGCCCGTGTCCTCTGGTTTTACTATTCTGGACAAGTTGAAACAGTTTGTCATGATCTATACTGTTTTGTCCCTTTAGAATCTTAAAGACATCAATCATGTCACCTCCAGTCTTCTCTTTCCCAGTGTGAACAAGCCCGACTGCCAATGGTGGGGCGGGAAGTGCGGGTGAACTGATGCAGGCCGGTGTCCACTGAATGGAGGGAGTGGACAGGCTGATATGGGGTTATGAGGTCAGAGAAGTGGCCAGTCTTCAAGGTAAAAACAAGAGATTTGTACTCGATTCTCTGAGTAATGGGGAGCCAGTTAAGCCGGACAAGAACGGGGGTGATAGGTTCCCGGAGCCTGGTGCGGGAGAGGACACGAGCTGCAGAGGTTCTGATTAATCTGCAGCTTATGGAAGGAAGAGTTGGGAAGTCCAGTAAGCAGGCAATTGACGTAGTCAAGCCGGGACATAATGAAAGCGTGGATCAGGGTCTCTGCGGCCTGGGGTGAGAGGCAGTGTTGGAGGCAGGCAAAGTTGCGGATGTGTGGAAAGATGAAACAGGTCACAGTCAGTGCAATCAATGGAGTATAAATCATTCCCCACTGGCTCGCTGAGGTGAAGAGTGCAGAATGGTGATAGTGTCAGTGACTGAGGAGAGGAAGCACTGCCGGGAGCCAAGCAGGAGGGCCTCTGTCTTGCCAACATTGGGCTGGAGGAAGTTGGCTTTCATCCAGGACTTAATGTCAGACAGACAATTAGCCTCCACCCTCCACCATCCGCCACCCTCGCTCGCCTCCACTGGCTCCCCATCCCCCAGAGGATCGAATTCAAGATCCTCATCCTCACCTACAAGACCATTCACGGCCTCGCTCCCTCCTACCTCTCCGACCTACTATCCCCCTACTTACCTGCCCGTACCCTCCGTTCCTCTGGCTCCGGTCTGCTCCACATCCCCCGCCCCAACTGCCCCACCATCGGTGGCCTTCAGCCTCTCAGCCCCGAGGCTCTGGAACTCTATCCCCAGTGCTTCGCCGCTTTCTCCCTTTCCTCCTTCAAGGCCGGTCTCAAGACCTTTCTCTTTGTCCATGCCTTCAGCTCCCCTCTCGACTCTCTACCCCCTCCTCGCTCCCTCCCTCCTCCCTTCCCTCCCCTCACCCTGACCATTTCCCCCTTGCTCGGGTCCTGACCCAACTGTACAGCGCCTTGGGAAGTCCTCCCGACGTGAAAGGCGCTCTATAAATGGAATCTTGTTGTTGTTGTTGTTGTAGCCAGGACATCAACGGTCCTGGAGTTGATTGTGGAGGCGGCGACATCCGCATACATGTGGAAATTGATTCCATCCCTGCGGATGACATCACCTCTTGATTTCTCTCATATCCTTTTTGTACTGCGGTGACCAGAACTGTACACAGTCTCTAAGTACAGTCTCACCAATGATTTATACAGTGGCAGGATTATCCCACTAGTTCGGCTTGCTATTGGTCTTTTGATACATCCCAACATCTGGTTTACTTTACTCACTGCCAGGGCATTGATGCGAGAGTTCAATTTATTGTCAATCAGGAACCCCAGGTCCTTTTCATTTTCCATACATATTATTTTCTCCGTTCGAATTCCTTCCTGGATTTTTTTGTTCCTATGTGAAGTACTTTACATTTCTCCGCATTGAATTTCATCCGCCACCAATCTGCCCAATTCCCAAGTATGTTCAAATCCTCCTGTGACCTATCTTGTTCTGCTTTGCAATCTACCACTTTCATCCACCATCCTCTAGATTCTTCCGGTCAACCAGTTTACGTATCTATTGTAATATACTTCCACTGATTCCTGCTTTCTTTATTTTCAGTACCAGCCTCTCAAGAGGAACTGTATCAAAGGCCTTACTGCAATCCAGATACACAACATCCACAGCCTTACCCTTATCAAGCTCCCTTGTCACACTGTCAAAGAAAAACAGTAAATTAGATTGGCAAGATCTCCCTTTCATGAACCCATATTGGCTATCATTTATGATTCTATTTCTGTCCAGGTGCTCTGTGATTTTACCCACAATAGACATCTAACTTGCTAGTCTTTAGTTTCCTGGATCACTTGTGTTACCTTTCTTAAAAATAGGAGTAACATCTGCTTTTTCCAGTACCCAGGCACCTCTCGAGTATTCAATTTTTCAGTGGTAATGCTGAATGGATGGTAATGCTGAATGGATGGTAATGCTCTTGTGCATTTAATGTTGAGCTGCTCACTGGAAGCTTGCAAGAAGTTTTACCTAACACGACTCAAAGCAAGTATTGATTGTGATTAGCAGATTGTGGACAAAAATAGCAAAAATGCTGCACTCAAGAGCCTGGCAGTCCAAATTTTCAGTGTTGTGTAGAAGTCAATGGACCATTGTCTGTTGTAAATAAACAAGGCAATATTACAATGCGGGAGAGCTGTGGTGTTTGGAGAGTTTGCAGCATCTCTGATTGGAACACTTGAGCAAAGAACAAAATGGTCAAAATGACCTCAATGGTTATCTCAGTAGGGACTGCCTGGAACTTGAGAGGCTCCCAAATTTCTCTTTGGTAAAAGGAAGACCAATACTCAACAATTACAACAAGGTGTAGAAAACAGAAGGACAGTGTCATAAACAAGTTACATTTTGTAGTGTTGACCCGTACTCAAAAGCCAAAGAAGCAACAGTATTTTGACTGGGTTGTGAAACTGAAGGAAGGAATGTTGTCTGAATTGTTCTTTTGAGACAGAATTGCTCTTTGCATTTGATATTGAAGGTCAGTGTAGTTTTGCAGCAGAATGAAAGCAGCAGTATATTTGCAACTCAGCTACCTGAGATTTCCTGTTCCTAGCATTGGGAAGCCCAACTGACACAGACACACCGCAATCAGAAATAAAATGACCATTCTAAACATTCAGTCTATGGTCTGTTGTACCAGTACCGAGTTAGTGCAAGTCAGGCCACAGTCACGCTTTATTTTACCTCAGCAACATTTTTCACTGACAGATTAAATAGTTTTGATAGCACCAATGAAGTGGGCAGGTTGGAGCACGTGAGTGAGAGAGGGCAGGTTTTAGGTTTCTTCCCTGCAGTCTTTCAGTAATCAGCATAAATGAAGTAGAATTTAGAAAGAGCCCTATACTTACAAAACACATCAAAGATACTTATTTTCATGGCCGAATCAATGACTTGTGTAACAATAAATAGGAGACACCCTGCTGGGTTCAGATGAGTTGGATCATCTTTGTACAGTCGCCTTGAAGCAATAGGGCAGTCTGCATGACCAGAACTTCACTAACACATAGCAACAAGAACCACGCATTCTTTCAACAAATCAAAGAATCACAAGGAATTTAGCACAACCATTTTTTAAGAACATAAGAAACACAAGACAAAAAAATACCAAGGTTCATGTGGTTCACCTTCCACCTTCCCGGTGGTCGCATGCATATATGTGCCAAACTACTTATGTACTACATCCCATAATGTTATTTCCTAAAAGGAAACTATCTAATCTGTGTTTGAAAGATTTTTTGCTGTCCTTCATCATCTGTAAGGCTCTAATAATGGCTCAGTCTGAAGAACACAGAATGAGAATGAATATTCCGCCCATTGCCTATCGTGGAAATGTAAAGCTTCCTCTACACAGATTCATCTAGCACTCATATAGTCTCATACAGTAGACGTTAAATAATAATAATCCTTGCATTTGATATAGTGCCTTATAACAAAGATCCCTCTATATTGCCCCTACAACTGCCAATCTGGAGATTGGGAAGGAAGTGAATAATGTAGCATTTCAAGCTTCTTTTACACACATACAAAGAGTACATTTTTTCCCATGTATTAATGCAACTCAACACGGGATTGCCACCTCAGCCAAGCAGACTCAGTCACTGCAAATACAGAGCTCAGTGCTAGGCACTCACAAGCTGTGCAGTCTGGGACTGCCAGTGAACAGGAGAAGAGTTCCCGATACCTGGTGACTACAGCGAGTTTGGGTGCAATTACATTTCCCGAGTTAGGGGGAAGAAAATTAGTGTTTGCAACATAACATCACAACATAATGATACTACTGGAACTGGAGGAGGCCATTCCTCCAGTTGTGCCGCGTCAACTGCAGAAGCATTTGCTTTTATATTCCAGATTCTTGTTTATAAAGCCCAGCTGTATAGATTGCTTTCTGCAACTCCAAATTAACTTAACAACTTATTATGCAATTGGATCCCCAAATCACTTTTGTTTATCCACTCCTTCCCACTTAAAATGTATTCTGTCCACCGTATATTCCGTATGTCAGGAGTGAAAATCTCAACCCTAATAAAGTTTGTTCTGGACTGAAAATGTATCATGAGTAGCAATCACTATGATAGAAGCCTGAGCCTTTCCATGATTCCATAACTAATATGATTGTATAATAATAATAACCCTTGCATTTGATATACCGTCTTATCACATAGAATCTAAATAGTTAGTAAGCAGCACAACTTAAAGATCAATAACTTTCTGAATGGCAGTTTAGCTTCATTTCTGTTGCACTGTCACACAAACATGTTTCTATAAGTAAAATAATTTTACGTTTTGCCCACGAAAAGATAGTCTATTCACTTTACAGTATATTCTGTGAAGCACTTTGAGATATCTCGAAGACGTGATAAGATGCCATATCAAATGCAAGGATTATTATGATAAACATGTTAACATTTGTAATATGGTTTGTAGGATGCATGAATGACATTTCAATAACCCTATCAAATTTATGGGTATTTGAGTGATAACTAAAATTATTCAATAACAAACTCTTTCTGTACCTGGATATCTTTACCACCCCCATTCCGTCTCCCTTATTCACCCCACCCTCAGCTCCTCATGGCCCCCATCCTACATTCATTTGCCCCCATCTCTCTTTCCTCCCTCTCATCCACCACCACCACAATGAAACCCACCACCTGCTGCCTCGACCCCCTCCCCACCCAACTGCTGATCACTCAGTCTCCCTCCTCTGTCCACTGCTGGCAGACACATAGGAACATAGGTATTAACCAGTGTCCCTGCTCAGGATCAGTCCCACTCGCCCTCAAAACCACAGTCATCACGCCTATCCTTAAAAATCCTACCCTCGATCCCTCCAACCTCGGCCACTACCACCCTATCTCAAACCTGCCCTTTCTTGCCAACGCTCTGGAACATGTTGCCAACCAACTTCACGCACATCTCTCCCTCCGCACCCTTCTCAAACCCCTCCAGTCTGATTTCCTCCCTGCCCACAGTACAGAGACAGTGTTCGTGAAGGTCACAAACAATATCCTCTCTATCTGTGACAAGGGCTCCCTCTGCCTCCTTGTCCTCCTGGACCTCTCCAGTCGATCACACTCCTCCACTGCCTGTCCTCCATCATTCACCTCAGTGGGACCAGCACTCACTTGGTTCGAGTCCTACCTCAGCTGGACTACTCCAATGCCCTCCTCGCCGGTCTCCCATCCACTACCATCCATAAAATCCAAATCATTCAAAACTCTGCCGCCGCATTCTCACCCGCACAAAACTCTGCTCCCCGATCACCCCAGTCCTGGCCAGACTGCACCGGCTGCCTATCCCAGAGAGAATCGATTTCAAGATCCTCACCCTTGTATTCAAGTCCCTGCACTCCTCTGCACCCTCTGATCTCTCTGACCTCCTCTCTCCTCAAAACAGTACCAGTTGCCTTCGTTACTCCGGGTCTGGCCTCCTCCTCGTCCCCCGAGTCCTCCGCTCCTCCCTTGGCGGCTGTGCCTTCAGCCACTATGCCCCGAGGCTCTGGAACTCCCTTCCTGACTCCCTTCGTCTCGCTCCCTCCCTTCCCGTCTGGCGTGGAGGGCGCTATATAAATCCAAGTTGTTGTTGTTACCTTGCAAACCAACAGCGCTACATTTCTGCAAATAGCTTTTCTTCGCGCTTCCACCTGGTCACCTGCGGGTACCCCAAGGATCTGTTCTTGGCCCTCATGGCCTTCTCTTCCTCATCTATATGCTCCCTCTTGGGGATGTCATCCACAGACACGGGATTAACTTCCACATGTGTCCGGATGACACTCAACTCTACTTTTCCATCTCCAGCTGCTACCCCCAGTCCCCTGATGTTTTGTCAGCTTGTTCTGTTGGACATCAGGAGCTGGACGAGCGCAAATTTCCTGCAGTTAAACATCGACCTGTACTTAAAACTCTCTGAATTCCTGCGCAACTTAGGCATCAGGTTCGATCCCCAGTTATCCTTCCTCCCCCACATCCGATCCCTGACCAGCATCACTTTCTTCCATCTCTGCCATTGCCCGTCTCCGACAATATCTCACCCCAAAAGCTGCCGAAACCCTTGTCCATGTCTTTGTCACCTCTCGGCCGGACTATTCTAACGCCCTCCTCACCTGTCTCCCCTCCTCCACTATTCCCAAAATCCAGCTCATTCAAAACTCTCCCATCCGCATTCCCACCCATACCAAACTCCGTGTCCCGATTACTCCACTTGCCAAACTCCACTGGCTCCTGTCACAGAGCGGATCCACTTCAAGATCCTCACTCTAGTGTTTAAATCCCTCCATTCCTTGGCCACCCCCCTATCTCCCTAACCTCCTCTCCCACCACAGCAGTACCTGCTGCTTCTGCTCTTCCAGGTCTGGCCTCCTCCGTGTCCCCCGAATCCTCTGCTCCACCATCGGCCGCTGTACCTTTAGCCACTGCACCCCGAAACTTTGGAACTCACTCCCTCAACCCCTTGGCCTCACCCCCTCCTTCCCCTTCTTCAGGTCGCGCCTGAAGACCTTCCTTTTCGACCGCCCCTACAGTCACCTCCCCCTCCCCCTGGATTGGCCTCGGGCTTCACCATTGTTAATCTCTGAGATGCCGCCCGGTGTGGAGTGTGTTATTTAAATGTAAGTTGTTGTTGTTGACCTCTGGTCTATTTTCTGGCAAACTAAATGGTCTGACGCTTACCGTACCTGCTCTCCTGACTTATTTTCCCATCACCAACATTGGCTTTGGTTGGGAATGGTTTGCATTAGCATTCCTAAATCTCCAATTACAAAAGTAAAACAGCTGTTGCATCCCGATCACTCGCTGAGACTCCTAATAGAGACCCACAGCCTTAGACACTGAACACACAATTCCAGGGAAACTCACCATTCATTAATTCTAAATATTCATTTATTTTCAACACCTGTTGCTAATGTCTGTAATTAGCACTCAATTATAATTTATGTTTTAGCTTTTTTTTCTTACTCAGTACTTCTGCTTTAACAAAAGGATGAATCCTTTTGTCATTCAGCAATGCTGCTTCCCTCACAACGATTAATTGATTATAATGCTTTCTGATGAATCTTGTCATTTCGGCTCTTTACTCAGCCAGAATGTACTTACTTCTGGAGTATTATTCAGCTGCTTGTTTCAGAGCCCCAGCGACTGTGATTATTTTCTTTGAAAAGGAAGGCTGAGATCATTGGCTTTTTTTCCCCTGTACAGGACAATCATTTGGTTTAGTTCTTGTGTACAACGGTTTCATAATTAAAAATTCAGCTAATGACTCCAATAATGAACTTGTGCAGTCTGAGATTTGCCAGTTCCAATTTACTCTTGAGGGGGTTTAACAAGATTATCACTGCAGTAGAAAGTGGAACAAGCGGAAAAAAAGGGAGAGAAATAACTCAAATTGTCAAAACTATCTTTGGAGTTGCTCCTTCCCATGCCTTTATAGATCCACACCAAATGAAACATCATTCCAGGTGCACTCTAATTCCTGCAGAAACAAATCATTCAATTTGTAATTATTTTTGAATTAATATTTAGGAAAAGGTAGATTTTGTTTTAAATAACAGAAATGTTTTGGTCATGAAACTGATTATTGGCCT
Organism: Callorhinchus milii; assembly: GCF_018977255.1. Taxonomy (NCBI): domain Eukaryota; kingdom Metazoa; phylum Chordata; class Chondrichthyes; order Chimaeriformes; family Callorhinchidae; genus Callorhinchus; species Callorhinchus milii. The sequence goes on along the minus strand of NW_024704766.1, from coordinate 8,189,556 downwards.
GAACTTTAACAGATTATTCAAAGCTACGGGATACAAAGGGGTAGAAACCTTTAATGTTAACCTTCTTTATTCTCAGGGCACCGATGATGGACAGATCATACAATGGAATCAGTGCCATTTTTTCTATCCTTGGAGCCTGGTACAAGAAGGCAAAGTGAGATTTGGAACACAAGCCCAGACACCTGAAGGAAGAGACAACAGAGTCGAGATAATCTTACATTTGCAAAGTCTGTTTTCAAATGTTCATCTAGAGAGTTCATTTGCTCTCCAAAAGAGATAGTTTATTAGCAGCCTCATGTTTCACTAGGTCTGCACAAATCTTCAAAGATTTGGAAAACTGCACCTTTAATATATTATGAAGGATCCAGATTGTCTCTGACCATCCTATGTATGTTAGAGATTAAGCCAGCAAATACAGTCCCTCCTCAAACCACCACATATTTATAACAACAGCCACTTGCATTTATATAGCGGCCTTCGTGCTGGATGGCATTTTAGAGCTTAACAGTGGCGGAGCCCAATGCCGAGCCAGGGGAGGGGGAAGGTGACCTTAGACACGGTCAAAGAAGAAGATCTTGAAGCACGCCCTGAAAACTGGAAGAAAGGGGGCAAGGAGAAGAATTGAGGGAGAGAGTTCCATTTCTTTGGGGCGTAGTGGCTGAAAGCACGGCCGCTGATGGTGGGGCGGAGGGTCCAGGGGACAAGGAGGAGGCCAGAGTCAGTTGATCGGAGGCAGCAGATAGTGGTGTAACGAGACAGCGGGATGGAGATAGGGGTTGTGAAAGGATTTAAATACAAGAGTGAGGATCTTGAGGATATTTATGTACAAACAAAGCACATGTTTTCAGCTGTAGAAACAACTATGCCATGTGTTGCTGCAAAAACTTTCCTTAGTATTAGCAGTGTCTCAAACTGCATACAAGGATCAGATGCAAGGTGAGATATTCTTTCTCAGCCCAGAAGCAGCAATTAATTTTCATCATCCTCTGTCCTCCCCATTTTCTCTTTTGTCTTTCTTGCCCCAACTCCCCTCTCTGTTAGTCCTTAAGACCCCAGTTCTAACGAAGGTCATGGACCCGAAACATTGACCCACTTTCCTTTCTCCTTAAATGCTGACTGACCTGCTGAGTGTTCCCATCACCAAACGGGGAGGGTAAGCGGGGGAGGAGTGGGAGGGGTGAGCGGGACTCACTCTCCTTCTGAACCCTCTGTGGCTGTAGGGTTACCACCTCCTGAAACATTCGATCCATGAACTCTTCAGCCTCTAGTATACTATGTAGTGACACCAGCCTCTCCTCGAGCTTAGGAACTCTGAGCTCAAGCTCGAGCAGCCGGAAGCACTTGCTACACGTGTTTCTGTCCAGAGCACACAAAGCATCCTGGAGTTCCCACATAGCACACATTGTGCTTGCAACCGGTCTCAGCTGCCCTGCCATTTCCCCAGACAAGTTTTATATTATTTTAATATAACTATTATATATTTTATAATTATGCACCTCTTTCCCCTTCTGCACCAAATTCCCACTCTCACCAAATTCCTTAACAGAATTCTCACTCTTTTCCACCTCAGTCAGTTCCCTCCTCACAATGCTGGGCACTCTGCTCAAACTACCCTTCTCACACTGTCTTACTCTCTCTTCTCTCTCACACTCCACCTCGTCCCTCTCAATCATTCTCTCCCCCCATCCTTCTCTCTTCCGCGCCCCCCCCCCCCCACCCTTCTCTCCCGCGCATACTCTCTCCCGTGCACATTCTCTCTATCCCCTCTCAAACTCACTGTCAATCGCCATTTCTCAATCTCACCCCTCTCTCAATCTCCCCATTCTGCTTCTTTCTTCCCCCTCTCCCTCACATTCCCTCCCACCTCACTCTCCCTCTCCACCTGTCCCACTCTCTCTCTCTGCTCTCCCTCTCTCAAACACTCTCTCAGTCTCTGTCTCACTCCTCCTTTCTTACCTCACACACAAACTCTCTTTCTCTCCCTTTCTTACCTCTCACACAAATAAACTCCCTCCCCCATCCCCCTCTTCCCCCCGCCCCCTCCCCAATCTCTCTCCCAAGTGCGGGTCTCCCTCTGCAGTGGCAGGAGCCCGTGGTTAGTTGCTAACGAAGCGGTTGGTAAGAGACTTGTTTGCCTTCCTGACAGACTGCAGTAAAGACTCCGTGAGCTGCAAACTCCAACCAGTGGCTCCTGCCACTGCCCAGGGAGGGCGTTCCCCAGGGAGGGGGGGAGTGGAAGTTGGAATGGTGGAATGGTCTTGAACCGGATAAAAATCACCCGCCGGGCTGCTGGCAGCCCACCTGCTGCCTGTTGGACCACGCTGCTCTAGCACATCTTCCCTTTCCAGGGCTGTAACCGTGACTTTGTTCAATATGGCCACCCCCACGCTCCTGTTTTATCCTTCCTACAATGAATACATTGTAGCCAGGAATATTCAGCTCCCATTCCTGCCCTTGATTTAAAGTGGTTGCATGCACATATGTCCCAACTTACCTATGTACTGTATCCCATAATGTTATTTCCTAAAAGAAAACTATCTAATCTGTGTTTGAAAGTTTCACTCAGAGAGAACTTGCACAACACAGAGAAAAGACTAAATGCAGAGGCAGCCCTAGTACACTGAGTGCTTCATCATAACGCAGGTATACAATTAGGAGTGAGAACTACTGCAAGTAACATTCAGAGTCTGCAAGAAAGGAGTCACTATACCATAGTGCTTTCTGTCTGAAGGCAAGTGACTGTCTGTATTTCCTTCGATCTGTAATGGCGCTGGTCATAGCTATAATATCCAATCTGTATGAATGTAAATTAATGGAGTCTGTAACAACAACAACAACAATATTACATTTGTATAGCTGTTACATTTGTGTAGTTGTTTTAAATAAAATAGACTAATTGCATATAAATTCAGGCAAATCTGATATTGTTTTTGTAAACTGAAAGCTCTTTACCTCTAAAATGATCCAATCACACATGTGCTCCAGGCAAAGCCTGTGAACCAAATCTACGGCCTGTTGAGAGAACAGGTGGTAAATTTCAACACTGGAGAAACTGTCCTTAACTATTCATGCTATAGTTTTACCTCAAGCCAACTTGCAGCACTTTGTGGTGATAAGCCTAAAAAACCCATGGAAGAAATGATAGTGGTTGGGTTTTCAGCTACTATGCCTTTGCTCTCTGGAACACTCTCCTCAAATCCCTTTGCCTTGCTCCTTTCCTCCCTATCTTCAAAACCCATTTTAAATAACAATCTTGGACCATATCTTTGGTCAACAACCTTAAAATCTACCTCCCTCTTATCCCTATTCCCTTTGTAAATCGCTTGAAGTTCATGCTACATGAAATACATGATTTAAGCTGTTAAGAGTTGTTGCTGAGTAATGGAGCTTTAATATCGAGTTTTGGGAATGCTGGTATAAGGCTGGCAGCAGTTCATGCTTCTCTAGGTATCGTTACTTAATATCTTTGGAGGCCGGTTATGACTGCTGCCATTAAGTTATTGTAATGCCGGTGGGTCCAGGTTGCTCACTCTTCCAGTTATCACAACACATTGGGAGAAATGAGTCAATGGATTTGTCACAGGACTCGAGTACAGGGTTGCAATGTCATCCTCACTCCTAAGAATTACAATTACCTCAATTAGAATAATCTCATAATTAAGGCACAAGAGTACATTTTGACCCCATTGGTTAAATTGGTCAAAATTAATGTTGATTCACAGGTAGTCTAAACCTATAATTTTTAGATTTTTTTTAGAGTCACTGCACTTTGAAATGTACTTTAGGCAAATATTATATAATTGAGAATAATACCTTTATTTTAAATATATTTCATTTGAATAAAAGGAAATGAATATCTGAGCCCATAATCTTCATTTGTATTCAATGAGTATAGTTCCACGATTCTTCATCTCAGCTCTTCTGGGAAGAACACTGCCAAATGTTCCTCTCAGAACAGTGACCAAACACTGAGACTTGTCTTCAACTTCTCTTCGACCGTGCCTTCAGCTCCCCTCTCGACTCTCTACCCCCTCCTAGCTCCCTCCCTTCCCTCCCCTCACCCTGACTATTTCTCCCCTGCTCGGGTCCCGACCGAACTGTCCAACACCTTGGGACGTCTTCCCGACGTGAAAGGCGCTCTATAAATGCAATCTTGTTGTTGTTGTTGTCAACAACATGGGCTACATTAAATGTAAGAATTATTATATTATTATTATAGAAAGTAACCATTTTAAAGAAAGTCTTAATGTTCTACTATTGTTCTTAGATTACTTTTATGGTTGTATAGCTTACGATATTCTCCATAGTAATTACACAACAGTCTCCCTGTATGGCCAGAGCGTTAGAGGCTGTAAACCTGGACAGGACTGAGTTACTGATCTCAACAACAACAACAACAACAAAATGACATTTATAAAGTGCCTTTCAAGCCGGAAGGATGTCCCAAGGCGCTGAACAGTCGGACATCAGGACCCAAGCGTGGGTGGGGGGGGAGCAGGGTTAGGATGAGGGAGGGCAGAGGGGGTAGGAGGGCACCTGGAGGCACGGTAAAAAGGAGGGGACTTGAATCGTGCCTTGAAGGAGGCAAGAGAGGGAGTGAGGGGAAGGGGTTGTGGGATGGAGTTCCAAAGAGTGGGGGCAGAGATGCTGAAAGCCCGGCCGCCGATGGTGGGGCGGGTCGGGCGGGAGACCTGGAGCAGGTCGGAGCCTGCTGAGCGGAGGGTATGGACAGGTTGATAAGGGGTCAGCAGGTCAGAGAGGTAGGAAGGGGCAAGGCTGGGGAGGGCCTTGAAAGTGAGGACGAGGATTTTGAATTCTATCCTCTGAGGGATGGGGAGCCAGTGGTGCCAGGCAAGGGGTGGGGGTGATGGGGGGATGGGAGAGGACACGAGCTGCCGAGTTTTGGATGATCTGCAGCTTGTGGAGTGAAGAGTTGGGGAGGCCGACAAGGAGGAAGTTTCTGTGATATGGGGGAGAAAGGACAGTTGAGGGTCGAACAAGGCGCCCAGGTTCCTAACTGGCTTGGTGAGGTGGTGTGTGCAACCGTGGATGCTAATGCTTCCAGTGCCTGAGTTGCTGAGGCGCTGGCGCAAGCCAATCAAGGGGACCTCAGTTTTCAGCTGAAGTTGGCTCTCATCCAGGACCTGATGTCAGACATGTCAGGACGTCAGTTATCCTGGAATCGAGGGTGGAGACAGAGAAATAGGAGCGGGACCTCTGGCTTACACGTGAGCAACGCCAAGCAGGGCTCGAGGCCAACACCAGCGTGGGGTCCAACAGCCCCAACAGCATCCAGATCCATCGCAGGGACTGAGGCCCACCTATCCGGGCCTCGCGGAGCCAACGTGGGATTCGCTGCCTCGGCCATCGCTGACTCTCCTGGTGAACATCCAACTGGAGACCGGCTGCTGCGTGACGTCACATCCACTCAACACCTTTGAATTTCTCAGCCTGGACTCAATGGGACTATAACATTGTCCCCCTCTCCCTATGATGACCCACACCAGCAGGCTAACCATGCCTCACTGACCCCCACCCCCCCACCCCACCCATTCGGTCTTAGTCTTGGCGTGCGCATTTTGGCTCCTGCCACCGACCCGAGCTAATTCCCCAAAATGCTCCCATCCCTGTCCTCTACACTCCATTACTCACACTCTGTCATCCTCTCCCAGCACACTCCCCACTCGACCAACAGCCTCCCTCTGCTCCAGCTTACGAATCCTCAGTCCCTGACCACGGGGGCCAACCTCTCCTCCCTCATCCACATCCCCACCCTCCCTGTCAGTCCTCCCCCTCTCTCCCCACATTCCGCCACCAACTGTCCCCTCTGGATCGGCCTATAAAATGTTCGTTCCCTCTCCAATAAAACACTCACCATTCAAGACCTCATTGTCATCTGAAACATCGACATTCTCACCCTCACTGAAACTTGGATCACTCCAGGACGACACCTTCCTCCTGACGGAGGCTGCACCACCTGGCTACACCTTCCATCATTCCCCAAGGCCTAACCGCCATGGTGGCGGAGTGGCTGTCATCTCCCGGTCCCTGCTTGGCCTATCCTCTTACGCCTCTGGAACTTACCCCTCCTTCGAGCACCTTACCCTTTATCACTCCTCCAACCTTTCCCTCAAAATTCTTCTTATTTATTGTTCCCCCCAAGCCATCCCCCACTTTCCTCCCTGATATCTCCACCCTCCTATCTTCCCTCTTCCTCTACTCCAAACGTCTCCTCATCCTAGTCGATTTGAACCTTCACTTCAGCCCCTTCTGCTCTGCTTCTGCTGACTTCTCCTCCCTTATTACCTCCCTCAATAATAATATAATAATCCTTGCATTTGATATAGCGCTTTTCACGTCTTCTAGACGTCTCAAAGCGCTTCACAGAATAGACTGTAAAGTGAATTGACTGTATATTTGCGGGCGAAACGCGGCAGCCAATTGCGCACAGAAGTGTTTCACAAACAGTTGTGGACTGAAAATGACCAATTTATTATTGTTTTTGGTTTTGGAGGGATTATTATTAGGTGTGTGGAGTAAGGAAACTTACCCAAGGTTTCGCCCTCTGCCTGGAATTGAACTCAGGTCTCTCGCTTGCAAGGCGAGTGCTCTAACCACTGAGCTACAGGACTCCACGTCTCCCTCCCAACCTCTCCCTTCACATCCACTCTGCCACCCACGTCCGTAGTCACCCCTCGAACTGGTGTTCACTTGGGGCCTCACCATCTTGGACCTCACCGTCATCGACAAAGCAATCTCAGACCATCACTTCATCTCCCTTAACTCCTCAATCCCTCTCCCCACCGCCACCCAATCCAACTCCATCTGATACCTGGAAAAAAATCTCCCCACCTCCCTCTCAGCTGCCTTAGAGTCATCAGTCATCTGAACTCCTTCCCCTCTGGGCTTCCTCCTGCAATGACTTATCACTCTAAATCACTCTTCTCCACAGCTCCCTCTCACCACTCTTGATTCCTTTATAATAATAATAATAATAATCCTTGCATTTGATATAGCGCTTTTCACATCTTCTAGACATCCCAAAGCGCTTCACAGAATATACTGTAAAGTGAATTGACTATATTTGTGGGCGAACGCGGCAGCCAATTGCACACAGCAATGTCCCACAAACAGTCGTCGATTGAAAATGATATTGTTTTGTTTTTTGCAGGGATTATTATTAGGCTCTGTGTGGAGTAAGGAAACTTGCCCAAGGTTTCGCCCTCTGCCTGGAATTGAACTCAGGTCTCTCACTTGCAAAGCGAGTGCTCTAACCACTGAGCTACAGGACTCCACACTTTCCTCCCCTCACGTCTCGAACCGTCTCCTACTCATGAAAGTCACCATGGTACACCAGCCAATTCCGCTCCCTTAAAGCACAGGTGCATGCCGCTGAACGCACCTAGCTTAAATCAAACTTATCGGTCCATCGGCTGATTTGGCTGGACCTTATCAAATCTTACCGCTCCGCCCTCGCCTCCGCTAAATTGTCGTTCTACTCCAAGACAATCTTGGAGGCCAAGGACAACCACATCTTCTCCATCACCAACCGGCTCCTCCACCCACCCTCTCATGCCTCGCCCATCCTCACCTCCAATGCCAACTGCGAGGCAATGCTGAACTTCCTCAAATCCAAAGTCGAGGGGAACTGCTCAACTGCCTCTACGCTCCCGTCTACTAGCCCCTCCCCACCTCCCCCTCTCACCCACCGGCCCCTACCTATCCCTCCCTCCATACCTTCAAACCTGTCTCCTACTCCTCCTGCACCCTCGACCTCATCCCTACCCCTCTCCTTGGCTCCCAGCTCCACCTCGTTATTCCACTACTCACAGATATCATTATCTCTCCCAGTCCACTGGTACCGTTCCCACCCCTTTAAAAACGTCCATCATCACTCCTATCCTTAACTCTCCCCCCCCCCCCCCCACGGATCCATTCCTGCTCTCAAACTACCACCCCATCTCCAATCTCCCTTTCCTCTCCCAGGTCCTGGAGCAAGTTGTTGGTTCCTAGCTTCGCTCCTTCCACTCCCGCCATTCCCTTCACGAACCCCTCCAATCGGGTTTCCGTGCTGCTCACAGCACAGAAACAGCCTTGGTCAATGTGACAAATGACATTCTGTCCATCTGAGACCAGGGCTCCCTCTGCCTCCTCTTCCTCCTTGAGCTCTCTGCTGCCTTCAACACCATTGACGACTGTATTGTCATCCATCCTCTCTCCTCTCACCTCAACCTTCACGGTTCTGTCCTTGAATGGTTCAGATCGTACCTTTCACACCGCCTCCACTTCATCTTCACAAACGGTTTATCCTCTAACCTCCGCACGTCTCATGTGGCATTCCTTAGGTCTCTGTCCTTGGTCCCTTCCTCTTCAACAACTATATGCTCCCTCTTGGTGACAACATCCAAAGAGATGGGGTCAACTTCCACATGTATACAGATGACACTCAACTGTACCATCTGCCTCCATCCTGGACTCCAGGACTACTGCTGTTCTCAGACATCAAGTCCTGGATGAACATCAACAAGACTGAGGCTCTACTGATTGTCTCCCGTCAGCGCCTCCACACCACCATGGATGCACTCTCCACCTTACTAAGCCAGCCCAGAACCTTGGCATCTTGTTTGACCGTCAATTATCCTTTCTACCCCACATCCGGGCCATAACAAAACATAACATAACATAACATAACATAACATAACATAACATAACATAACATAACATAACATGTAGGAGCAGGAGTAGGCCATTCGGCCCTTCGAGCCTGCCCCGCCATTCAATCATGGCTGATCTTCTAATCTAACTCCAGCTAATAACCTGACGCTGCCTTATCCCCATATCCCGTAATCCCTTTTGCAATAAGAAATCTATCAATCTCAGTCTTGAATATGTTCAAGGACTGAGCGTCAACAGCCCTTTGGGGTAGTGAGTTCCATACATTCACTGCCCTTTGAGTGAAGAAGTTCTTCCTCAACTCAGTGCGAAAGGGCTGCCTCTGATTTTAAGGTTGTGACCCCTGGTTTTAGTTTCTCCAACCGGGGGAACCAATTTCCCACTATCTTCTCTATCATGCCCTTTGACGTGAAAGGCGCTCTATAAATGCAATCTTGTTGTTGTTGTTGTGTCTTCTAGGGTGAAGACAGATGCAAAATATCCATTTAGGGACTCTGCCATGTCCTTGTCCCCCATTACAACTTCTCCCGTCTCTGACTGAAGTGGATCTACATTTACCCTCACAGTCTATTCCTCTTAACATATTTATAAAAACTTTTACAATCAGACTTAGTGTTCCCAGCGAGGTTACCCTCATACTCCTTTTTCTCGCTCTTAATGAGTTTTTTAGTTTTTTTTTGCTGCTTTCTAAAACTCTCCCAATCTTCTGATTTTGCTGATTTTCTTGGCAGTTTTATAAGCCTTTTCTTTTAATTTGATGCTTTCCCTAACTGCTCTAGTTAGCCACGGATGAATTTGAATTGCTTTCCTTGTGGTACTCTTATTCCGCAAGGGAATATGCGACCGCTGAGAATTTTGCACTACATCCTTAAATATTTGCCACTGTTGGTCTACATTTTTACCTCTTAATCTTATTCTCCAGTCTATTTTACCTAAATCTTTCCTCATACCTACAAAATTAGCCCTATTTAAATTCAGAATACTTGCCGCGGATTTAACTATATCCCTCTCTAACTTAATGCAGAATTCAATCATATTGTGATCACTCTGCCCGAGAGGATTCTTAATACCTACACCACCAACTAGCCCTGTTTTGTTACACAAAACAAGGTCTAGGATGACAACAAAACAAGGTCCATGACCCGTTCTGCCTTTCCCCACCGCCGCAACATCGCCCGGCTCTGCCACTGTCTCACACCGCAGACCACCAAAACCCTCATACACGTTTTCATAACATCAAGGCTTGACTATGCAAACTTCCTGCTTGTCGGTCTCCCCAACTCCTCCCTCCATAGGCTGCAGATCATTCAGAACTCTACAGCCTGTGTACTCTCTTGCTCCGTGACCCTATCACCTCCATCCTCGACCAACTACATTCGCTTCCCATCATTCAGAGGATACAGTTCAAGATCCTGGTCCTCACCTTCAAAGCCTTCCATGGCATTGCTCCCCCCTATCTATGCGACCTCCTATACCCCTACCATCCTGCCCGCTCCCTCCGTTCAGCGGGCTCTGTCCTGCTTCATGTCCCCTTACTTGCCTGCCCCTCCATTGGCGGGCAGGCCTTCTGGCATTCTGCCCCTACCCTCTGGAACTCCATCCTGTAGTCTCTCTGCCTCGCCCCCTCCATTGCCTCCTCCAAGACCCATCTGAAGACCCTCATCCTCAACCATGCTTTCGATCATCCTGCTTTCCCCTCTGCCCTCCATCCTACCCAATCCCAACCTCCAGCTTGGCTCTGAAACACTGATTGTCCAGTACCTTGATACATCTTCCCGACGTGAAAGGCGCTGTATAAATGTAATGTTGTTGTTGTTGTTTTGTATTCTATGCCCCTATTTATAAAGCCCAGTATCCCATATGCTTTTACAACAGTTTTATCTGCCTGTCCGGCCACCTTCAAAGATTTACTATATGACCCCCCGGTCTCTCTGTTCCTTCACCCACATTAAGATTGTACCATCAGCTTATATTGCCTCTCCTCATTCTTCCTCCCAAAGTGCATCACTTCACATTTCTCCACATTAAACTTCATCTGCCCCGTGTCTGCCCATGTTACCAGTCTGTCTACGTCCTCTTGCAGTCTGATACTATCTCCCTCACTATTTACTACTTTTCCAGTTTCGTATCATCTGCAAACTTAGAAATTGTACTTCCTATACCCAAGTTCAGGTGATTTATATAGATCAAAAAGAACAGTGGTCCTAATACCACTGGGTAACCAATACCAATCCCACCACTCTCTGCTCTCTGTCTCCCAGCCAGTTCTGCATCCACTGTCCCTTTAATGCCGGGGGCTTCTATTTTGCTTACAAGTCGTAAGTGGCACTTTGTATCAAATGCCTTTTGAAAATCCATATAAACTACAACAACTGCACTATCTTCATCCACCCTCTCCGTTACTTCATTAATAAACTCTTATCAGGTTTGTTAAACACAATTTGCCATTAACAAACCCGTATTGGCTACCCTTTATTATCCCATATTTTTCTAAGTGAAAATGTATTTTGTTCCGGATTATAGTCTCTAGAAGTTTCCCCACTACCGACGTTAAGCTGAGTGGCCTGTAGTTCCTTCTGCCCCTTTTTGTACAGGGGAGTAACATTTGCAACCCTCCAGTCCTCTGGCACCATCCCGGTGTTCGAGGATTGAAAGAATGTGGCCAGCGCCTCCGCTATTTCCACCCTTAGTAAACTGGGCTGCATCCCGTTTGGACCGGGTGACTTATCTACCTTAACCCCCATCAACCTTTTCAGTACCTCCTCTTGATTTATTCAAATACAACACAAAACGATAAATGATCGCTCGATCCCGGTCTCTGCTTGCGCGTTTTTGCTGCTGCCCCGACCTGAGCCGCTCCCCCTGGGAGTGCTCCTCCTCCTACCCCTCTCTATCCGCTACTCCCACTCTGTCCTTCTCTCCCACAGCCCTCCCCGCCTTCTCTCTCTCCTGGACCCCACCATTACCTCCCTCTGCTCCAGACTGCGCATCCTCCGCCGGGCCCATCGTGGCTCCCAGCTTTGGTTGTCCCAGAGCAGCCACCCCAACCATCCCATCGCACACTCTCTCCACATCAACCGCCTCCAAAGGCCAACACCCCTTCCTCCTCCCTCATCCATATCCTCACAACACTCCCTGCTCCTCAAACTCTACTGTCATTTCTCCCCTACGATCCCAAATCCTCTACATACCACTCTCTCCTCCGATCCCCCCCACCAGCAAACTCATCCGCATTTCCCTACAAAAATGTCCGCTCCCTCTCCAATAAAGTCCTCACTATCCATGAGCTCATCCTGGATGAGCACATGGATATTCTTGGGTTTACGGAAACCTGGCTTTTACCCAGTGACTCCGTCCCCCTAGTTGAAGCCTCCCCTCCTGGCTACACCTTCCACCACACTCCCCCAACCTAACCAAAGTGGCGGCGGGGTGGCCCTCATCTCCCAAGCTTCCATCGTTCTATCCCCTTTATTCCTCTGGCTTCTCATTTGAGCACCTCAAGCTCTACCATTCCTACGCTCTCTCACTCAAAATTCTCCTGGTTTACTGCCCCCCAAAAACCCCCTGGCTCCTTCCTTTCCAATATCTATGCTCTCCTCTCCTCCCTGTCCCTCTGCTCAGAATACCTGCTCATAATGGGTAACTTCAACCTCCACCTAAACTCCACTTGCACCACATCCTCAGATTTCACTGCCCTCCTCTTCTCCCTAAACCTCCACATCAACTCGCCGACCCAGAACCATGACTACTCCCTCGATCTCATCATCACACATGGCATCGACATTTCCAACCTGTGCATCACGGACAAGGCCATCTCGGACCACTTCCTCATCTCCTCCTCTTGGATCCCTCTCCTCTCCATCAAGACTTCAACCATACTTTTCCACCCATGGAAAAGGTTTCCCCCGAGACCCTCACAAAGACCCTCTCATCCTCAGATCTCCTATCCCTCTGCTTCCATCCGCAGCGCCTCTGAAGCAGCTGTTAAGCTACTCCATGATCGCCTCTCCTCCACCTTCAACAACCTCGTCCCCCTGAAATCCAGGATTGTTTCCAAACCCACCCGCTCGCCCTGGTACAACAGCCATCTCCACTCCCTAAAATCCCAAACATGGTTGCTCAAGTGCAGGTGGCAGAAAACCACCCTCACGGTTCACCACCAGCTGTGGCTCGAACATCTTCTCAACTACCACCGCTCCCTGTCGCAAACAAAAACTGTGTACTACTCAAACATCATATTGGAGGCCAACAATAACTCCAAAATCCTTTTCGCCACACCCACCACTTCCTTCGTGTGCCCCCTCAAGCACTCTCAATCATTATATCGAATGCCAAGTGCGAAGAGGTCATGGACTTCCTTACCTCTAAAATTGACAACATCCACCTGGCTGCTTCATCCGTCTGCCCGTTGTCGCCTATCACCACCCCCATTCTGTCTCCCTCACCCACCCTGCCTTCAGCACCTACCACGTCCCCATTTGCTCTCATCTCTCCTTCCTCCCTCTCATCCACCATCGCAACAATGAAACCCACTACCTGCAGCCTCGACCTTCTCCCTACCCAACTGCTGATTACTCAGCTCCCTCTCCTCTGCCCACTGTTGGCAGACACTATTAATCAGTGACTCTCCTCAGGATCAGTCCCACTCGCCCTCAAAACCACGGTCATCATCCCCCCTCCTTAAAAAACCTACCCTCGATCCCTCCAACCTTGGCCACTACCACCCTATCTCAAACCTGCCCTTCCTTGCCAAAGCTATGGAATGCGTTGCTGCCAACCAACTTCACACACATCTCTCCCTCTGCCTCCTCATCCTCGTGGACCTCTCCATCACGTTCAACACAGTCAACTACACCATCCTCCTCCACTGCCTGTCCTCCATCATCCATCTAAGTGGGACCCCACTCGCTTGGTTCAAGTCCCACCTTACAAACCGCCAGCAATACATTTCTGCAAATCGCTTTTCTTCGCGCTTCCACCTGGTCACCTGTGGGGTACCCCAGAAATCCATCCTTGGCCCCCTTCCTCATCTATATGCTTCCTCTTTTATATGCTTCCTCTTGGTGATGTCATTCGCAGACACGGGGTTAACTTCCACATGTATGCGGATGACACTCAACTACACTTCTACCTCCAGCTGCGACGACCAGTCCCGCGATGTTCTGTCAGCTTGTCTGTTGGGCATCAGGAGCTGGACGAGCGCAAATTTCTTGCAGTTAAACGTCAACAAGAAGGAAGCCATACTCTTTGGCTCCCGCCGACGTCTTCTGTCCCACGGTCCCGATCTCCTCAACCTGCCCAACCTGTACTTAAAACTCTCTGAATTCCTGCACAACGTAGGCATCAGGTTCGATCCCCAGTTATCCTTCCTCCCCCACATCCGGTCCCTGATCAACACCACTTTCTTCTCCACTATTCCCAAAATCCAGCTCATCCAAAACTCCGCCACCCGCATTCCCACCCACACCAAACTCTGTACCCCGATTACTCCACTTGCCAAACTCCACTGGCTCCTGTCACAGAGCGGATCCATTTCAAGATCCTCACTCTAGTGTTTAAATCCCTCCATTTCTTGGCCACCCCCCTATCTCCCTAACCTCCTCTCCCCCCACAGCAGTACCTGCTGCTTCCTCTCTTCCAGGTCTGGCCTCCTCCGGTCCCCCGAATCTTCCGCTCCACCATTGGTTGCCGTGCCTTCAGCCATTGCACCCCGAAACTTTGGAACTCACTACCTCAACCCCTTGGCCTCGCCCCTTCCTTCCCCATCTTCAGGCTTGAAGACCTTCCTTTTCGACCGCCCCTACAGTCACCTTCCCTTCCCCCTGGCTTGGCCTTGGGCTCCACCATTGTTAAGCTCTGAGACGCCGCCTGGGTGGAGGGCACTATATAAGTGCACGATGTTGTTGTTAAACACTCGCCAAAAGATTCGGAAAACTACAGTACAGTTGCTGTGTTTCACTTTTATTTGATCAGACACCTGGGGAAACCCTTCGCCAGTCCTCAGAGTCTCTGAACCATACTCAGTTCCATGTATGTTGCGTACATGGACGTTCAGAATTCACATTCTACCTCAGAGAGACACACCCTGTTTACCTAATGCCAAAGTGGATTAGGTGGATGTTGGTAACAGCCCAGAGTACATAGTGATAACTGTGGAATCTAACCAGCTAAAACCACGTAGGGGAGAACTGCCTTGGGATTTCTCCTGACATGAACCTCACTGCACAAATGTAATTGTTGTTTTTGTTGTAGCATGGCATTAAGAGCACTGTCTGGCAAGTTTCCTACCACTTGTCCAGTTAGGATCACTCTACCTATTACAGCTTTGGCTTGGCAGGGTTAACAAGAGCTGAGTGGAAACAATCGCTGCGCCCAATAGGGATTGAGTAGCTGAGTTTTAATAAATGTTATTCAGATGCTTAAGCAATCTGTGTTGATCCATAGCAATGTGTGTTGGTGTATACTTTGTTCCTGGCTGAATAGTGGTTCTTCTCTTCAACCGTGCCTTCAGCTCCCCTCTCGACTCTCTACCCCCTCCTCGTTCCCTCCCTTCCCTCCCCTCACCCTGACCATTTCGTCCCTGCTCAGGTCCCGATCCAACTGTCCAGCGCCTTGGGTTGTCTTCCCGATGTGAAAGACGCTCTATAAATGCAATCTTGTTGTTGTTGTTGTTGAATATCATTGTGACAGTTAATTTTGCAAAAAAACATGATATTAAATCACCAAATTAATCTTAACTTTAGGCTTGAACATGGAAGTGACTTGTTGCAAAATGAGGAATGGTCACTCAGTGAGGCAAGGTATTGGTGGGTTGCTGCTTAATGAAGAACTGAACCATACAGTGAGTCTTAAAGAGAGGCAGAGAGAGGTAAGATGAGAAAACAAAAAATGACAGCATGGAAAACATGGCCCAACCAGTTCATACTCAACACAGCCTTCACCCATTCCTCCCTTGCACCTACACCCCACTATTCCCTTCTCCCTCATGTGAAGGTCTAGCTTCCCCTTGATTGCTATCTGATTCAACCTTCAGGCCACAATCTCCCTACCCTCGGCGTGAAGTAACCTCTCCTAAATTCTCTTTTAGATCCCTTATTCACTATCTTATACTTGTGTCCGCTGGTTATGGATTCCCCAACTAGTGGAACAGCCTATTTATGTTATCGTATTGAACCCTTTTAGAATTTTAAGTTTATGTTCGATTCCCCCCTTAAATGTCTCTTGTCTAGCAAAAAAGGCCTTATCTATCCGGTCTATCCTGAGAGCAGTAAAACCAATTTGGTGTCAATCTATAATTTTTAACACTAAACCTTGTTTTCCTGAATCCAGATCATTTATGTATATGATGAGATGTCCTAACATGGATCCCTGCGGAACACCACTTCTACTTCTTGCCACCCTGAGAAGATATCCTTAATGCCTACTCTTTGCTTTCAGTTTCCTAACCAGTCGTTAATCCATTCTTCTACAAGGAATCGCCCATTGTCATAGAGATAAACAGTAATAATAATAATCCTTGCATCCTTAATTGATAGTGCCATCAAGTCGGGAGGATCTCTCAAAGTGCTTCACAGGATTTATTTAAAGTAATATTGTGGGTGACAGTGAGAGTGTCTTGTGGCCATTACAGAAGTGCTACAATATTATTTTATTTGTTGTGTTGCAATGAGGACTACTGTTAAATAATAATAATCCTTACATTTGATATAGAGCCCTATATAAGATGTTCTCGACGTCTCAAAGCGCTTCACAGAATATATTGTAAAGTGAATTGACTGTATATTTGTGGGTGAAACGCGGCGGCCAATTGCGCAGAGCAATGTCGTCCCACACACAGCCGTGGGTTTCGGTGACCAAATTATTATTGCTTTTAAAAATTGAAGGGATTTGTGGAAAGCGATTCTCCAATCGACTAATAACCGGTTCCTACTCACTGACCAGTGATGTTCCACTGAAGCGGTGACCCGATGACCCGCTGCGGCCCTGGTGTCGCCGCGCTGCGGTTGCTATGGACACAGCGGCCCCGCCCACCGCGCGTGAGGTCATTGCTCCGCCCACCGTGACGTCAGGTGGTGATTGGCAGTTGGCGTTGAGAAGCGCGCGAGCGGCGGAGTGCGCGGTAGCGGCTGCTTTGCGGTGCTTTGGTTTGCGGGCGCCTCGGCTGCTGAGCTGTATCCAGCGGTGGGCCTGGCCTTCCCGCCGCTGTGAGTGCTCGGGACCATCGCCACACAGTTGTCGGGGCGGTTGTGAATTCGCGGCTTGTACTGCAGGAGGCGGCCTCCGGGATCGCGCCCTCACTGAGGCCGACACTGGGAGCTCGGTGCTGTCACGCGCACAGTCACGCGCACGGTCACGCGGGGCGGCGCGTGCGGTTGTGATCCGTGCGGCTTCTTCCACACATTTGTTGGAATCAAAAGGAAAACGCCCGCAGCCCCTCCCCCCGCCCCCCGCCCGCCCCGCAGCCCCCCGCCCGCCCCGCAGCCCCTCCCCCCGCCCCGCAGCGCCTCCCCCCGCCCCGCAGCCCCCCGCCCGGCCCGCAGCCCCCCGCCCGGCCCGCAGCCCCCGCCCCGCAGCCCCCGCCCGCCCCACAGCCCCCGCCCCGCAGCCCCCCGCCCGGCCCACAGCCCCCGCCCCGCAGCCCCCCGCCCCGCGGGCCCCTCCCCCCGCCCCGCGGGCCCCTCGGGCTGACGGTATCGCCACATCTGTCCGGGTCGGTGTGAAGATGGATCCGGAGCTGCTCAGGGTCCTGCTGCTGCTGCTGGTGCTGCTGGTGGCTGCCGTGTTACCAGGTAAGAAACTGATGGGAATTTGAGGTGTGGATTAACAAATGGTGGAGAGGGGATCAACAAATAAACCCGAGGAGTTAATCTCATGTATAAAATGGCAAAAACATCTGGAGGAAAGGCTTTAGAATGAAGGGGCAGAATTGTTCCAAGAGGATGAGAAATAGGAAAGTGATGGTGAGATTTGGGGAATACGTCGAAGGGATTTGCAGTCCAATAAAAGGCGTTGCAATTGATGGATTCTCGGGGATTTATTGCAGACTCTCTGATATTTACGCCCTTCCTGCACTGCGATGCCAATGATAAAGTTAACTGCGCTCATATTTAGTTGCACGACTCGCTGTGCGGAGAGTGCTTTACGCTGTGCTTCCAATGTTTTAATGCAAGAAACAGTGTTGTTTGGTATTCTGACATCTCTCCGATTTTGTATTTGCACTTTGCCAAACCCTTTTTGATGAGAATTGGAACCCGGTTTCTATTGCCAGAAATCGAGGGGATTTACATGAAGCGGACATTCGATGGTTAAAACGCCTACTCTTAATGTTCTTCCTGATCCTCAAACATTGCAAATGGCTCCAGTGTCAGATTTAGAAAGGTGTTCAGCACTCTCAGTGGTAAATGGCTATAATCTATGATTTCTGTGCCTTATTTACAAGCTTGCAAAAAACACTTCCAAATAATTTATTTCCATGGTACTTCATTTAATCATTTTAAAACTCAATTATAGCCCATTTAGGATTTATGGTTTAACAAATACTGGAAAGCACTGCGTGAGAGGTTTGGATTTTTTTCGGTTGATTTAAGATGCTTAAACATTGTTTTCAGATTGGATCGGGTTCTGTTTTGTGATTCAGAGATTGTGCTTTTAGCCATGTACTTTTAGTTTATTTAATGACTGTTGGATTGGCATTGAATGAAATAAATTCACAAGTAGTGACTGACTGGATTCTTGGTATTTCCCCTGTTGGCAAATAGTGTTCTTGACCAGTAAACCTGAATTGTATGACAACATTATATCGAGAGCCAGTTTTATAAACGGGTTCAGTACATATTCAGTTTGTTGCAATTGTTTGTGAATGTAACAATGAATATGTTTGAGGCAAGAATTGTGCTCAGTGCAATTTAAGTGAGCAATTGTAAAGCTGTAAGATGTAGAAATCCCAACAAAAATGCTCCTTCCTGATCATGTCAGCTGTGACCTGCAAGTCCCTCAGAACATTAAAATGTAGCTTAGGTTTAATAAATTTGTTGGCACAAAAACTAACATGGTCTGTTGGTAACTCTTGTCCCCGAGTCAGAAGGTTGTGGAATGAAACATTAAGATGCTGGTGAGATGTTGACATTAAAGATCCCATAGCACTTTTCGAAATAAAGTAATTTCTCCTGGTCTACTGGCCAGTGATCTCCTAGATAAAATTGGTCATTCAGTTCCTGGCTGTTTATGGGACTTGTGCGCAAATTAGCTTAAACTTTCACCTTCAGAAATACACTGTTATTCCACTTTACAGTAAATCCTATTAAGTGACATCCTGACCTTAAAGGTGTTACATCAAATGCAAGAATTGTTATTTTATTATTATGAACTGAGTGTATTGCTGATAGAGCTCTGACACAATATATGTAAGTGTATGAATTTATAATCCACGGAAGAGATTCCAGATTGATGTAGGTGGATTTTTGCGAACCAGCGGTAATTATCTGTGAGAGAAATTGAGAAATTGTCTGGAGAAATTGGAAAACAAGAGTCCTGGGAGAATATTGGAGAACTTGTCAATGTGAAAATTTATGACTGGCTGTTCTCAAGCTTTTACACTGAAATATGAGTAATAGAATAAATAGTAGAATTGAGATTGTGCTACTTGTATGGTGTATCCTTTGAGAGTGATATTGTAATGTTCCTACAGAGAATATTTGTGTTGATTCCTTTATCTTCGATGATTTTAATTTTGTTTCATCAGATTTGAAGGATTTCCATGATTCACTAATTACCAAATCCCTGTTCAAGGCGAGATCGATAGTAGCAAACTAAATTGTTTTTAAAAGAACATCTAGGCTAGGGAGAAAATGGGATGAGAAATTATGTGATGTAAAGGATGTTTGTAAAAGTTTCTAAATTATGGGAGGAAGGAAAGAATGAGAGATACAAGGAAGAACGTGTATTTTAAGTTTTGGAGGAACTAAAGATAACATTTTAGTACAGTATTGATGAAATAAACAAAGTTTGTGTGGGCATGTGTTTGTTTTTAGAGGGGAAGAATACCTCTCAGATACAAGGTGTTTTCTGTTCTGTCCATAGTACATTACAGTTTACATTTATATAGCCCTTTCCCATTGGGAAAATGACTCAAAGTGCATGGTGCAGGGAAGTTGATAAAAGAGCCTTTCCAGATATGTCATGAATATTCAAGTTCACATTTTGGGAATTGCATAGTTAAAATTGTTTGAGCAGAAAGGAAATATTTGGATTGACGGAAACTGAGCTTGGAGATTCTTAACAGTGTCAGGGGAGGTATGAGTAACATAATTTTAAAAGTGGAATCAGACTCCTTACTTAAGATTCATGGTTGTGGTTTTTGAGTGAACCGAGACTTTCCAAATCTTATTGTGTTCACATCACAAGTGAACAGTCAAAAAACTTAAAATGTAAGATTTGAAGTGACTTTTGAAGCCATATTTTGTTCCATATTCATTCATGTTAATGTGACTATAACAATTTAGGTGAGTAGCATTATGCCTCTGATCCCTCGTCCTTTGGGAAATGGACATTGCGTTATAGAGAATACTGGGAGTTTTAGGTGCTGTATATTCCAATTAGTACAGCTGATTGAGAGATAGTGGCGTGATAACAAGCATTCAGGTCAGTGATTGACTTTCTTCCAATGAGCTATAAGGCATGTTACCTTCTCTCTGCAGGTGAACTGCAGTTGAAAACTAAAAACATATTCCTCGCTTCATTAGAGGCATCATAGATGTAAGATAGTTTACTTGCTAAGTGCTTCAATGCAGAAGCAAAAGTAATTAGTTGTATCACAATTGGCCTCAGATGTGCTGTCCAGAAATGGACTCAAGGACATTGTGAATATAGACGAGATTTAGATGCATTGAACAGTTGAGCAGAGAAAATAGATACGTGAGAAATGGATGGGCACAGAAACTATACACATGCAGAAGGGACAGTCACTGATGAATCACAATCACATATGCAAGACTGATTTGAGAGGACAGAAAATTATGTATCTATGGACAGTACTTGTGCTCACCACAAATCTCTAAAATCAACAATATTGTGTACAAGGGGGTCACACTTCCTTCATCCTCTCTCCCCTCCCCCTATCTATTAATTTGATGTAACAATGAATTTGGTTTATCTGGGTCCTGTACAGCTGTTCACACAGCATTTCATATCAAAGAGCAATCACTGACATGGCCTCTGTACTCTATCGGGCAAGATGTTGCAGGCTGGTTGATTGCACATCTGCCTTCCCGATGTTCCTGCTGAAGCATGGCAGGGACCATTTGGTAAGTTGAAAGTTTCTGTTAAAGAGCCTGATGGCGGACTGCAAGAGTTGTCACTTTGCAGATAAAGCAGTTTGTATGAAACTGAATTCCTCTCACTATCCCTCAAGTATCTGTAGCAACGACCACCACCTGGAAATTTCCTTAATAATGCTGCAGTATTAGTTGAATGATGTGATTGTGTAGCCAGCACATAGCAATATCTGGAGCACAATTTCCTGTTAATTGTAACAGGAAGGCTGAAGTTGGATTGGAAGACTGTTTTATAGGGTTCATTTTAACTGCTTATGCATTGCATTTTGGAACCTTGGCTTATCATTGTAAGTGTCAATAAATCACCTGTAAGGAGTACTGGTTTATTAGATTTCACATGCCATTTTACACCTACCTTTTGCTATGTTTCATGGAGATTGGGGAATGTAGCCTTTAAACCTACAACCTTCTGACGCAGAGGTGCATGTGCTACCAATTGTATATATAATATGTGTGTGTGTATATATATATATATATATATCAAGCTAAATTTGAGATAAAACTTTAAATAATAATAATCCTTGCATATGATATATCACCTTGTTGAGAAGAAATCTTAAATTCACATAATTTACTGTAAAATGTAGTGACTGTATTTTGTAGGTGAACAAAGTATGTTCAGAAAGGCAGGTAAACGGAACTGAATTAATTACTCTTTTGAAGATTCAGAACAAGCACTAAGGGCCGAGTGTCCTTCTGCGCTGTAGAGTTTTGTGGTTCAATCATAAACTTGAGGGATCTGGATGATTCTATGTGAATAGAAATAAGAGACAATAATATTTAAGCTAGCCACTGTTGTTGAAATAGAAGCCAAGCTTTACCACAGAAATGAGAGGCCCTTTTTCATCCATCCCAATTAATGCATCAGCAAGGCGGCTTCATACTTCCTTTAATTATCTATTTGCCAAACAACAGACTTCCCAGACAAATATCCTGATAAACAGTTAGGGTGGATACTAATACCCCTGAGGCATAAAACAATATTAATTCTTGCATTTAATAATATATAATATCTCAAAGTTCTTTATAAAAATTTCTATAAATTGTAGAAACTGTGTGGTAGGTCAATGTGGCAACAATATCCCACAAACAGTCAGGAAGTGAATGACCACTATTATCTGGAGGACTGTTAATCAGGACACAGGGAGATTCTCTCTTTTTTCAAATATTGTCAAGAATATAATAATAATACTTGCATTTAATGCAACGCCTTATCACATTGTCGAACACTTCACAGTATGCGTGTATTTCGCAGGCAATTGCGCACAGCAATATCCTACAAATAACCACAGAACTTACACTTCTTAAGTGAGAACAGATAAGAATGATAAAGACCTACCTAAATTTTGCTAGTAATTTCTCAAAAGCTAGTGGTTAGCTGAAGTGTAGTTTTTTTTTAAATGGTCTGCTTCAAGGGTTCTACAGTCTGACAGTATTAAAATAGTTGATGTGAAAAGGTAATAATGTTTATCTAGTCAGTACTCTAAAGTATCCTCCCCCTCACCAATCCCCCAACAACCAGGAAAGTTAAATCCAGATCTAATGTAGAACTTTGCTTTTTTCATTACTCCAAGTTAAAGTAGTGCTATATCACATCGATGGTCAGCTACTGTTACTTAAAAAAAGGACCACTTTGCTTCCCCAGGTAGTGGGCACCACCATTTCTCACTATCCTTGTTTTGTACTTGTCTTTGGTAGCTTTGGAAAAAATGCCAGATTCCTTCAGGAAATTTCTCTTCAATGTCTGGCAGAATCATAATAATTTCTCTTAACCTATGGTGCAGAGCTGCATTTCTCCTTGCATCTCTCCATCTGAAGGTCATGATTCGTGCTGGAGTATCAGTGGTCCTACAGTATCTTTCCTCAATGACTTCTTCATGTATGATACAGGAAAGTGAGGGTTTGCAACTTACCCCACTGTGGTGGCTGTTGCACTTGAGGTATCATAGAATTATACAGCACAGAAGGAGGCCATTTGGCCCATCATGTCTGTCCCGGCTCTTTGAAAAGAGCTTCCAAATCAATCCCACTCCCCTATGCTCACCCCATAGCCCTGCAAACTTGTCCTCCACAAATAATCTATTTATGCTAATAAAGACAAAATGTCTGACTGTGTGTCAATCTACATTCCATATTGGATCCTTTGGTTGCAAGCGAAGCTACATCAGGTGGATACAGCTAGTTGGGTATAATGCCTTCCATGTCAGGAGAACATCTCAAAGCGCTTCATGGGATTTACTGTAAAGTGGAGTGACTGTGTGTTTTGTGGGTGAACACAGCAGTCAATTTTGCTGAGAGCAATGCCCCACAAACAGCCATAAAGTGAGTGAACAATTTTTATCAAAAGCTCAGTTCATAGAATCATAAAATTATACAGCACAGAAGGAGGCCAATCGGCCCGCCGTGTCTGTTCTGGCTCTTTCAAAAGGGCTACCCAAATCAATCCCATTCCCCTGCTCCCTCCCCATATCACTGCAAGCGTGTTCTCCCCAAATAATTATCTACTTCTCCCTTAAAAATTGTTATCAAATCGGCTTCCACCAGCCTTTCAGGCAATGCATTCAGATCCCAACAACTCGCTGTGTGAAAACATTTCTCCTCACCTTCCCTCTGTTTCCTTTAACAACTATTTTAAATCGGTGTCCTCGGGTTCCCGACCCACCCACCAGTGGGAATAGTTTCTCCTTGTTCACCCTATCGAATCCCCTCATCATTTTGAAAACTTCTATCAAGTCTCCTCTTAACCTTCTCTGCTCCAAGGAGAACAATCTGAGCTTCTCTCACCTCTCCTGATAACTGAAGTCCCTCATTCCTGGTACCATCCTGGTCAATCTCCTTTGCACCCTCTCCAGTGCCTTGACATCCTTCCTAAAGTGTGGGGCCCAGAACTGAACCCAGTCTCTTTCTGAGGCCTAACCAGTGTTTTATATAAAGGTTCATCATAACTTCCTGACTTGTGTATTCTATGCTCCTATTTATAAAGCCCAGTATCCCATATGCTTTTTTAACAGCTTTATCTGCCTGTCCGGCCACCTTCAAAGATTTACTATATGACCCCCCGGTCTCTCTGTTCCTTCACCCACATTAAGATTGTACCATCAGCTTACATTGCCTCTCCTCATTCTTCCTCCCAAAGTGCATCACTTTGCAGTTCTCCACATTAAACTTCATCTGCCCCGTGTCTGCCCATGTTACCAGTCTGTCTACGTCCATTTGCAGTCTGCTACTATCCTCTTCACTGTTTACTACTCTTCCTAGCTTAGTATCATCTGCAAACTTAGAAATTGTACTCCTTATACCCAAGTCCGGGTCATTTAAATTTATAACTACATCAACTGTACTACCTTCATCCACCCTCTCCGTTGCTTCATCAAAAAACTTTACCAGGTTTGTTAGACCAGATTTGCCTTTTAACAAATCCATGTTGGCTGGCCTTTATTAAACCCGTATTTTTCTAAGTGAAAATTTATTTTGGCCCGGATTATAGTCTCTAGAAGTTTCCCCACTATTGACGTTAGGCTGCGTGGTCTATAGTTTCCGGGTTTATCCTTCTGCCCCTTTTTGTACAGGGGAGTAACATTTGCAACCCTTCAGGCCTTGGGCACCACCCCAATGTATAAGGAGGATTGAAAGATTGTGGCCAGAGCCTCCGCTATTTCCACCCTTATTTCTCTCAGTAAACTAGGATTTCTCAATCTCTTTGCCCCTCTTATTTCCTTTTTCAGTTCTCCTCTGTATTTTCTATATAGTATTTGATTGTCTTCTGTATCTTGGACCTAACATTTATCATAAGCTTCCTTTTTCTGTTTTATTTTAATTCCAATTTCCTTATTCATCCAGGGAGGTTTGGATGCCCTACCTTTCCCCTTTGTGGGAATGCATTTGTTCTGTCTCCGAACTATCTCCTCCTTGAAGGCTTTCCATTGCTCGTTAGCTGTTTACCTGCAATCTTTCATTCCAGTCCACCTTGGCTCGGTCCCTTTTAACTCACTGATTGGCTAATGCCTCTTCCAGTTTAGTATCTTAACCTTTGATTGTTCCTTGTCCCATTCCATAGGTACTCTAAACCTAATGATGTTGTGATCACTGTTGTTCAGATGCTCTCCTACTGAAACTTGCCCCATTCCCCAGTACTAGATCCAGCACTGCTTCCTTCCTCATTGGGCTGGAAACATACTGATCCAGAAACTTATTCTGCACACATTACAGGAATCCTTCCCCCTCTTTGCCCTTTACACTGTTATTTTGCCAGTCTATGTTAGGATAATTGAAGTCCCCCATTATCACTAGTCTATTGGTTTTGCATCTTTCTGAAATCTGCTGCAGATTTGCTTGTCTATCTCCTTCCCACTATTTGGTGGTCTATAGTATACACCAAACAGTAACAGCTTCTTTTCCGCCCTTCAAGTCTAACCAAATAGATTCTGTTTTTGGACCCTCCAGCACATCATCCCTTTCCAGGGCCGTAATTGTGTCTTTAATCAATATTACCACCCCACCTCCCTATCCCTGCTGAGTACATTGTAGCCAGAATATTCAGCTCCCATTCCTGCCCTTGTTTGAGCCAAGTTTCTGTTATTGCCACTACATCATAATACCATGTGGCAACTTGAGCCGCAGATCACCAAGCTTATTTGTCACACTCCATGGATTTACGCACACGCACTCCAAGACCGACTTTGTCTGCATTTCTCCCTGTCTAATCCCTCCCTTTTCTGGATTTACTCCTGATTACATTGCTATTCGTCTCTCCCAGCCCTCTATGTAACTTGTTTGTCTTCTCCAATGCTACAACCCTGATTCCCTTCCCCCCTTTAAACCCTTCCCCACAGTACTGTGGAGTCCTGTAGTTCAGTGGTTAGAGCACTCGCTTTGCAAGTGAGAGACCTGAGTTCAATCCCAGGCAGAGGGTGAAACCTTGGGCAAGTTTCCTTACTCCACACAGAGCCTAATAATATTCCCTCCAAAACCAAAAACAATAATAAATTGGTCATTTTCAATCTACGACTGTTTGTGGGACATTGCTGTGCGCAATTGGCTGCCGTGTTCGCCCACAAATATACAGTCAATTCACTTTACAGTGTGTTCTGTGAAGCGCTTTGGGACGTCCTCCCGACGTGAAAAGCGCTATATCAAATGCAAGGATTATTATTATTATTACTAGTTAACCTCCCTGCGAGGACATTGGTCCCAGCCCTGTTCTGGTGTAACCCATCACCCTGTACAGATCCCACATGCCCCAGAACTAGTCCCAATGATCCAGGAACCTGAAGCCCTCCTTTCTGCACCATTTCTCCAGCCATGCATTCATATAGTTGATCTGCTGTTTCGATACTCACTTGTACAAGGCACTGGAAGTAATCCAGAGATCACCATCTTTGAGGTTCTATTCTTTAGCTTTTTCCCTAGCTTCTGATTCTCTCCCTGTAGGATCTCAGCCCTTTTTTTCCCTCTACATTATGGATCCCAATGTGGACTGCGACTTCTGGATGTTCCCCTTCCCCCTGTCAAATGTTTTGCACCCGTTCCGTGATGTCGTCAAAGCTGACACCAGGGACGCAATATGCAGGTACATCCTGTTCTTGTCTGATTTTCACACAGATAATCATTGGGAAATGGTCATCAGAGCTCTTTTAAAAAGCTGTTTTCTCACTTAATAAAATCTGTGGTCTATACGAATTGCTAGAATGATAAAATCTTGACTCTTCAGTTCAAGAAGATGACCTCACATTAACTCATGTTCCACCACTGTCATCCAAAATCACAACATGGTTCTGTCTGCAGAACTGAAGATGTGATGACGACAATGTAATTGTTGTGTGTCGCAGCTGCACGGCTTACTACTGACCTAGTTTCAGAGTTCCTGCCCTGTATTGGTGTGTAAGAAGCCATCTGTGCTTTTAAACCGTTTCCATGGTAATATGCAGCTTCTAAGCGATTGCAGGGAACAGGACTTTTGGTGAGAGCTTGCTTTTGGGCTAGTGCCATCACTAAAGTGCAAAGGCTTCATCTAGTTCAGGTCCACCACCTTGCTACACATTTATTGTACTCCAGAATGTTCTGGTTCATTCAGCAAAGTAAGCGCTAATTTGAACTTATTTGGTTACTGTATAAATTAACTTCTGCCTGGAAAAAGCACTACACACGTTCCTTAATCTTTGGCTAGTGCATCAGTATTTTATGTTAATGGTAGGATGGGTATCTTGATTTATTACTTACAAACTCCAGATTTGTGCAACTAAAAACCTGCAACACTGTAATGTAATCGTACAAATAGGTGTTCCCTACTTTGTTAGTGAAATGTCTCTTTGAAGGCCATTCATTGTGTAGTTGAGAGAGGAACAGGGTTATTGAGCAGACTTTGCTGGTGTACTGTCACTATTTGCATGTGTGGGTGTGATGTAATCACTTCATTGCATCTGGTCTTATCTTTATTTTTAAGGTCCATTTTCTATTATTTTAAAGAAAATAATAAAAAGGGGTTGTTAAAGTCTGCATTGCAGTAGGTGTTGTGTGAGTTGCAGTGTGAGAAGTGTGATAGCTAGAGTGATAGTTTGGCAGTGGAGTCCAAAAAAGTGGTACCGAGAACTGAGCATGTCTTAAAAACTCATCCACTGAGGCAGGATTAGCAGACTTGATGGCACTTACAGTCTGTCGTAGTGCACTTCAGTATGTTACAGGTATACAGTATAATTTTATATTTATAAAACACCTTTCATGATGGGATGTCCCATAGCACATTCAAATTCATCCTAAGATAAGGGTGGGAGCCGAGGAGTCCTGTAGCTCATTGGTTAGAGCACTCTCCTTGTTCACCCTATTGAATCCCCTCATAATTTTGAAAACTTCCATTAAGTCTCCGCTTAACCTTCTCCGCTCCAAGGAAAATAATTCTCTCTGCATTCTTTCTTCCAGACAGTTCTGTATCCATGCTGCCACTGTCCCTTTAATACCGTAGGCTTCTATTTTGCTTACAAGACTCTTATGTGGCATTTTATCAAACGCCAATGTCAAGGAGGATTGAAAGATTGTGGCCTCCCGTTATTTCCACCCTTACTTCCCCCTCAGTAATCTAGGATGCCCTCTGCCTCCACAAGAAGATTTCCTCTTCGGTCCTTAATTGGACCCACCTTATCTTTGACTAACCTTCTAATTCCTGGGCAAGTTTCCTTACCCCATACACACGCAGTACCCTAGCAGTTAAGTAGGAACACAGTTGCTACTCGATTGGTGGATCGCTTTCCAGCAGGTAATAATCCCTCCAAAAAAAATAAGATTGGTCGCTCAATCCACTATTGTGCGCAATTTGCTGCCGAGTTTCTCCCATAAAATACACTGCACTTTACAGTATATCCTGTGACGCGCTTTGAGACGTCTGAATGACGTGATAAGGCGTTATATCAAATGCAAGGATTATTATTATTTTTGGGGGATTGTTGGCTAGGTCACCTAGAGAAAATCTTCTCTTGTCGAATAGTGCCATGGGATCTTTAAGGTCCATTTTCTAAACTTTTTCCCATATCCTTTAATACCCTTGCTTCTCTGTATCATTTGTCATTTTCTATCCTTCATCAGTGACAGTCCTGATATATTTAAAACCCGTTTCTCCCCTTTTCCACCTTACCATCAGTTCAACAATATCTCATTAATAAATAAAGGGCCTGTGGACATTAGGGAAACATCCAGTGCTTCACTCAAATGCACTAAGATTTTGCACAAACCTCCAAAATCACAAAGAGCCTACAACAACAACTTGGAATTATATAGCACTGCTTGCTCAGGGTAGTGTCCCAGAGTGTTTGACAGTGGTGGAGCGCAACGATGAGCTGGGAAAGCCTAATCTGGTGATGTTTTTCTTTGTGAACAATGGTGGCAGCAGGGGACTCATAGAGATGGGGAAGAGCATGATGAGAGACTCGTGTCTAATGCATTCTAATAGCTTTGTAGGAATTCTGGTTAGGGGATATCTTCTCGACCAGAATTGCAATCAGTCTCCGCCAGAGTTTATGGTGCTTTGCCCTGAATCCATTTATGGCTGGCTGATATACTGCCTCTCTGACACATAGAGAAGACACTAATAAATAACCTCTCTGATGGGTGTGCCTTCTGACTGGAGAAAATTACTCTATGCTGTTAGTACACAGTCAGAATGTGATAAAAGAAAATTAATCCTTACTCATGTAGAGCCATATGTGGTGACTAATGCAAATTTGCAGCTGTGGTCCAAATTAAGTTAGGAATGGTTAGAATAAGTTCAGAATATAATTTTATAATGAGTTTGAACCTCCTTGATACTGAGAGACCCAAAAGGTATAATTTAAAAACCTATATGAAGTTAGATTAAGAGAGACCATGCTGTATAGGTGCAGTTATACAGAGCTGTTAGCTTGTCGTCACCTGCTCAGGTGTGTCTTCTCTGAATAGTGATTACTATGGAGTGGAACTAGTGCAACAGGTCCTGACATGCTGAATCTTTTAAGAACTGCACATAGTTTCGGCTGTTAGTTTGTTCTCGTGGGTCTGGGCTTCTTGTGTAAATCAAAAGTTCTGTGCAAAATAATAGCTTGCTAGTGTTGAGGTTTGTGAATTCAAGATCCTCATCCTCACCTACAAGGCCATTCATGGCCTCGCTCCCTCCTTCCTCTCCGACCTACTATCCCCCTACTTACCTGCCCGTACCCTCCGTTCCTCTGGCTCCGGTCTGCTCCACATCCCCCGCCCCAACCGCCCTACCATCGGTGGCCTTCAGCCTCTCAGCCCCGAGGCTCTGGAACTCCATCCCCCAGTGCCTTCGCCGCTTCCTCCCTTTCCTCCTTCAAGGCCGGTCTCAAGACCTTTCTCTTTGACCGAGCCTTCGGCTCCTCTCTCGACTCTCTACCCTCTCCTCGCTCCCTCCCTTCCCTCCCCTCACCCTGACCATTTCCCCACTGCTCGGGTCCTGACCCAACTGTACAGCGCCTTGGGACGTCCTCCCGACGTGAAAGGCACTCTATAAATGAAATCTTGTTGTTGTTGTTGTTGTTGTTGTGAGCATATTGGTTGATGTTTTTGAGTTTGTGTCTAGCATACCCTGGTCATTGAGTCTCGTACAGCTCTTCAAACTGAGTGCACTCTGTCCTGAGGAATTTTGTATTTAGATTGCTAAAAGGAGATGTCATCTTCAGGATTGATGCACAGATCTGCTAGAAAGATGTACATACTAGTTCAGACATGTCCATTCTATTCACTTCAGCAGCTGCAGTGAAACCTGTTTTGACAAGATTACATGTTTTATATTGTTTAGAGTTGACTTCATACAAGGTAACTATTCTAACATCAATAAACTAATGCAGTAAACTAATGTAGTAAGATCATTGATCAAGTGAGTAAAGGTACCTAGACCAAAATTAGCGTTGTCAAGATTTTAAGATGGCCACAGTGAAGCACCAGATTGGCCACACAATATAAAATTCACGCAGACACTATTTTTCCCAGTACTAAACCATGTTCTGATCCTCAACGCAGAAGTAACCATCTATATAAGCCTCTTTATTTCCATATTTTATTCAAACAACAGACAAAGCCAGTGTGATACAAAAGATACAAGCAATAACACACAAACCATACAAGGCTTACTGGGAGCTGCATTGTTGCGGGTGCCATCCTTCGGATGAGAAGCTAAAACTGAGGTTCCATCTGCGTCATGATGTCAAAGACTACATGGCATAACTGGAAGTTTTTCCCACTGTCCTTGCCAGCAATCCCCCAGGTAAAGTGAATGCCTCAGATTCACTTTATCTGGGGATTGTTGGAGAGGACAGTGGGAAAAGTGGCAGAACTCTTGACTTTTTCAGAGAACAAAGAAGGTTAGGGGGGTGACCTGATTGACGTCTTTAAAATTATGAGTGGATTTGATAAAGAGAATAGAGAGAAATAATTCTACTAGTCAGTCAGTACTGAGATGACATCAATTTAACAACAACAAATTGCATTTATATAACGCCTTTCACGGAGGGAGGATGTCCCAATGTGAAAGGTGCTATAGAAACATAGTTAGTAAGCGAACAAATGTTTTCATGCACAGAGTAGTTAGGATATGGAATACCCTGTTTGGAGCAGTGGTTAAGGCAGAATCCATATTAGCCTTCAAGAGGGAGCTGGACAAATAACTTAAAAAGAAAATAACTACATGGCGTATGGGGAAAGGGCAGGGAAATGAGCTGTTGAGGGAGTTGGCACAGACCCGATAGGCCGTTTGGCCTTCTGTGCTGTAAATTTCTGTGGTTCTAAAATTGCGCATTGACTTCACAGGCCTTCGTGGGACATTGCTGTGCACAAGTTGGCTGCATTCACCTACAAAATGTAACCATTACACATTATAGTAAACTCAAAGTATTTTGAAATATTCTCCCAGCAAGACAACGTAATGAGGTGCTGTATTAAATGCAAGGATAATTGTAAACTGATAAAGATGTCAGGTAGATAGAATTAAGTGCTATGTAAGGACATATTGTCTTGTGTATGAAAAGACACCTGTATCCTTGTTATCCGTGCTTATTCATGGGAAAACTTCCATTATTTGGGGTGAAAATAAAAAAATTGAAATGCTCACTGCTGTGTACATTTTTCATTAAAATACAGTAACTAGTGGGAAGAGAATAACATGGTCCTTGACAACATCCAGTTATACAAAATCTACTGGCAGTTTGCACATGTAGAGATCATTCAGTTCTGCAAGAACAAATCAAAGACATAGGGCTTGGACCCACAGCTTTCTGACTCGGAGGTCAGAGTGCTACCAACTGAGCAACATTTGCTTCTGATCTCTATCCATTGACTCTTGGTAGAAATTGTGTGCATGTGTGGCTGTTGGGGTAGGACAAGATTTGATTTGGCTGTAATTCCTCATTATCTCACTGCTGCCAAACGCTTGCCAGTTAGGCTCATATGTTCATCTAGAATGGTGACAGTAAAGGTTCCTGTATAATTGCTTTCAAGCATGAGCCAGGAAAGGAGGGGAAAATATATTGATAAAGATGTTTTTCTATATCCTACCTATGATTGCTATTGTGATCTGGGAAGAAAATGTAGTTTGTAGGGTACTTTGACCAGTGAAGGTGGTTATTTTGTGAGCACAGGTGGGCTGATGAGCTAAAGCTCTTGTACCTGAGTTGGTTAAATTCCATAAGTTACCCCAACACACATTCTGGGGTCCTCATACCTTAGCTCTTGCTAATCTGTGCTTAATACTTTCCAAAATTAGGTAAGCGTCTCTCTGGGGTATGTATTCCATTCCAAACACAGGGAGATTTGCATATGTAGGTGGCATACATATGTGGAACTCTGTTTGCCCGACTCCGCCAATACCTCACCCCTCAGCTAGGTAATCGCCCCCATTCTCGTCTGAGCCACTGGCTCCCTATCCTTCAGAGGATCCAATTCAAGATCCTGGTTTCACATACAAAGCCCTCCATGGCCTAGCCCCACCTTATCTCTGCGATCTCCTAACCCGCTACCAACCCTCCCACTCCCTCCGCTCAGCCGGCTCCAGCCTGTTCTACATCCCCCTTCCCACCCGCCCCACCATTGGCGGGAGAGCCTTCAGTCACTCTGCCCCCAACCTCTGGAAATCCAGCCCCCAGTCATTCCACCTCACCCCCTCCTTCGCCTCCTTCAAGTCCCGCCTCAAGACCCTCCTCTTCGACCATGCCATTGGTGACCCCACTTCTCCCCGCCCCCTGATCCCAGCTCGGGTCTGAAATACTGTACACTATCCAGCACCTTGGGATGTCCTCCCGACGTGAAAGGCGCTATACAAATGTAATCTTGTTGTTGTTGTTGGTTTGGATACTCTAAAGCATCATGGTGGATTTGCATGTGTGTTAGACACCCAACAAATCTTTTTTTAAAGAAGGAGGTACTAGTGGTTGTCCTAAATATTCTTGAAAAGGGACCCATGTTTAAAAGGCACTTTGCTGATGAAATAGAAAGGAGGGAAGTGATGGAGATTGATGGAACTATTGCTGGCTCCTACATCTGGAACACTGAGACCTGATAGTTTCTCTTTCCACCTGTTGCATAGCAACATTTCCTGATATAAATAATTTGTAAATTTGCTGCCATGAATAATTTAAAACTCAAGATTGAAGTGAGTAAACAGAATCATACAAAACACTGTCTTATTAACCTTTAACAGAATGACTGAAAACCAATGAAATGTTCCCTGTGGGCACAGCTGGCAACAAAATCACATTCAATGAGGGAGGCAGGAAAGGAGAAAGGACATAAATAAGAAAGGTGATGCTGTTGGGGCACAATAGTGTCGCTTCATACCAATGATCATTGTTGAAAGTTGTCAACCTTAATGGCTACATGAGGAATAAACTTCATTGCATAAATAGACTGCTCTTAAGTCTATTGCTGCGAAGAGTTGGGGCTGTGCTTGCAATGTCACATTTATCCTCCAGCAGAGAGCTTTTTGACTGAATCGTTAAGGTGAATATCTGTTTCATTTGAAACATTATGTCACTAGAAATGTGGAATTGAATATTTGTTATTAACTTTATTGTGAAGTCTAATCTAGTCAGGGATTTTCATGTATTTTGAAGGACTGGTGCATTTGCCTCTTGCACTCCTGAAAGTTGTGAGTAAATGCGAACTCGCCTGCTCCATGTCCTCTGCCCGACCTGCCCCACCATCGTTGGCCTTCAAACTCTCTGCCCCTGCCCTTCGGAGCGACCTAATGGCCTTCAGCCTCTCTGCCCCTACCTTTTGGAACTCCTTCCCACAGTCCCTTCGTCTCGCTCCCTCTCTTGCCTCCTTCAAGGCACGTCTAAGAACCCTCCTCTTCAACCACACCTTCGGCTGCCCTCCACCCTCCCTGATCCCAACTCCCCTGCTCAGGTCCAAATCCCTGACTGTCCAGCAACTTGGGACGTCCTCCCAATGTGAAAGGCGCTTTACAAATGTAATTTTATTAAATGTAAATGAATTACATTTTTAGGGTGGGCAGCAAACTAGCTTTCTCAAAAATAAATAGTATGACATTGTTGTAAAAATGCAGAATCACAGTTGGTTCTTGCTCATCTGATCCTTCAACTTTACACAAGTACAATGCCACTACACAGAGTCACAGAAGTCTACAACAGGAACTCCCCAACTCCCAACTAATACAGCCTGAAATTCTCTTTGTGCTGACGTTTCCTCTCACAAATTGCCTTATATTTTCATCCTCATGTTTAGATATTTTGATTTTTTTTACACCAAAGACTTGATTTAGAATAGACCTATTGGCAATTTGCAATGGTAGTTGACAGAAAATGAGTGTTTTGGAAAAGCACGAAGAGCCATTTGTACTCGAAAGGATGAATTATTCTGCTGCACAAAAACAAGTAGCCCCCTCACCCATACACTTGACCAAGAGTTCTATAGATGAGGTACAAAGGTATAGTGTAAATTTCTCCCAATTTCAATGATTCATGCAAGATTCAGCAATATTTAATTCAAGAATAATAGTGTTGTTTATCAGTGTTGCAAAGCTTACATTGTATTTTGAACAAATGTAATATTTTATTAAAATATTCTAAAAACCACAAATGCCTCATTTGTGACCATTGTTCTGGGACTTCTGTATTCTCCTAATTATTTCATTGGTGAACACAATATAATTAGATCACAGTATACGATACGGGCACAAAGTAATCTTGCAGATTGTGTTTGTGTCTATGGACTTTAGTTCTGAACCTAATGTTTGGAATTTTCTTTGCAAACAATGATCAACCTGGGATGTTCTGCAGCCTTAGCCCATGTAATTGATCTGGAAAATTGATGTTTGTCCAGTAATTATTTAAGCATATGCAAGAGGCCAGGTCCACCATTGGGAGGGTCTCTCTCTATACATTGTAATCAGGAAACTATCTGTATGAAAAGTAATGAAAATTACCTCCATCTCCTGGAGCCATATATTTCTGGGAATAGATTAATTTTAATAAAGTCCCAAAGTGTATGTGTTCATGTCAGTATTCTTTTTTGTTACCAGACACAGAGGTAGCTTGAGAGCTACTAATGCAACCCAGGAGCTTTGTTGTATATAAATGAAATTGTGTTGGTCAGAATCTGAGTTTACATAGGTGAAATCATGGTTGGCATTCACGTTTGTATGAACTCTCATCAGTCAATCAGTTGAGGAGTCCTGTAGCTTCGTGGTTAGAGGACCCGCCTAGCAAACAAAGGACCTGGGTTTGATTCCCGGCAGGGCGAAACATTGGGCAAGTTTTCTTACTCCACACGCCTCTACTTACCTAGCAGTAAGTAAGAACCCGGTTGTTAGTCAATTGGCGGATCACTTTTCCGGGCATAATAGTTCCTTCAAAATAAATAAAAATAATTTGGTCATTCAATCCTCGACTGTTTGTGGGACCCGGTTGTGCACAATTGGCTGCCACATTTCACCCAAAAAATATACAATCAGTTCACGTTACAGTATATTCTGTGAAGCACTTCGAGACGTCTCTAAGACATGATAAGGCGCTATATGAAATGCAAGGATTATTATTATTTTGACTTGTTTAGTTTTCTGACCAGCGCCCTTTCATGAATGCAATAGTTGTGGCTGTACATGCACAGGTGATCCATATTCATATCGTCTGTCTTCATTTCTGATGGCAATATTTTGTTTTAGTTTTCCAGGCTCAGATGGTCACAGTGGATGATAGCGTGTCTGGTTTTATTGGAACTGAAGTGGTTTTGCACTGTACATTTGTGAACAACAACCCCAACATCAAAATAACTCAGGTCACATGGCAGAAAGCAACAAATGGATCCAAGCAGAATATTGCTATCTTTAATCCACATATGGGAGTCTCTGTCCTTCCACCGTACAAAGATCGAGTCTCCTTCAAAAATCCATCTTTGGACGATGCCACAATCCGACTGTGGAGCTTGGAATTAGAGGATGAAGGCGTCTATATCTGCGAGTTTGCAACCTTCCCAACAGGAAACCGTGAAAGCCAGCTTAACCTCACAGTCTTTGGTAAGTGCTGTTTTGGATGCCTGTGCACAAGTCTTAATAACTCAGAGTAAAAGAGGACATGGGTGATGCCTCCGGTACTAATGAGTTAATATCACCGGCAGAGGTGCACATTAATAGTAATTAGTTTTTCTGG
This sequence comes from Callorhinchus milii, assembly GCF_018977255.1. Taxonomy (NCBI): domain Eukaryota; kingdom Metazoa; phylum Chordata; class Chondrichthyes; order Chimaeriformes; family Callorhinchidae; genus Callorhinchus; species Callorhinchus milii. The sequence continues at coordinate 8,153,408 of NW_024704766.1, read as the reverse complement.
ACACTAAGCGATACAGTAAATATAATAATTTTGTGCTTTGTTTCTAAAGGTAACTTGGGAGATGAAGTGGAAAATCATCCCCAAATGTCCAGAGTTAATCAATGTCTCTTCTCAAAGAGCCGGCACAGACTCGATGAGCCGAATGGCCTCTTTTTGTGCTATACGATTCTATGAGTCTATGATTCTATGTAGCCCCATTGTGCCCCAGGGAAATGTTTTAGTACACGTTTGGATTATTCTTGGCTGACATTTTAATATTTTGTGGCTGCATCAGCATCCAAGAGTTGTCCGAATATGGTAAATTGCTCAACAGTGAACACATTTTATAAATCCATTTATTGAAATTGAAAACATTTCTCTCTGAATTACGTTTGGTTTAGAACAGCCCATTTCATCATGAAGTCCTAAGAATTGCAACTGTCTACAGCTACGATGCTGACATTTTAAGTAATAAAACATTCCTTTGAGAAATACTGCTTCTGGTCGAGAACCACACAAATACCCAAATTCTGCCTGACAGAATTGTTTGTCATCCAAAATATGTTCACCCTTGTAAAAATGCTTCATATGACTAAAACATTTCAGATCTAGTTGATCTAGAATGTTCAACCAACAGAGGCAGTGAGGAACAAGTGTGCATGAGGAAAGTATGAAATAGCCATGCACTCACATGGATAACTAGATACAGAAATATATAAGTGCACACATATGGGCAAACAAGATGCACATATGACACACTGAGAGGGTCTATGGACACCAATGAATGCCCATTAATTCAACACCTGACCTGAGCTCCTGAATGCATTTTGATGTTTGCTGTGCAGAATTATTTTGTCATGCTTACGGGTTCTCATGAGATACAGAAATGCCAAGATCAGGTGTTTTTGTAATCGATTGTGTGCAGTGATCTGTGCTGTCTCTCTGTACATGAATAAACACAGGACATGAGCAGTACGAAATATGTAATTTATGGTTTGTTAGTTTTATGCACAATTAGACATTCAAAAACTACTTCATGTTTAATTGTTGGCTATTAACAAAAGCAAATCACTATAAGCTGTTTGCAAATGATCTTGATGTACATCTGAATAATATAGAAGAGAGACCACTGAAATTAGGCCACACTGATCATTATTAAAGCTGCAACAGCTGTATGCTGTATGAGAGGAGGTCTATGTGCAAGTAAATAAGACACAACATAATTCCAAACAAGTACACACAGGAAAGGTTAGATAGAATATCAGTAATTTTTCAAGATCCGCTAATCTTATTTCAAAACTGAAAATCCCTGCTTAACTCACTGCTTGTTCACTCATCGATCGCTTTGGCTGACAAACATGATTAGGACCCTTAATCAAATGCACCAGGTTTTTTCCAACTTAATAATCCTTGCATAAGTGCCTTATGGAGTCCTATAGCTCAGTGGTTAGAGCACTCGCTTTGCAAGTGAGAGACCTGAGTTTAATTCCAGGCAGAGGGCGAAACCTTGGGCAAGTTTCCTTACTCCACACAGAGCCTAATAATAATCCCTCCAAAACCAAAAACAATACAAAATTGGTCACTTTCAATCTATGACTGTTTGTGGGACATTGCTGTGCGCAATTGGCTGCCGCGTTCGCCCACAAATATACAGTCAATTCACTTTACAGTGTGTTCTGTGAAGCGCTTTGGGACGTCCTCCCGACGTGAAAAGCGCTATATCAAATGCAAGGATTATTATTATTATTATACTGTGGAATCTTTCAAAGTGCTTCACATGACATTCTGAAATATAATGACTGTTTGTAGACAAATGTGGCAGCCAATTTGTGCACAGCAATGTCTCACAAATGGCCATGATGTTTTAGGATTCATTGTGCAAATAATATTTTTCGTTCCTTTATGAGAATGCTTAGATAGCTATTTTGCAAATGCAAGGCACATATTCATAAGTAAATATTTGATGTTGGGAGGCACTTTAGTTACTATAATAAGGATTATTATTATTATAAATGATGTTTGAATGTGAGAGGAGATGTTACCTGGGATAGCATTCCAGTACTAGCTGCCATTTATGACTAAATACATGTACAAATGTGAGATTAAGTGGCTATACACCTACTACAACAACAACAACAAGATTCCATTTATTGAGCGCCTTTCACGTCGGGAGGACGTCCCAAGGCGCTGTACAGTCGGGTCACCTAGCTAGTAAAGTTAGTCTGCAGAAAGCAATCTATCTTTTTAGTTTGCAATTGTGTTTTCAGTAATCGTTTTCTAATTTCTTTATAGCTCAACCAGTCAATTCAGCTGAACTTAGTCCAAACCCCATTATAGCAAGAGCTGGTCAAGTGGGAAAGATTGTTGTAGCAACTTGTACATCAGCCAATGGGAAACCACCAGGCATCATCACTTGGGACACCAAAGTTAACGGAGAGAAGATTGTTAAAGAGACTCGAAACCAAAACGGCACCATCACTGTAACCAGCCAGTTCCTCGTGGTTCCATCCAGAGGAGTTCACAAGCAACAACTGACTTGTGTCGTGAATTATCAAGCTGAGCGGATCACCAAGATGCTGATGTTAAGTGTACAATGTGAGTATTGTTTTGTAGTTACTACTGTTATGTTTGCTGAAGCTAGATCATGTTGATGTTTAATGTGACTAATGCACAGGTCTTACTATCCCAGTGATCCCGTCCATAGCCAATGCTATTATGATCTGTAATCTGCACCCACATCCTTGGTATTCGTGGAGTCCTGTAGCTCAGTGGTTAGAGCACTCGCTTTGCAAGTGAGAGACCTGAGTTCAATTCCAGGCAGAGGGCGAAACCTTGGGCAAGTTTCCTTACTCCATACACCTAATAATAATCCCTCCAAAACTAAAAACAATAATTAAATTGGTCATTTTCAATCTACGACTGTTTGTGGGACATTGCTGTGCGCAATTGGCTGCTGCGTTCGCCCACAAATATACAGTCAATTCACTTTACAGTGTGTTCTGTGAAGCGCTTTGGGACGTCCTCCCGACGTGAAAAGCGCTATATCAAATGCAAGGATTATTATTATTATTATTATACGACTGGCTGCAAGAGAAACCACAGAAACCCATTCCCTGCCAGAATTCTGTAATGCAAACCTCTACCTTGCTCTAAGGGAAACATTGTCTGTGTGTCTTTAATAACTAGATTATCAGGGACACTTTTGAGTGTTACTTCACAACAGCAGAAGAATGAAGTTAATTTTTAATGTCTTGGACACGTTAAATAAAGAACAAATATATAAATTAACGTATGTATCCAGTGTTTTATAAATGACTAATTGAAAGCCTAGGTAAAACTGCTTATTGTGAGCCCTGTTTAGTGAAGTTATTTGTCCACACAGACGAGCCTGAGGTTACAGTGGAAGGATTTGATGGGAACTGGTATCTGAAGAGAGAAGATGTGCGATTAATGTGCAGAGCTGATGGAAACCCACCTCCCACCGCTTACACCTGGAGGATGTAAGTACTCCTGACCCATTGCATCTTCTGCTTTAATTATATATATGTTTAATTATACATCACTTTACAAAGAGTAGCTATATTTCTAAGTGATTAGAATAATTGTTTTACAGCCACTCTTGTCCTCACCAGATGGTTAAAGTTTAATCCCTAAACACCTTGTCATTCCAATCTTCCCACTATGGTGTGATGAATGCTGTCAATTTTCAACTGAACTAATACATTGCATGGCTAAATGTGCATTATTTTTGAACATTTCAGCTGGATCCAGATGAATTATGTTCTAGTTCCAGCTTCGTGCTTCATTCTGAATAGAGCTGAAGATACTTCCTGCTGCACCAGCATGAGTTTCATTAGCAGCTGTCCTTGTATGTTCTCCCACTGAGACTGCTGATTTACAATGATTGGAATCCACTAGTAAATCTGTTGAGGATCCTCAAGCACATTTCAGTTCATACCATTAGCTGTCAGAGAATCTGTCTGGATTAGGCCCAGATTCCAGCAATGAAATTGCAGTGTTGTAACTGATGACACCCCTCAGTCCCTAATTGAACATTCAGAAGTAACATATTATTTACCCTTATGATTATTGTGGAATAAAGATAGTGTTTTAATCAGCAGTTGACCCAGGCTTGTTGGCAGTATTAGTGTTCACAATTGCTGTCATTTGCAACATTCCCAAGTGTTGCTGGGCCCCAAACCTAATCTGTATCGTGTTTGCTGATGTATGCTGTGTTCTTACACTCTAGCTTCCATCAGACTGAGCTCCTATGCATTGAGGTTATGAATTAAGAGGAGTTCTTTGGAACTGAATCACTTAATTTTCATTGTTGATGCTTGAAGTATTTGTTTGGTCCATCTCATTGCTAGACTAAAGTGTGTGGTCAGTGGCAGCAGCATGCACACTGTGGGCAAACAGTGAGAATTAGTAGCAATGCAATGAGGTGGAGCATGCACCCAAAGATGGCTGATGTGCTTTTTGTATCATAGAATATTACAGCACAGAAGGAGGCCATTCTTTGGAAGAGCTACCCAGTCAGTCCCACTTCCCACTCTTTCCCTATACCCCTGCAAATGTTTCCTTTTCAAGTACCTATCTAATTCCCCTTTGGAAGTTGTTATTGAATCTGTTTCCACCATTCTTTTAGGCAGTGCATTCCAGACCCTAACAACTCTGAGTTTAAAAAAAACTCCTTATCTCTTCTCTGGTTCTTTTGCTAATTATCTTAAGTCTATGTTACTGACCCACCAGTCAGTGGAAACAGTTATTTCCTATGTACTCTTATCAAAACCCCTCCTAATTTTGAACACCTCTGTTATCATAGAATCATACAGCACAGAAGGAAGCCATTCGGCCCCACCATGTCTGTGCCGGCTCTTTGAAAAGAGCTATCCAATTCAATCCACTCCTCCGCGCTGTCCCCATAGTCCTGCAAACTTGTCCTCCCCAAATAATTATCTACTTCTCGTTAAAAGTTGTTGTTATCAAATCGGCTTCCACCACCCTTTCAGGCAATGCATTCCAGATCTGAACAATTTGCTGTGTGAAAAAATTTATTCTCACCTCCCCTCTGTTTCTTTTAACAACTATTTTAAATCAGTGTCCTCGGGTTACCGACCCACTCGCTAGTGGAAATAGTTTCTCCTTGGTCACCCTATTGAATCCCCTCATAATTTTGAAAACTTCTATTAAGTCTCCTCTTCTCTGCTCCAAGGAGAATAATCCTATTAAATCTCCCCTTAGCTTTATCTGCCCTAAGGAGAACAATCCCAGCTTCTCCAGTCTCTCCACATAACTGAAGTCCCTCATCCCTGGCATCATTCCGATAAATCTCCTCTGCACCCTTTCCAAGGCCTTGATATCCTTCCTAAAGTGTGGTGCCCACAATTACTCCAGCTGAGATCTAACACAGCTTATAAAACTTGCTCTGTGCCTCTATTTATAAAGTCAAGGATCCCATATGCTTTTTAAATAGCTCTATCAATCTGTCCTGCCACCTTCAAAGACCTGTATACGTGAACCCCCAGGTCTCTGTGCTCCTGAATCCCCTTTAAAACTACCATTTATTGTATATTACCTCCTCATTTTTCCTCCCAAAATGCATCACCTCACACTTCACTGCATTAAACTTCATCTGTTATGTACTGCCCATTTCACCAGTCTGTCCTTGTCCTGCAATCTGCTACCACCCTCCTCACGGTTTACCACGTTCCCAAGTTTTGTGTCATCTGGCAACTTTAAAATTTTGCTCTTTATATCCAAGTCAATCACATATATCAAAAGGAACAGTGGTCCTAATATCAACCCCAGGGGACACCATTGTATACTTCCCTACAGTCTGAAAAACATTCACCACTACCCCTTGCTTTCTATCTCCCAGCCAATTTTGTATCTTTGCTGCCACTCTCTCATTAAATACCGTGGACTTCAATTTTTCTAAAAATGTGGTATCTTATCAAATGCCTTCTGAAAGTCCATATACACAAAATCAACTGCACTACCTTCATCAATCCTCTCCGTTATATCATCGAAAAACTCAATCAAGTGACACATCAGCATAATATAAATATAATAATCCTTACATTCGATATAGCGCCTTGTCACGTCTTCAAGATGTCTCAAAACCCTTCAGAGAATATACTGTAAAGTGAATTGACTATATATTTTGTGGGCGAAACGTGCCAGCCAATTGCCCAAAGCAGTGTCCCACAAATGGTCATGGATGCAGTGACCACATTTTTTTTTTAATTTGGGAAATGATCTGCCAATTGTCTTAACAACTTACTGCTAGGTAAACAGAGCCATGTGGAGTAAGGAAACTTGCCCAACATTTCGCCCTGCCGTGAATCGAACCCAGGTCCTCTCACTTGCGAGGGGAATGCTCTAACCACTAAGCTACAGGACTTCACATGATTGTTCAGTATAGTACAGTAGAACTTCACTCGGTCACTCAAGTGACTGGGCAAAAGTGACTTACTTAGTGAATTGACCTAATTATTGAAACGGGTCGGGTGATTCAGGTCACTGATGTAATGTTAAGGGCATTGGTAATGGGCAAGGGTGATCAACATTCAACAACAACAACAAGATTGCATTTATACCATACTTTGCAGTCTCATTAAAATAAAGGCATTGTCTCATTTAAAACAAAAGCTGTCCTTTTGAGAATGCATCCAACTTGTGTTCTGCCAGTGCCATAGATCACAGCTTCTGGTCTATGACTTTTGCCCTCACTGCTTTTGATTAAGTCCACTCTCTCACGTAAGGACAACTCCTTCTGTGGTGGCGTGTTTACAGCAACTACCAAGAATTGTCCGCAGGAGCTCAGGTTAGGCCCCGGGTGAAGTTGATTTCCCACTCCCGCCGCTTCCGCGATCCCAACACTCCCCGCGCCATGCATGCTTGACTAGAGTCCACTCCCCCCACAGGAAACCGCGCGAGAAGCCCAAGGCCTAGTGCACTGTGTGCAGGTTAGAAGTGGAGGGGGGTGTTTGTACTGCGTTTGAAGTGGAGGAAGGCGCTTTAGTGGCCGCAATCGATGACCATTGTCCTGAACAGTGAGGTGCTGGGTTTACTGAAGCAGACAGACAGTCTGTCTTTTAACATTGACAGTGAAAGAGACTGTGAAGATGTGTCCACAATTGTGAGGTGACTGGATTACTGAGGTGACCGCAAACCGGGTTTCTATTGTAAATGAAATGACTGGATGAGTCTTTTGTGCCTCCGCAGAACTGTCTCAGATGACTGAAGCAGAGAAGCTCAGACTTGCATGTTTATGATGATGAGTCACCCAGCAGACCAATGATACCTTACACTCACTACATTGGTTTCATTTGAGCAATATTTGGTTTCAAAGCGGTTTCACTGTTTACCAAAAAGAAACCTGTTGCTTCATCATACAACCCCTTAGTGAGAGAAGTTGGCTGCTCAGGTCATTGAGTAGAATCATAGAACTATTTGGTGTTTGTTAACTGCTGATAGAGGCATCATCGTGCCCAAACATAGCCTAGTATTAATACATCACTTATTAACACACGAGGACTTAAGTTTCACCTTCCATCCCCCCTGAGTCAGTGCACAACCTTGACAAACTGTATTGATTCTCAGCCCTCTTTGAAACCCTAAATCTTTGACATTTCTCCCCCTCCAGAATATCTCTCAACTTTGTTTCTAATTATTGGAGATCTGTTCACCCCTTTGTCTTCTCAAGATTAGAATTCTCAAACATTGGCCTTGCACGACTCCTTGTTTTCATCTCCATTCTAGGCTCTGGTAGCTTCCTCTCTCTCCACCCCCCACCCACACACACACACGCGCACAAACTGATCAGCTTCCTCATTCTTTCATGCTCTTGTCCACCCTACCCCTGCAATCTTCCACTCCTATTGTGCAAATTCAGGCCTGCTGCACATCCCCTACCTTCTCACCAACACCCCATTTCCAGTGGCTGAGCTTCAACCACCATATCCCCTCCCAAAATCTTTGCACCCTTTCCACTGCTTTCAAAACGCCTTTACAACTTGCCTCTTTGACTGCTTTTAGGCATCTATCTCAGCCTACGTCCTCTTCCTTCCCACCCTTGTATGTTGATCTACACAGTCTCTGTAAATTGCTTTGAGATATTTTCCTATGTAAAGTTGCTATATAAGTTCAAAACGCGGCAGCCAATTGCGCACAGCAGTGTCCCACAAACAGTAGTCGATTGAAAATAACCAATTTATTATTGTTTTTGGTTTTGGAGGGATTATTATTAGGCTCTGTGTGGAGTAAGGAAACTTGCCCAAGGTTTCGCCCTCTGCCAGGAATTGATCTCAGGTCTCTCGCTTGCAAGGCGAGTGCTCTAACCACTGAGCTACAGGACTCCATAATCAGCAACAAACTCTCTCCAATTTAGTTACTTCCAAAACAAAGAATATGACAGTGTTAAAGGAAAAATGCTTTAACCTTCAGGTAAAAACAACAACAAAATTACATTTATATAGTGCCTTTCATGTCAGGAGGACGTCCCAAGGCATTGGACAATCAGTGTTTAACAATATCCAGTATTTTGAGTGTCTTAATAAAACTGATTTGCCAGGAATTGTGATTAACGGATGGATTATGTCTGGGACAGGAGCAGGAAAGTTTTATCTGTTCCCTAGCTCCTCATATTGTGAATTCTGAGAATTTATTGGGTCCCAAGTCGACATGGATTCAGTGTGAGCTGGGAAGATAACACACGTGGTACATTGGGATATACTTGCGGTTAACCGTTTGAACCTGTTCCTGGTGAGCCTAAATTGTTTCCAAATGGTTGTTTCTGGCAAACTTTTGAATATACTAATAGTGTCCAGGTAATGCTACCTTCCATGCCATTTTCACTACAGCAACTAATCCAACAATAGATGAGACAATCTATTGATATTAACCATTAATTAAATTGCCAATTCAACTATGCTCTTACCCCGTATTTCCCATCCTCCTGCTTCCATTTATATGTTGTAGTTATACTGTGATGGAGTGAATATTCTCTATCACTTGAACATTTCTGTAATTGGATGCTGTCCTCATAGGCCTCAACCTCTTTTCCCTTCATGTACAATTATTAATATTATTTTGTAGGCGAAACGCGGCAGCCAATTGCGCACACAGTAGTGTCCCACAAACAGTCATGGATTGAAGTGACCAATTTTTTTTGAAGGAAGTAATTATTACTCCCAGAAAAGGAACCCCGCCATTCAACCAACAACCGGGTTCCTACTTACGTGGAGTCCTGTAGCTCAGTGGTTAGAGCACTCGCTTTGCAAGCGAGAGACCTGAGTTCAATTCCAGGCAGAGGGCGAAACCTTGGGCAAGTTTCCTTACTCCACACAGAGCCTAATAATAATCCCTCCAAAAAAACAAGACAATAAATTGGTCATTTTCAATCCACGACTGTTTGTGGGACATTGCTGTGCGCAATTGGCTGCCGCGTTCGCTCACAAATATACAGTCAATTCACTTTACAGTATATTCTGTGAAGCGCTTCGGGACGTCTAGAAGACGTGAAAAGCGCTATATCAAATGCAAGGATTATTATTATTACTGCTAGGTAAACAGAAATGGGCGGATTTAAACTAGTGGCGAGGGGGGATGGGTATCCCAGGATAAACAATGGATTAGAGATTAGAGGAAAAAGACAAGTGGGAAGTGTAGAGCAGGTACAAGCGGACAATTTCCTCAAATGCATGTACCTAAATGCACGTAGCTTAGGGAATAAGGTTGATGAGCTGCAGGTTCAACTGGCCGTAGGGGATTACAATGTGGTGGCAGTAACCGAGACATGGCTCAAACCAGGACAGGAATGGGAGTTAAATATTCCAGGATATAATGTGTTCAGGAAGGATAGAGAAGGAAGAAAAGGAGGAGGGTTGGCAGTATTAGTTAAGGATAAAATTATAGCTGTGTAGAAAGGAACGAGGCTCTGGAGGGCCCGACAACAGAATCCATCTGGTTAGAGATAAATAAGAAAGGAGTGGTTACACTGATAGGGGTTTACTATAGACCACCACACAGCGGGAAGGAGATAGAGGAGCAGATCTGCAACCAGATCACGGACAGATGTTGGGCGAACAGAGTTGTCATAATGGGGGATTTCAATTATCCCAATATAGACTGGCAAAATAGCAGCGTTAAGGGCAAGGCAGGAGAAAGATTCATAAACTGTGTACTGAAAAATTTTCTTGAGCAGTATCTCTCCAGTCCTACGAGGAAGGAAGCATTGCTGGATCTAGTCCTGGGGAATGAAATAGGTCAGGTTGAACAGGTTTCGGTAGGGGAGCATCTAGGTAACAGTGACCATAATATTATTAGATTTAGATTACTCATGAACAGGACAAAGTACAGTCAAGGGTGAAAATGCTTGACTGGAAAAGAGCTAATTTTGATGGGCTAAAGAGGGACCTAGAGTTGGTGGACTGGCAAGTAAGACTAGCAGATAAAACGACTCATGAGCAATGGGAAATCTTCAAAGATATGATAGCTCAAGGTCTAAATAGATATATTCCCACAAAAGGGAAATGTGTGACAACCAAGCCAGCCTGGATGGCCAGGGATACTCTGTCTAGGATGAAAAAGAAGAAGACGGCGTACGACAATTGGAAAACGCAAGATACTGAGGATAGCAAAGCGCATTATAGAGAATGCAGGGGTGATCTTAAACGAGTGATAAGACAGGCTAAAAGATCGCATGAGAAGAGGTTAGCGTACATAAAGAGGAATCCTAAAATATTTTACAAGCACATAAAGGGAAAAAGGTTAGTTAAAGGTAGGGTGGGGCCAATCAAAGACAATGACGGCCATCTTGTTGTGGAGGCAGAGGGCGTGGCTGATGTACTGAACGAGTACTTTGCATCTGTTTTCACAATGGAAATGGATGCCCTAAATGCCACAGTATTGGATGAGAGGGTAGAGGAAATAGATCAGATTACTATAGACAGTGAGGACATTCTGAAAAGATTGACTGGGCTCAAAATTGATAAGTCACCAGGACCAGATGGGTTTCACCCAAGGTGCTGTGGGGATACAGGTTCAAATAGCGGAGGCTTTGGTCATTATATTTGAATCTTCATTGGACACAGGAGTGGTGCCAAGAGACTGGAGAGTGGCTAATGTTATCCCACTCTACAAAAAGGGGCAGAAAGACAAACCCGGAAATTACAGGCCAGTCAGCCTAACTTCGGTAGTAGGAAAGCTACTGGAGACCGTAATCCGGGACAAAATAAATCTCTACTTAGAGGAACACAAAGTAATTAGAGACCCCCAACATGGATTTGTTAAAGGCAAGTCTGCGTCCAGTTCTGGGCACCATATTTCAGGAAGGACATTAAGGCACTGGAAAGGGTGCAGAGGAGATTCATGAGAATGATACCAGGAATGGGAAACCTTAGCTATGAGGACAGTGGAGAAGTTAGGACTTTTCCCATTAGAGCAGAAAAGGTTACGCGGGGACCTGATAGAGGTCTTCAAGATCATGAAAGGTTTCGACAGGCGAGATAGGGAAAAGCTGTTTCCGTTGGTAGGTGTGTCTGTGACCCGTGGTCACAGTCTTAAGATATCTACCAAAAGAAGCAGAGGGGAGGTGAGAAGAAATGTTTTCACTCAGCGAGTTATTGGAATTTGGAATGATCTGCCAGAAAGGGCAGTGAAGTCCGATTCAATAACAGCTTTTAAGAGAGAACTGGATAGTATCTGGGGAAGACGGGTTTGCAGAGTTATGGGGAGAAAGCTGGTGATTGGGGTTAGTGAAAGTGACGCTCTGTCAAAGAGCTGGGACAGACTCGATGGGCCGAATGACCTCCTTCTATGCTGTAATATTCTATGAATCTATGTGTGGAGTAAGGAAACTTGCCCACATTTCGCTCTGCAGGAATCAAATCCAGGTCTCTCGCTTGCGAGGCAGTGCACTACCAGACCATTTGAACCATGTCTGTTTGAAAGCAGCACCTGCAAGTGAAAACCTATGTTCTAATGGTCTATGATGTCTCATCTTTGCTAAAAATACAATCCTATTTGTTTTATAGGTTAAATGGGTCATTGCCTGAAAATGTGGAAATACAGAACAACACCCTGTTCTTCAAAGGGACTGTGACCTATGACCTTGCGGGGACTTATGTCTGTGAAGCTACCAATGCGATCGGCACAAGATCGGGTCTCGTTGAGGTCAACGTAACAGGTAGGACCAATTCCTGAAACCCCTATATTAATGAAGGCTTTGCTGATCTGAAAGCTGCTAACTTCGCAATGTCTAACTGCATGACTGGTGTGCGGATTGGTGTATTCTCAAAGCTTTCGCAATGAACTCTAAATACTTTGCTGTGCTCCCTTTGCACTAAATAATGAGCAATTCACACATTTCAATACAGATTGATAAGACCAATAAAACAAAGATGGAGAAACTGCTGCTGCTGTCAATCCATAGTTACTGATAGATCAGATTTAACAATTAAGAAATTAAAAAGTGCTGATCAGAGTGCTTTGCCTTAGCAGTACAGTTATATCAGTTTCAACGCAAATTACTGAATTCCTAAAGCAGTTGGGGCACAAAGATGTAATGCTTCTGGGTTTTCAGTGTGCTGTGACGGAAAGGCAGGCGGCCCTTTTAATGTATATTGCATATACTGCATATTTTGTTTACTAAGTTGAGTCTGAACCTTAACTCCTTTGGGATGTTGGGAAGAATTTTGGCTCTTAAATTCACTAAATTCACTTTCTAAATGCAGAGCAATTCAATTGAGACTCAATTGGAATTTCTGACAGTGGATGCTTTCAGTTCTTTCATAACATAACTTCCTACCTAAATGATTGCAGTGCACTCAAAGGTTTCAACTACCAAATGAATTAACATACTTAATGGATTGGCTCCAGTGATGCTGCGATGTTATGACATTATTCTATGTGTTATTGTATTTCTACAGAGAGAGAATGTTGCTATCCAATCGTAAATTGCAAGGTATAGATTGTGCTACTCGCCAACTATTAGAATGTAAAAAACACTTGATTAAGTCTGGAATATACTTTAAACTTGAGCAGGAGTAATCGGCAGGGATGCGTGTTGATCAAGTTCACCCAGCCTTGCTATGATTGTGCCTCTTGTTGGCTGATCATGAAATGATGTCAATTAAAGTTATTTGATAGACCCAACTGTTTCTGTGTAACCTTCTATCAGCAATAAGTTGTGTAGCTAGGGGATCTCGTACCTCAGTGCAGCAGTTATAAAAGAGAATGTCTTCTCTGATATCAGCCAGGTATCAACTGTTCCAGTTTATCCATTATCAGTGTTGGCCACAACATCAATCAACTCCTTTCCTTGTGACACGATTATCACTGACATTTCTTTGGTTATTGCCTCTCACTCTATATCCTTTTTCATTTCTATTAACGTCTCCTGATGAGAATGGAAAAGCCACAGATTTCTGTTTCCTGTTACTGTAGACAAGACAACTAGTTTCATCAATCAATTGCTTGTGGTCAGTGGTAAATCATCCTAGGCTAACAAATGGACACGATAGTTGGAAGAAGGAACCTCAGCAGATGAGGCGGTAGCGTGCAGGTAATATAGGGAAATCCCATTATAAAGTATAAATTGGGTTCACATACAAGACAGGTGTCCTGTGGACCCAAAGCTGTGGGGATCTGATTGGCCAGGCCCATGAAAAAGGCCGTTTAATTATCCTGTGAAACTCATAGAATGTGAAGCCCAGGAATGTAAACATCCTGAAAAAGAGGGCAAGAAGAATGAGAACAACAGGAAGCTGGGCTGATAATGCAACCTAAGCTGCTGAACCAGAAGGAGATTTTGTGGATCCTGAATCAGGGCTCTGCCCAGGATCTTAAGTCCCTGCAGCTGATCGTAGACAAGACAACCAAGCTCAATTTGGACTGGAGGTAGCTGCACGGACCCTTCCACCAGATGTGAGCGAGATATGGAGACTATGGGATTGTCAATGAACTGCTCATAAACTTCATGAAGGCCATTAGCCTGAGCTTATTGATGAAACAAAGTGATTGGTTGTCCATCATCCCCCTTGCTCTGTAAAGCTGCCCTGAGATACTGTAGAGAGACTTGTGTCAAACCTTTCATTTGTGTGTGCGTGTGCGCAAGAGCAAGTGATCTTACATCTGTATTTGTGCATATTTGTACAATAGTATGCATGTGTACTTGGATGTTCATGAGTATGTTAATAATAATAATCCTCCTAGACATCTCAAAGAGTCTGAAGCTGTTGGAATTTCTGCTCCTCACTTACTCAGAACATTGTAAAGGATTTAGAACACGGGAGTGCCTTAGAATCATAGAATCGTACAGCACAAAAAGAGGCCCTTCGGCCCATCAAGTGTGCCAGCTCTTTGAATAGAGCAATTAATGTCAGCCCTTTCCCCATAACCCTGCAAACCCGTCGTCCTCAAATACCCGTCCACCGGGTTTTTAAAAGTTGTTATCGAATCGGCCTCGACCACACTTTCAAGCAATGCGTTCCTTCTAGATCAATTCATAGAATATTACGGCACAGAAGGAGACCATTCAGCCCATCGAGTCAGTGCCGGCTCTTTGACAGAGCAAATCACTTTCACTAACCCCAATCACCAGCTTTCTCCCCATAACCCTGCAAACCCATCTTCCCCAGATACCTGTCCAGTTCTCTCTTAAAAGCTGTTATCGAATCGGACTTCACTGCCCTTTCAGGCAGATCATTCCAAATTGGAACAACTCGCTGAGTGAAAACATTTCTTCTAACCTCCCCTCTGCTTCTTTTGGTAGATATCTTAAGACTGTGACCACGAGTCACAGACACACCTACCAGCGGAAACAGCTTTTCCCTATCTCGCCTGTCGAAATCTTTCATGATCTTGAACACCTCTATCAGGTCCCCGCGTAACCTTCTCTGCTCTAATGGGAAAAGTCCTAACTTCTCCAGCCTGTCCTCATAGCTAAGGTTCCCCATTCCTGGTATCATAATTGTGTAATTGTCCCTGATTGGGAGAAGCTCCCAGTTTTTAGATGGGGCAAACGATGAGGAAGTGCCAAGTCTTTCCCAGTTAGATACAACTGTGGGTGAACAGAGTTCATTACAGATAGTACTATATATTGAAAGTGACCAGATGTTTTAGGTATTGTGTATACAACCCTGTCGGTGTCATCTGTGCCTGCTAGTCAACATTGTCACCCTGGATCAATTGATAGCAATTGGTTGCCTCTGAGTCAGAGGTGCTGGGTTCAAGCGCCACATAGTCTAGACTGACACTCCAATGTAGTGCTGTGGGAGCCCTGCATTTTTCGAGGTTTCTCGCGGTGTCCTCACCAGCAATCCTAGATACAATCAGTCACTTGCTTCCTGGCTATTTGTGGGACATTGCTGTGTACAAATTGGCTACCATGTTTGCCTACAAAACATACACACTACACTTTACAATAAATCTTGTGAAATGTTTTGCGATATCCTCCTGACATAGGTGTGTTCTATATTCGCATTGGAAGACAAATTTGCCTTGCATACGTGTGTATAAATGTAGGGTGATTTGCTCCACCTTTGCTGGTGGTGGAGTCGGAATGGGGTCGAGGGAGCAGGTGGTCAGTTTCATGCGAGTTATCATGATGGTGAGAGAGGCGTGGAAGGATGGATGGGTAGGGGCCGGGGTGGGAGGGGGAGATGGGGTGGGTATAGTAGACGGAATGGCAGAGGCAGCTGAGCGGATCCCCTCGACTTTGGATTCGAGGAACTCCAGCATCACCTTGCAGTTGGCATTGGAGGTGAGGATGGGTGAGACATGAGAGGGTGGGTGGAGGAGCCGGTTGGTGATGGAGAAGAGGAGCCTAGGGTTGTTCTTGGCCTCCAAGCGTAGGGGAGAGCAGAGTGGTAGGATTTGTTAAGCTCCAGCCAAATCTGCCGATGGACCGTTAAGTTCCACACAACTGTGCTTCAAGGGAGCGGAGATGGTTGGTGTACCATAGTGATTTACGTGAATAGGAAATGGTTCGGGAAAAGAGGGGAGCGAGGGAATCGAGAGTGGAGGAAAGGGAGCTGTGGAGAAGAGTGACCGAGTAGAATAGGTAATTGAGGGAGGAAGCCCAGAAGGGAAGGAGTTTAAATGACTCTTAAGGCAGCCGAGAGGGAAGTGGGGAGATTTTTTTCCAGGGGTTGTATGAGATGAAGGTGGGTTGGGTGGCAGTGGGGAGAGGGATTGAGGAGTTAAGGGAGATGAAGTGATGGTCCAAGATCGCTTTGTCAATGATGGTGAGGTCCGAGACGGTGAGGCCCTGAGTGATCACCAGATTGAGGGAGTGAAGTGGATTTGGAGGGAGAGGTTGAGGGAGGAAATAAGGGAGGAGAAGTCAGCAGAGGTAAAGCAGGAGGGGGTGAAGTAAAGGTTGAAGTCGCCTTGAATGAGGAGGCGTTCGGCGCAGAGGGAGAGAGAAGATAGGCAGGTGGAGATGTCGGGGAGGAAGGTGGCTGAGAGGACAATAGATAAGGAGAATTTTGAGGGAAAAGTTGGAGGGGTGATAAAGGATAAAGTGCTCAAAGCAGGGGAAGGTTCCAGTGGAGTATGGGGATAGGCCGAGGGGGGACCGGGAGTGAGAGCTACCCTGCCACCACGGCAGTTAGCCCGCTGGTGTGGGTCATCATGGGGAGAGGGGGACAGTGTTATAGTCCCAGTGAGTCTAGGCTGAAAAATTCAAAGCTGTTGAGTGGATGTGACGTCACGCAGCAGCCGATCTCTGGTTGGATGTTCACCAGGAGAGTCAGCGATGGCCAAGGCAGCAAATGCCACGTTAGCTCCGCGCGGCACAGTCCCCGCGTTAGATCTGGATGCCGTTTGGGGTATCGGACTCCACGCCAGCTCCACCTCCTTGCCCTCTTCTCACAGACATTGTAAACCTCTCCCTGTCCACTGGTACAGTTCCCACCCTATTAAAAAACACCGTCATCACTCCTACCCTTAAAAAAAACCCTCTCTGGACCCATCTCTACTCTCAAACTACCGACCCATCTCCAACCTCCCTTTCCTCTCCCAGGTCCTGGAACGAGTCGTTGCTTCGCTCTTTCCTCTCCTACCACTCCCTTCTCGAACCCCTCCAATCGGGTTTCCGTGCCGCCCACAGCACAGGAACAGACCTGGTCAAGTGACAAATGATATTCTGTTCATCTGCGACCAGGGCTCCCTCTGCCTCCTCATCCTTGTTGACCTCTCTGCTGCCTTAGACAGCGTCGACCACTCTATCCTTATCCACCACCTCAACCTTCACAGCTCTGTCCTTGACTGGTTCAAATCGTACCTCTCACACTGCCTCCACGTCATCTCCACAAACGGCTTCTCTTCTAGCCCCTGCATCTTCTCGTGCAGTGTTCCTCAGGGCTCTGTCCTTAGTCCCCTCCTCTTCAATAACTCTGTGCTCCCTCTTGGTGATATTATCCACAGACATGGGGTCAACATGTATGCGGATGACTCCCAACTCTACCTCTCTGCCTCCACCCTCGACTCCAGGACCACTGCTGTCCTGACAGAATATCTGTCAGACATCAAGTCTTGGATGAGAGCTAAATTTCTTCAGTTGAACATCAACAAGTCCGAGGCTCTCCTGATTGACTCCTGTCAACACCTCCATACCTCAAGTGCTGACATCATCACCATCCATGGTTGCACACTCTCAACCTTGCTAAGCCAGTCTGGAATCTTGGCATCCAGTTTGACCCTCAACTATCCTTTCTACCCCACATCTACACCATGACCCTTTCTGCCTTCCCCACCTCCGCAACATCGCCAGGCTCCACCACTGTCTCACAACGCAGGCCCCCGAAACCCTCATACATGCTTTCATTATATCGAGACTTGACTATGCATCTCGGGGAGAGGGGAACAATGCTTGTTGGCCTCCCCAACTCCTCCCTCCATAGGCTGCAGATCATCCAGAACTCTGCAGCCCGTGTCCTCTCCTCTTCCTGCTTCCCCCACTGCCCTCCACCCTCTCCGATCCCGACCCCAAGCTCAGATCCAAAACCCTTCGCTGTCCAGAGCCTTGGGATGTCCTCCTGACGTGAAAGGTGCTATACAAATGTAATTTTGTTGTTTGCTGCATTGCTCTTTCATTGACTGTGTTGGCAGTGTTGCTTGTAGTCATTTGTGATTTTATTTCTTGTGCTTGCTCTCCTGAGATATTGGGGAAGAACCATTCTTCCCTGTTAACTGATAATTAGGAAGATCAGGCTTTTGAGGGGTCTGTTTTTTGTGGGCTGGGGGAGGAAAAATTGTTTTGGTGTTGACTGACCTGTGAAATAACATTGAAGGTTAATTACTGGAGTAGAGGGAGAAGCTTGAGTGGCACATAAACAGCACTGAAAGTGTTAAATGCTTGGAGGCAGTTTTGAAAGAGGAAACTGAGTTGAGCTTGGAGCAAATTGAGGGTACCATGTAGGAGAGAACGAATAAGACAAACAGGATGAGCTGAGGGACACTGTACCAAGGGAATGAAGTCATGTAATAGGATTGGCTGAGTGAATGGATCAAGGCTAGTGCTTTATATGTACATTGTAGAAAACTATCTGCAGGCAGCGATCAAAACAAATTGTTCTCTGAATCGTTGATAATGGGAATATGATGCTGGAATTGTCACCACTTAATTTGAAATTGAGGAGCCATCAATCATACTGTGTGTGTGTGTGTGTGTGTGTGTGCTTGGGTTGGTACACACTTGTGTGTGTCATTTAGTCCATGAAGCATACTGTTTCCTTGGGTGTTATGTACATTTGCAGTGGCAACCCACTCACTGAAATTCAGTCAGAGATATACATGAGAAATGGAATGGACTGTGAAAGGGACATATCGTGTGAAAGACCAATAGTTACAGAGAGACCAATCTGAGAAAGTTGAGAGGAAATATTAAGTTAATAAGAGTGTTTAAGTGGAAGTGGGTGAGAAAAGTTAGAAAGAGTAATGGAAAACTGGACTTTCGATGTTGTCTGCCCATATTTAATGGAAAAAGAATGTTTGGTAGTCCACTGCAAATTATTTCCCAGTAAGTTAGTATTGATGTCATCACATTTATTGCAGCACATTGCCTGTGGTTAAAGGGGGGTAGCATTTCAGTGATATAAGACAAGACAGTAGTGAAAAAGAAAAAAGACCAAGATAGCAGATTAATATAAACAGAAACCTTAGTGAGGAGCTGTGGAGAGAAATTGCCTTCAGTCCTGAGTACAACACTGAATAGTTTACACGTTTCTTAGCCAGAGCCTGTGCAGTTGTTAATAATTAAATTATCTTAATAGAAATAAAGATTGCAGCTGGTTGGATGGACTTGAAATTAAATTTCAATTTTCATAAAAATACCTTAAAGCATAGTAAATTGTGTACTTGAGCTGACAGTTCCATCTGCCTCGGACTTGGCGGGTAAAGATGAGATTCGGGCTGTTGGATGGTGTGTTTTTAAATTAGCGTTTTTATGGCCTTTTGAAAATGAAAACACTAAATATAAAAATATGTATGAAATATTGAGTCTGGAGAGGAACTCGCTGCTTGAAGCAGCGGTTGAATCAAATAGTGTAGATGCATTCAATAGGAAGCTAGACCTTCACTTGAGGGAGAGAAGAATTGAAGGGTATGGGTAAGGAATAGATGAAGACTTGTGTGGAGTACTAGCACCAGTATGGGTTGGTTGGGCCGAATGGCCTGTTTCCGAACTGTATATTCTTTGAATTCTCTGCTCACCGCCTCCAATCTTCAACAGAATATGCATTTTTATTCTCCCACACTATACCCCAGTGAAGACATCTTGGTCCTTCAGTATATTAAGATTCAGTAGCATTTTACTTTCAATAAAAGTGCTGAGGTCAGGACAAGTGAGGGTCAGAGAGTGGATGTGGTTTAGGCATTTGATGTGGACGGTGAGCTCGAGGGAGGAGAGGAAGGCTGAAATAGGACAGGCAGCAGCGAAGTGGTGGTAAGTCTCCCAAGATGAGGTGTTAGAGGAAAGAGGAGAAGTCAGCAAAAAAAATGCATCTGGGGGTTACGTGCTGAGGAAGAGTGGGATGTAGAGGAGATTAGAGATGTGCAAGATCATGGAGGAAATTAAATCAGCACAAGCATGTTACGGGAGATACTCGAAACCAGTAGAGTTTGGTGAGGCTGAGGTAATGGTGCATGGAAGCACTTTGAGGAACGATGAGGCTTTATATATCCGTAGTGCTTGTGAAATAATTCCCTCTAGAATCTTTGCACAGTCACAGATGATGGTTTAATGTTACTCGGAAATTTATAGTTTTTTTTCCTGTTTCTAAAAACAATCTATCCGACCCTGAAGGTTTGATTATAAAAGAGAACAGTACGTAGTAAGCTTTATTTAGTCTCTATATATGTACTGAATATTGAGAGATCCTGCTGGGTTCTGGGAGATTATTTATAACTTTGTAAGTGTGTGAATGAGTGCAACTAACCCTGAGGACTGAGATCTAATCAATAAATCCACATGTGAAGCTCATAAAAGCTTAAGAGTGTATCGGTAAATCTTTGGAGAACTGTTTTCATAGTTACAAGCGACATTGTGTTTGAGGATTTCTACCTTAGAGTTCTGTTAGAGCACTCGTCTCGCAAGCAAGCGATCTCACAAGTTTCGATTCTAGGCAGGGCGAAATGTTGGGCAAGTTACCTTACTCCACACGCCTCTGTTTACCTAGAAATAAATAGGAATTTTTGGTTAATCACTTGGCAGATCGCTTTTCCGGGCGTAATAATTCCTTCAAGAAAAATTAAAAAAATTAAAATTAGTAACTCACTCCATGACTGCTTGTGGGACACAGCAGTGCACAATTGGCTGATGAGTTTCACCCACAAAATATAATCAATTCAGTTTACAGTATATTCTGTGAAGTGCTTTGAAACGTCTTGGACATGATAAGGCTCTATATGAAATGCAAGGATTGTTATTATTGTAAACTCGTTGAAGACTTTGGAATCTTAAAATGGGAGCAGATGTTAAGTCGTGAAATTATAAGGTGAAAGATCATCGATGATGCAAAGTGAACATGGACTGAAGCATTCACCACCACAATACAGTCACTACACATTACAGTAACAAATCTGTTATTTAGAAGAAATCAGCATTAGCAGACTTGGTGGAGTGGGGGAGGGGGTCTTTCCCAATTTCATGAGGTTCTGAATAAGATTGTTCCCCACCCAGAGGTGAGGAGCACTTATTAAACACTAGTCATGTTAATCCTCATAATACACTGGGTTTTACGGTTAATTGTGCCCTCCGATAAGGACAGAAATGCAGTGCATTCCTCAAGACTGAGTTGCTATTTGCAGCAAGAGAGCTCTTACTGAACTCTGCCTCCTTAGTAATTTTCTAATTCTGAGTTGTGTCAAAGATTCTGCTACCAAAAGGTGGCCCTACCTTTTAGACACAATAAAATCTTACACAGTGACATAAACTGTGTGTGCCTGTTCTATCTTTTTTGAAAAACTAATCTAAATACAGATGTACTTAATGAGGTTGTAACACATGTGCTGGATTGATTCCTCAAAGCATTCCTCCAGCATGTGACTAATCAGTGGAATGTGACATCTTAACATTCGGCTCTGAGGAACTGTCGGTTCTTATCTTTTGCTGTGTCCTGAATGTGATTAGTGAGGTGCATGGGTTTGATCCATCAGCCATTAGTACTGCAAGTTAGAACAGCTCACTCACGCAGAAGTTGAGATACAGTTTATGCACCTTTTCAGAACTGAAAGCTTGAGTCATTCCAGTCACTGAAACAGTAACGGAATAACCATCAGACAGACCTCACTAGATAGCTGTAATAGTTATATATAGCACTGTACTAGGCTGTATGCCATGTCTTGAAGTGTTGAAGTAATTTGAGACAGTGAAAGTATTTCCATTTCCCCTCATATCAATGCGCTGCCAGTAACCAACTTCCCTTATCTAATCCTATTTGGTTAGTGAGACTCAAATTAACTTGTTCAACTGTTTCCTGGCCCTATTTTGGCCAGAGATTGAAAGTTCAAACCTCCTAGACATCTCTGGAAAGCTGATGCTGCATGTATCTTGGGTTTGTTTGGGTGATTGCTTCCTGCTTTTCTTTGGCTTGAGCATGCCTATTGCATTTTTCATTAATACATGGCTTATTTATGTTTTTTTTTAGAAAAGTTTTAACTATTACCGCTGTTAACTAAATCAAGTCAGTTTAGAAGTTGTTTAGTGAAGTAGTTTTAAAACTACAGTGAAACTGATTATTCATCCCATATAACTTGTCAATCAATCAATATCCCAACTATTTCCCATAAGAAATGTTGATTATGTTCACCTGATAACTAATCACCCTGGGTATCTCATAACTCCTAACTTGTCAGGTTTTCACACCTTTAAGACTGTGTTTCCAAGTAAAATGCCTCTGATAACTTGTCAATAGACAAAGCAATCAGCAGTTACAACAAAGTATGAAGTGTCCAGGACTACACTTAATGATTGGATGGCAAACAAAAATAAGATTATTTTGTCTGTGGTCATTTTTGCTGCACACTGTTAACAATGTGCTTGCAGCTTATGGATCCATGCAGCTAATGTATGCCAATTACTGTAGGCAATTATTGTATGCCAATTCCTTTTCAGTTTCTTGTATTTGTGTGTGAGCTAAATGTCTTAAAGACTTATGCATGCATTTTGAATTAAAAAAAACTTAAAGAAATCAAGAAACTTCTTTCCATGACAATTCGATTACCCAAGATGGGAGAGTGGGCTGGTCAATAACCATATCTAATTTGATATTCAATTAAATATCTTATGCTGATTTATTGGGTATTCAAACTACTTCTTCACTGTCTATATATGCATATTTCATGATAAAATGTTTATGTATCAGTGGCCATGCCGATGATTAAATAAAACACTGCAACAGAGTGACCCGTATACAGTTTGAGTAAATAAGTTATCATTTGAGCTATTTTGCTTAAAATGACGAGTCAACAGAATTTTGCTCATCTGAGTTTTTCTGCTTCTAAAAGTGTGCTTTTTGGGAAGTTTTTTTTCAATGTACAGTACCCAGTGTAAATGTATCTTTCACAGCTATTTGTGACCATTCACTGTTATACAGACACAACTGAACTTGGAAAAGAATATGTCATAATAGCCATGATAGAATTGGGATTTCCGACCTTGTGCCTAATTAAATATTAAAGATAGGTAAATTTTGAACAGGTGGCTCAGACACAGTGCATCTCATGCAATTTTCCTTTAATCCATTCTCACAAACCAGATGCTAATCCTTGTTAACGGAATCCTCCTTTAATTATGTTCAATTTTGTGAATGAACAGTCTTGAAAAAAGTGGATGAGGAATAAGATTAGAGTACAAACTAGTTCTAAATAGTTCCAAGCGAGAGCAATGCATTAGAACCTCCTTCAGTTCGGTGAGGAAGCGGTGATTTCTGGTCGACGTTTTGGCAGTACTCAAACTAACACCTGTGACTGTCGAATTATGCCTTTCATAAAAACAACCATCCAACCCATTCATTCCACTAACCAAAGAGTGGTCACACATGAACAGTGGTCACTTGGGCTTGGTATTGGTACTGAAGCCTGTGGTACTGCACACCAATGTGAGGAGACTGGGACCAAGAGCAGAATGGAATATGCCAATGGGAAGAACATTAGAAAAATGATTAGATGCACTAAATTTATAGTAAGCTTTTAAAATTTATATTAAAAATCTACATGTTCCAATTTCCTTGCGAGCACAGTTGCAAAATAAACATCTACTATAGATTCAAATTGGTGACCATTGTAAGGATTTGACCTGTCACACCCGTCTTGCTGTTCAATTGGAATATTAACCAGGCTGAAAATGAGAGAAGCTGGCTATCTACTGGATTGATCAGACCGTTGGGCAGCAAATAATTTCTTAAATGTCTTTGATATTTGTGTGCACTGTCTCCTGTAGCTTGAGTCTTTTATGAGATGGATTTGAATGCCTTAGATTTCTTGCCATTACAGTTCCCAAATGACTAAAAATGGCAAAATAAACAGCAACAACTTGCATTTATATAGCACCCTTTAGGCAGGGTAGACGGTCAGCCTGGCCTCAGGATTACGTGTGGTTGCAGTATAGGACCCTGGCCCCCCTATGACGAGGCCCTG